>NC_056528.1:22538280-22603751 GCF_019175285.1 Sceloporus undulatus | reverse complement strand
TTTTAGGACGCATGCATCATTGAAACACCATACCTCCACTGTGACTCGAAGCAGCTTTATTTTGGCTGTCTGTAACAGGCCTATGTGTGACTCTACTGGCATAGCCTTAACTATAGCTGTGCCATGCAAACTTTAACCTACTGTTTTTGGAATTGAACATTTGACCCTGCAGTTTTTTTCTCACTAGGTTTCAACAATAACCTCTGTCTTGAACATATCAAGCTTAACCAGGTAAAATCTTTGTGGGGTGTTTGTATCTAAATCGCAGGGTTTAACTTGATAAACTTGATATTTCTGTCTGGAGGTGGGGAAACTATACTATCTATGTTTGTTTGTTTGTTTAATGCCCTTAATTACCCTGTCTTTTTGCACTAGACCTGAAACAGGTAATGTCATTGATGCAACAGATGCAAGTTTTGGAAATGATTCCACTGACAGGAAATAGACTAAGGACTACTCAACATCACAGTTAAAACAGCTCTCCCTAATCTTCCAGCTATGTTGGACCACAATCCCTGCCATACACAAACAGGGAGGGTAGAGATTGTAGTCTAACCCATTGAGGAGAATGGCTACATGTTGTTGCTGCTGTTATTTCAATATATGCTCTGTCTTAAAAATAAGAAAGAGGCCCTGCAATTGTTAGATGAGACAGCAAAACAATTATTAGCATTTTAATGACTGGATTCAGAATATTTTTTTCTCTCTCATCTTCCCCTCTCCCTCCCCCCCCCTTTTTTTAAAAAAATATTGGTGCGTAGCATTCAGAAGCAGACAATTCCTGTGCTCTTGCAAGGCAGAGATGCGCTGGTGAGGTCCCAAACGGGTTCAGGTGAGTGTGAAGAACTGCACTGGCTGCCAGTATGCTTCTGCTCTAAATCAAAGGTGCTAGTGATAACCTTTAAAACTGTAGTTGGCATGGGGCCTTAATACTGAACATACTTTCCTAAGGCCAAGTGGTGCCAGAGCTGCAGTCATTCCAGTGCCAAGTCAGATCATGGCTTTTTATATTAAAGCCTTTGGGCGCTGATTGATTTTGTCCAATTTGAACATGTATCGTGTAGGTATTGTTTAGTTTAACTGGTTTTAGCTTGCCTAGTTTTAAGTGAGAAATGACTTAATATATTTTTAATCATTCAAACATTATTGTTATTGTTAAGAGCCAGCATGGTATAGTGGTTTGAGTGTTGGATTATGACTCTAGAGACGAGGATTTGAATTCCCGTTCAGTCATAGAAACCACTAAGTAACCTTGGAAGCCCCATTGGAAAGAACGGAGGTTGCCCCTCCATAAGTATTCATGGTCGTGGATCCCAGATCCGCAAGTTAGGAGGGGTGACAGTACTTTATATTTGGATGGGAATTATAGCTTTCTCCCCAAGTGTATCTCCTATTTCTTATAATAAGCCAAATAATTTGTTTCTGTTTTCTGTATGCTTCTCTCCTGAATGTTCTGAAGGTAAAACACTTGCCTATGTTATTCCTCTGGTGCAGTCTTTACAAAGATTGGAGCCAAAGATACAGGTGGGTATGTGTTGCAGTCGACCTTCTCTTTCCTTTTTGGAAGAACAGCTGCACTGTTCTTAATCATGTCCCCTAGAATCATCCTAGAACTGAAAGGGACCATAAGGGTTATCTAGTCCAGTCCCTTGCCATGCAAGAGTACAAACCTAAATCATTCTTGGAAGAGGTTGGCCACCCAACCTCTGTTTAAAGACTTCCAAAGGTGGAGAATCCATCACTAGCTCTTACAGTAAAAAACAGTTCTTAGAGTAAAAAAAAAAGTTCTTCCTACTATCTCTTTTCTTGTAATTTGAACTCCTTGGTTCATATTTTAGTCTCTGGAGCAGCAAAGACTACTACTTTACTACTCACACAGTAGTAAATTCTCCCAACAATCCCTGGAGGTAGGCTGATTATAAGCTCTGCAATAGGAAGAGTGGATGTTTTAAAATGGTGGGAAATCCTTTCTGTGGAGTGTACTCAAGAACATGGGTTCTTCTTGTGCTCCACATCTTGAGGAGTGGGAATACTGTTGTTGCATCTTAAATTCCATAGGGTTATAGTTCAGTGGAGTGATATGGGATTATTCCAGAGTTCCCTTTTGCTACCGGCACCACTAAACCAGAACGATTCCATACATCGAGGCCTGTTCCAGTTGTCTCTTTTGGATTTCACTGTTCCGTGTTGTTACTAAGCTCTCTTCCCATTTCCCTTATTTTTGCAGCGCAGTGATGGGCCATATGCTCTTGTTCTGGTTCCAACTCGAGAAGTAAGTAGGATGCCTGCAATTCACTTTGCTTTTGACTCCATCAGTTTAGCTGCTTGCAGGAAAAGCCAGGAGGGATTCTTGGTACCTTGCCTCATTTCAGCTAGATTCTTGGTACCTTGCCTCCTATCCTATCTTTTAGTACCTTTCTTTCTCTGGCCCTTTGTAGTTGATGCTGTAAATAATAATATTAATAGTAAAAATATTGCACACAGAAAGAAATTGGAAAGAATAAATCACTAGGAACCGATGATATCCCAATTGAATTTGTTTTGTACAAATATGGAGTACAAAACAATAGCTAGCAGACTGGAAATGATAAATATGCATCCTCATCCACAAAAAAGAGACACAAAAGACTGAAGCAACTATAGGACTATAGCATTAATTTCCCACTCAAGCACAATCATGCTCAAAATTCTGCAGCATAGAGTCCCATCACATGTGGAGAGAAAAATCCCAGAGGCGCAAGCAGGGTTCAGGAAGGGAAGAAGCACTAGGGACCCCATTGCAAACATGCTATGGGTTATGGAAAACACCAAAGAATTCCAGAAGAAAATCAGTATGTGCTTTATAGACTATAACAAAGCCTGTGATTCATAGATCACGAAAATCTATGGAACATACTTAAAGACATGGGAGTGCCAATACATCTGATAGTCCTGATGCGGAATCTATAATGATGAGGAATCTGTATTTAGGCCAAGAGGCAACTGTTAGAATAAAAAGGAAAAGAATGGTTCTCCATCAGGCAAGACTGCACACTGTCACCCTATTTGTTCAACCTGTATGCAGAAAATATCATACAAAGAGCAGGTTTAGACTGAGAAGAAGAAGGGGTGAAGATAGGAGGAAGGAACATAAACCTTCGTAAGACATGCAGATGACACCATACTACTGGTGGAAAATATCAGAGACTTGGAAAAACTACTATAGAAAGTTAAAGAAGAAAGGACAAAAGCAGGCCTACTGCTGAACATAAAGAAAACAATAATAATGACTACAGAGGATCTACATAAATTCAACATAGATGATGAGAAAACTGAAATCGTTAAAAATTTCTTGTACCTTGGATCAAGTGTTGATCAGAATAGAGACTGCAGTCAGAAAATCAGAAGAAGACTAGGAATGGGAAGATCAGCTGTGAAAGAACTAGGCAAGATCCTGAAGTGAATATAGAACTGAACTGAAGTTAGAATTGTCCAGGCTATCATTTTCTTCATTACCCTGTATGATGGTTGTGAGAGCTGGGCTGTTAAGAAAGTGGACAGGAAGAAAATCAACTCATTTGAGATATGGTGTTGGAGAAGAATGCTGAGGATACCATGGACAGCCAAAAAGACAAAAAAGAAAATGGTTCCTTGAATAGATCAAGCCAGAACTCTCTCTGGAAGCCAAGATGACAAAACTGAGGATGTTGTACTTTGGTCACATCATGAGACGACATGAAAAGACAATAATACTAGGAAAGAGAAGACTACACCAGATGGCTGGACTCAATCAATGAGTTTACGAGCCTGAATTTATAGGACCTAAGCAGAGCAGTGGAGGAGATGTTTCATCCACAGGGTTGCCATGAATTGGGGTTGACTCAGAAGCTAACAACAACATACAGGAAAAAAATTATGAAAAATAGACTTTGCAAAACAAACCACTACATGGTCAGGATGTTAAAAGCATAGAAAGAAAAGTTGAGGTTTAATAGCATGCTTTTAACAAATAAACCTCTAGCACCAATGTAATAAAGGCTCTTTTGTCAGCAAACTGTCACTTGCTGAAAGCCCAGCTTGAATGAAAAGACTTTTGCTTTCCAGCAGAAAGATGCCAGGGATGGGACAGTCTAGCTAAGGGGTTCCACTGCAAGGGACCACCCTGTCTGCATGTTCTAGCAAATGGGCCTTTGGCGATGGAAGGGATGAGCTAAGATCTTCCCCTGAGAATTTCAAAACCCAGGCAGCCTCAAATGAGTAAATACTGTATAGTCTTTCAGTTAGCCATGACCTGACTTTGTAGCTCATGCCCAGCACTTGACATTGTGCTCAGAAACAGACTGGTAACCAGTGGGGCTTTGTCACAAGGGAGCCATGTGCTCCTGTGAGAAACTCAGTAGGGGTGGGCAGCATGTTAGAGCTCAGAGGAGCAGTTTGTCTGAGTCAACATCTTCACAGCACTTGACTAGCCCTCTGTATCAGCTGCAGTACCCCTCCTGGCCATCTTCACTGGTGGTGCTGCTGGG
The DNA here is from genome assembly GCF_019175285.1 of Sceloporus undulatus. Classification (NCBI taxonomy): domain Eukaryota; kingdom Metazoa; phylum Chordata; class Lepidosauria; order Squamata; family Phrynosomatidae; genus Sceloporus; species Sceloporus undulatus. The sequence goes on along the minus strand of NC_056528.1, from coordinate 22,599,246 downwards.
CTGCCCCCAGTGCTGGGAGGAGCGGGTCCAGGGTCTCTGGTCTGAGGCCTTCCCTGGTTTTAACCAGTATTCAGGACTGGAAGAGCATGCTTTTTCTGTGAAAAGAGGACCCCAAATTTTAATATTTTAAAAGTGGCTTTTGATGCAAATGATGTGTGCGCATCTGTTAATTTCCTTTAACCTTACTTTCTGCAGCTCGCTTTACAGAGTTTTGAAACTGTCCAGAAGCTGTTGAAGGTAAGAAGGAGAATAGCTTTATATATTGACCAAGCTCTAGTTGCTGAACTAGCAATAGGAATTAAAGGAGCAGATATCTTGCTTGAGTGTGTCTGTTTTGGGTGACTCATGGGGTGAGGCGGGGTGCCATATCTTTGATGATAGTGTGCCCCCAAGTCCCAGTGAAAGCTCTCAGTAATAGGGATAGTGAGCACAAGAATACAGAGACAATAACTTAAGTCCTGCTGCAGAGGAAATAAACCCTTTAAGCAGAGGTGATAACCTTGGAGGAAAAGGTCAGCAATGGGACAGGCACAGGTACAGGCTTTGATATCATGGCTCCATCCAATGGAATCCTGGGGTATGCAGTTTGGTGATGAACTTAGAGCTTCTGGTTTGGGAGCGCTGGTCCACTTCCCACAATCTATAGCACTACAAGCTCTGGTCCACTACACTCAATCTATAGCACTACAGATACAGAATGTTCTCAGCAGACTACAAATCCCAGGATTCTGTCAAATTGAAGCCATGACATTTAACTTGGGATCAAACTGCTACAACTGTAGAATCTAACACCATTGCTTTAATTCAGGAGTGGCTGATCCGCTAGCTGTAGAAACCTTTTATATTTTTTGTGAGGTTTTTTTCTTTCCATGCTTTCATGTTAGGGTGGAAATCATAAAGTCATAGAGCTGGAAGAGACCATAAGGGATATTATTTTTATCATCATCCTGCCCATTTCCCAAAACTGAGGGGACTGAGGGGGTATGATGGGAGTGGGGGGACGTTGAGAGGGTCCAGAGCCCTGTTTTCCCTGGGCCACTCTGAGGGCTTTCCCACCAAACCAAAAGTCACCCCCTCTGATTCCCTAAACTGAGCCAAAACAAGGGTAGGTCACACTAGATTGTTATGTGCAAAGTACAACAAAAAGGCTAGTAACCAAAACTTAAACCATTAAACAGGCACTTCTGTTTAAATGCTAACTTGGAACAATTTAAAACACATTTGAAGCATAATCAAACAGATGATAGCCCAGCACACCATGTCAAAAGACTCTTCTGCCCCAACCACTTCACAGCTAAAGCCCTGCTCTGTGAAGAGAGATCAGGGAGGGGGGCAATTGAGTCTCCCAAAGTGATTCTGCAGGCTGGGAACAGCTACCAAGAAGGCTCTGTCCTGTTTCCTCACCAACTGTGCTTGTGAGAATGAGAACAAGTCCTCCCCCAAAGATCATTGTAGGCTTGTCTCATGTTGGCGTCTGCTGCTCAACAATTTTCCTCTGGTATTCTTTGATTCTGAGGGAGCCTTCTATTAAAAGCTGGGCTGACAAGAAAGCAGAGCAGTGAAAACCTGCCTTTCCTCAGCCATCTAATAAATTATCTTTAAATGCTTGCTTCAGAGAGCCTTCCGATAATTATTACCCAGTGTGACTTACACATACCTGCTCTTTGTGTGAAGAATGTAATGTGAAGCAACATGAAGGGCCTGAGAGCACTTCAAACTCACCCCTTGGGGTACACTGTGCTGTATAAACAGAGGTGTAACAAGAATGTGTCTTCCGACTACACTGCCAAGGCGGCATTAGCGCCCTGGGAGATCGCAGTGACATCACCCGTGTGCCACCCCATTTGGTGCGGTGCACACGCAACGTCATAGATGTGCACGCTGTGTGGATGGCACTGCTGTGATGTGCTAGGGTTCGGGAGTGTGCGGTTGCTGTTTGCCCCCAAACTAGAATCGGCACCAGTACGCCGCTTCCTGCACATCTGTATTGGGCCTGTTTGAATGTATGTGGCTGTGTCTCAGGAAGAAGTTGAGATACTCCTGGTCACTTGGAAGAAATTCCTTAGTCACTGAAGGTGATCAGCTAAGTGACAGAGTGGGCTTATTCATTTTCTTCCAAGTCTTGAAGGTTTAGGGAAAACAGAGCAATCGTTATAGACAAATTGCGGTATTAGTTGCTTGGTATTCAGTTCAAGGCAGGGCTGTCAGTGAAGCTGAGGATTGTGTTTTTGCACCCAAAGTTCTGAATGCAGTCAAAGGAACCTGCATAGTTATGAAAAATCATCCAGTTATGTTTGTCAAGCCACATCCCCCCCCCCCCAAATTTTACAGCAGCTATCTTTAGACTGTGTTGGTTACATGCCTGCAAGAATGGTGTATTTTCTAGGATTGAGATCTGTTGCATTGCTTGGAAGAATTCAGATGGGGATTATGCATGCTTCCTTCATCTGAGATGGCTGGTTGGAGGAGACAAAACTTTCAATTTTTATAGTTTTTGTGGGTCTTTTGGGCTATGAGGCTGTGTTCTAGAAGAATTTCTTCCTGACATTTCACCAGCCGCTGTGGCTGTGTCTTTAATTAATGATCCATTGTCTGCTGGGAAACCCCTCACCCTGGGTGGTTTTCATTTGCATGGGCTGAGTCCTGATTTTGGTGTTTTCCAGGACTGGTAGCCAAACTTTGTTTAATTTAATTGGCAATGCTGGGTATAAGTCTCTACATAAGATTTTGGTGGGAAGAGGAAATTCAAATTCTGTAATGAAATAAACTTTAGGTTGGACAAATGAGAAATCTGAGGAGACAAAAGTTGACCAATTGGTCTGTCTCATTTCCAGGCATGCCTTTGGGATGGGGATGGGAAAATTTTGTCAGGTGTGTGTGCATGTGAGTGTTCCACTCCTGAAGACCTGGTCTAGACCATGACTGTTCCCCCAGCAATTGCAGCTGCAAGTGGCCAGAGGCCAGCCTCTTGCTTTGGTGGAGGTGGGGTGGGCTTTGGGGGAAGTTTGGAGCAATCCTCCCACATTCTTGGAATTCTCTGGGTGTCAGTAGCAAACAACCAGGAGCTTTGGGCATGCATTCTGCTCATCCCTGAGTTAAGGCTTACAACAATCTTTTGCAAAGTTTCACTTCTCTTTCTTTCCCTTTTACTTCCTCCATTCAGCCATTTACCTGGATCGTGCCTGGCGTCTTGATGGGAGGAGAAAAGAAGAAGTCGGAAAAAGCCAGGTAGGGTGCCAGCTTCATAAAATTCTTCTTTTTTTTTTGAGCCCTCGCTTTTTCCTCGGGGCTCTTTCATCTGTCACTCTCTCCTGGGGTGCCCCCTTTTTAAAATTTTTAGTGAGGAAGGAGGCTTGTGACTTTGGATCAGGCTGTGAGCACCCCCCACCGTGGATCTTACAGAAAGCGGACGGCTGGGCCAGCGGGAAGTGTGTTCACATCTCTCCGCTGTTTTTAAAATGTTGATGAGCTTTTCTAAGCCGACAGTGATGATCCCTCTTGGTGCCTGCAAGGTTTTCCGCTCCTCTGCCATCTCTCCCTGCTTCCCAGTTTATCTGCATCTCTTGCAAGCTCCTACAAGTTTGCCAAGCAAATGGTTTGACCCAAGCAGCTTGAGGACCACATTTGTTGTCTGGACCCAGGCGATCTTAAGATGGAGCAGAAGGCTGGTTGCAGCTAAATCAGCCAGGGAAGGGCAGTGATGTCAATGTTATATTCCATGGCATTCATTAGCACTGTAGAATGCTCAGTGCTTTGTGGTGGTTAATTAGATTTGCTATGAAGGCACACAACTGTTTATTTTAAGATGGTGCCTGAATGCAGAAAGAAGCTAGATTTGGATCCTCTCCTGATAGATCTCTGGTTAGTTTTGAGATTGAAGATGATTGAGGCCCAATCCAGGATATTTTTTAATTTCTGTTTTTTAGTAAGCTGTGCTGGGTTCATTGAGAGCTAATGTGGCTTTGGGGCCCCAATGTGGAACTGGAATCTGAGAGATCCAGGATACATCCATTCCACATCATCCAAAAAGGTCACATTGCATATGTGGCATAACTTGGGCCTGCATTTGCCACCAAGAGGACCCTGGCCCTTGTGTATCCACCCCACGGTTTTAGCTCTATTCTAGAATCCTAGATGTGTTAGTGCAAGGATGTGTGTCCCAGTTCTCAAATGATAACCAAGTGATGATTTGGCTCCCATGGATGGGTGCTGGACATCCATGCTTCCTCTTCCTCATCTTCCTCCTTTTTAAAATTCTGACACTGATTTTGTGGTTTGCGGCAAAACCATAGTTTGCTGTGCTGTTAATAGTGGGTGAACCATGATGTTTACCGTCCTTCTTTGGAGTAAAACTACAATTTGGTTGGTTCTGATTGTGACTGCTGACATTGTGTTTATGGCAAACCAGGGTATTGGGATGTGTGTGTGTGTGTGCTTGGATGTGTGAAACATGAAAAGCAGATACAATCTGTGAGCTCAGCTCAGAGGCTCAGCTGCCAAAATGCAGCGTGGCTCTTCCATCCCAGCCAGGCTTCTTTGGCCATATCAACACCACCCAGTGTTTTCTGTTCCCCTTCAAACAGGTTGCGCAAAGGAATCAACCTTCTGATTGCTACTCCGGGGCGTCTGGTGGACCATATCAATTCCACGCAGTGTGTTCACTTCCGCCGTGTCAGGTGGCTGGTTCTGGATGAGGCTGACAGGTACGCACGCAGTTCTGAGCCCTTCCACTTGGATGGAATGGTTTCCTCACAGCAGAATGAGCCAGGTTTTCTTTTCCATAAATCCTCCACCGTGTATGACCTGCTAGCTGCTATCGTGCCTGGCTGCTGCCACGTGCCCAAGAGATGGATGGCTCCTGTGGGTTTTTTGAGTTTTGCTTTCCTTCTGTGACCCATCCTGCAGGATCCTGGATTTGGGATTTGAGAAGGCTTTGACTGTGATCCTGAATGCCGTGAACGCCGACAGTGCAAAGCAGCAGAGAGTTCTTCTGTCAGCTACCCTTACAGAAGGTAGGCCCTACAGGAGTGGCCGCCTGCTTGGTGGGGTGGTGGGTGAGAGAGGGTCACTTGGGAGAGATCCTGGGCAGCCCCAGCATTTGCTGCTGCACAGTGTGGAAGGGCTGGGTTCTAAGTATCTTTTCTCCTTCCAGCTCCAGGGGCTCATGCACTTGTCATTTTAGTTAATTTATATCACACTCTTCCCAGCACACAACCCAAGGAAGTTTACCACAGTTTAAAACAAATTTCAGCTAAAATATTATTTTATAAAAGGTAAAAAAACCCAAACCTTTCTGTTAAAAAAGCACATAGATAAAACAACTTAAAGCACATTTAAAACATAATTAAAACTCATTTCCTTTCTCAGTCCCAGTGGAAATAATATGTTTTTTATTTATATTTCCCGCTTCTCCCAAGATCGAAGCGGGATTCCAACAGAATATAAAACAGAGAACAATATAAACACTTACAATTTACAATTTAAAATGTAATCACCATAATATAATAATAATTTGTTAAAACAATCTATAAAAACATTATCAGTCTAGCAACATACGATATCAATCATAACATATTTTGGGCTTGAGTTAATTTCTATAATGTATACTTTATAACGAATTGGAAGGGTATGCCAATTGAAAAAGGTAGGTTTTTAGCATCTTCTTAAACATTTCTAATGTAGGGATACACCGTATCTCCTTAGGGAGATTATTCCAATATGAAGGGGCCATAACCGAAAAAGATTTTTGATGGGTAGATTTTAATCTTACTCTGAGGAGCTCTAGTAAAAGCTTCCCTGTAGTTCTAAGAGTGCGGGGCAGATTGTGTAGGGAGAGGCGTTCCTTCAGGTAACTTGGGCCCAAGCCATGTAGGGCTTTAAAGGTAATGACCAACACTTTGTATTGGGCCCGGAAGCTAATGAGCAGCCAGTGGAGAGATTTTAATACCGGCGTTATGTGATCTTGCCTTGAAGATCCGGCGACCATTCTGGCTGCAGCATTTTGGACTAACTGAAGCTGACAGAAATGACAGAAACCCCTCCTCTGAAGGTCTTAAAACTTGAGCTTGTGTTCTTCCACCTTAGGAGCCTCAAGAGACTACAGATGTGACTAGTGTCTTCCATTTCCCAAAGTTCAGTGCAGTTCTGTTCTATCATTCCTTGGCACTGTGGGTAAAAAACGGCAAACATTTCCATTTGTCTTGGTATTTTTCTGCCTGGTAAAACTGAGGCTGAGAGATGTGTGTGTGTATACAAAGTGTCTTTTTCCACCCTTCCTCTTCCAAATTCAGAAAGGCCGCAGATATTGGATTAGCACAGGTGAAAGGGTGGAATTTTGGCACTTGGTAAAAGAAACCAGAAAGCATGGGCAATCCCAGAATTCATCTGGGCAGCTGGAGCAAGAAGAGTGACCATGTGGGCCTCATCTTCAGACAGAAATGCAAGAACATCCAGGAGAATTGCATCTTTTAGTCCAAAACATCTGGTGTGCTCCAGGCTGGGGAAGGCAAGCGTACGGCATGCATATTAAACATTGTTTTTGTTGCTTTCTTTTATCTACAACAGGAGTCTCAAGATTAGCCAACATCAGCTTGCAGAGTCCAGTCTGCATTTCTGTTGTGGGAGAATCCCGGGACTTGGACACAACTGAGGTAAAGGCAGTCACAGGGGAAGTCATGGATGATCATGCCATGGGAGAGGAAAGAGACAGTTTTGCTGTGCCAGGAAAACTTCAGCAGAACGTGGTGGTTGTCCCAAGCAAGCTGAGACTGGTGACACTGGCAGCTTTTATCCTTGCGAAATTCAAGGTGAGAGAGACTCTTTGATTGGGGAACATACTGAGCGAGATTAAAGCGCAGGGCCTTAAACACAGGACCAAAAGCTTGTAATGAGTCCTGGCTTGAACTAGTAGCCAGTTTCTTCACAGGATGAGGTTGATATAATATAGATCCTTTCCATGGCTGTTCAACTGATCCAAAACCAACAGTTACTCTAAAGGGTAATGGGTATTTGTCCCCTTCCCAAAAACATTTCTTGCTTCAGCAGTTTTCATTCACTGTATATTAAGGGATACAGCCATGAAAGCCACTGAGTGACTTTGACCCATTGTCAGCATGACCTACTTCATAGGGAGTGGAGGAGACTCATGTGTGGTGTGTTCAACTTATTGGAGGGAAGGCAGGATAGAAAGATTGCTAACAAAAAAAAATGTTTATTCTCATTCCTGCAGTTTGAAAAGGGCAATAAGATGGTTGTCTTCTTCTCAAGCTGTGAGCAGGTGGACTTTCACCATGCCCTCTTTCAGAAGGTCTTGGCTGAGGACCTGGTGGCAGGAGGACATGAGAAGTTGCAGCTTCCTCTTTCAGCTTTGGTGTTTGCGCGCTTGCACGGTGACATGAAACAGGAGGTAAGCCCCCCTCCGGTGTCTGCTCAAACCCTAGTTGGGTGCTAAGTTCAATGGAAGCCCTGATTTTTCTCCTAGAACCATCTCTCAAAAAGCATCCCTGTTGATTTGGTGCCAGAGAATTTCTTCTCTGGTCTTCTCATGGAAGTAGGTTGGCTCTTTTCTGCCCTGAGGTGCCTGCTACAGAGCCAGATCTAATGTAATAATGGCAGCATGAAATCCCAGCTGTTCTGTCCTGTCCAGCCTCACAGGGGTCTTTTCACTGATATAGCTCAAATATCGACAAAACATGTAGTTCTCTAGGCTTTGTGCAGTAACTGTGGAAGAAAGCAAGATCACAGTAGAGTGATCTGAAAGCACAACACCACAAGTCCCATAATAAAGATACAGAAGTCCACATACACTAAATGTAATGTGGTAAAAATAAATAAATGAGCCCTAGAGTTAATCAAGCCTGAATTCTCCCTGGAAACCGAAATGACTAAACTGAGGCTTTCATTCCTTGGGCATATCATGAGACCACAAGACTCAGTGGGGCAGATGGTAATGCTGGGTAAAGTGGAAGGCAGTAGAAAAAGAGGAAGACCACAACACGGGTTAATTGATTCCATTATGGAAGCCGCGGCTGTGCCGATTTTGCACAACCTGAGCAGTCAATGGCTCTTGAAGGCTCTCATTTGGAGGGTAGCCATATGTCAAAGCTGACTTGACTGCACATAACAGCAAAGATGAAGAAGCTGCTGTTCTGTTCCTCCCTCCCCATCCAAAACTGTGCTTCTGTTGTCCTGAGCTCCCATCCCCTTGTCTGCCTGAGCTGCGGAGAGAGAGGTAGAATGGGCCTGGCCTGACTCAGACCTGACCAGCTGTTAAGGCAACTGAAGCAGCACTCCAAAGCTGACATGGGGGGAAGGGGTTTTGCCTTTTAGTTCCCAGTGTGTAATTAGCGTTCCATGTCTTCAAATTAAGAGCATTAATGGAGCTAAATTGTGACTCCCATATGGTACTGCTGGGCATGGCTGCTGTCGTCAAGATGGGGCTCTCTTCTCGGGGCCAGGAAGAAAGGGAGGCCAGGTCACTTTCCTCAGCACACACTTTTTCCATGTCCATGTTATTTGGGAGGTGCTGTGGGATGTGTTGAGGATCAGGTCTGTCACAGTGCTAGAGCAGATTTATAACTGAACTTGCCTGCTGGTTTTAAATCCATCTTTCATCTGTTGCAATAGCTAGGGTCCCATGAATGCCAGTGACACTTCACAAGGCTGAAAAAAACAGGAAGGAGTTCCCTGCCCCAAGCATCTTGCGCTCTTCTGTCTTTCAAATAAATTCTATTTTAAATTCTGTTATATGCAAAGATGCATATAATAGAGAGCAAGGAAGATAATCTTATGGTCCTTGGACTGTTGTTGTACTGCAACACTCAACCTAGCTCCCAACCTGTGGTAAGGCTGCTGGGACTTGCAGTCAGACAACTTCTGAAGGCCCATACATTTGCAGCTGCATGCAGTTTAGTTTGCCTTTCCAGTTTCATATCCTTCAGTAGACAAAGATGCTCTGGCATCAGTTTCTTTAATTTACTGCATGTGGTATGCAAAGATGTCTTTAAACTGATGTGTAGTGTTGTAAATAAGTTAATTTTTAAAAGTAATCAAACTTTTTACTCTATTAGATGCAGATGTCGCCCCTCGCACTTAACTTAGTATTTGAATAAAAGTATTTTGTTTACTTAGTCTGAATATTTGCACCTGCACATTCATGTATATTCTTATTTAACATTTTACAAGGAAATAACATTGTTCAAATTAAAATAGTTTTATTTAAGTAAATTCAGTATTTAACTTAACGCATGTGTAAACTTTATACAGAAAAAAGTTTGGGAGGAGGAGGAAAAGATCAATGCCTCCAGGTCCTGCTCTGCCATTTCAGAACCACTGAGTTAATTCCTTTTAAAATGGGCTGAAAAGCATGTACCAAGCCTGGAGGTGTTGTCACATTCATGTGTGGCAGCAAAAATAGCAGAGTTACAGGTACTTTGTGACTTCAGTTTTTATAAGGAAACAACTTGTTTGATCATAGAATCATAGAATTGAGAGGGGCTCTATGAGCCATCAGGATCTACCCCCTGCTTAGTGCAAGATCTCCAGCGAGAGCATCCCAGCAGGGAGCAATCCAGCCTCTTTTTGAAGATGTCCAGAGAAAGAGACCCCACCACCTCTTTAGACAAATGGTTCCATTGCTAAACCTTTTCCATCCCCGCCCATTCCCTCCCTTGACCCCTTATTATAGTAGCAAGAAACTACAGGTGAGCATGTGTTACAATTAATTGGGTTTTTTAATTAGTGCCACTAAATAGCTGAAGTTGATAATTTTTAATTACTTTATTGTTATGTAATGGTGAGTTATATTTCTCTGCTTTTCCTACAGGCAGTTCAGGGTTATCCTCCCTCGGCTTTCTGTCCTTATAGCAACCCTGTAGAGTAGGTTGGTTGTCTTCACAGCCATCCAGAAAATAGGCCAGGTTGAAAAAGAGAGAGATGGTGACTGGCTTCAGGGTCACTGCCAGTGAGTTGCCTGACTAATAAGGGTTATGGACCAGGTTCTCCAACATTTCAGTCCAGTGCTATAACCACTAGACTGTATTGGCTTTTATATTATGGTGTCATCAGTGGTTCTGTAGAGTCTTGCCTAACCAGTTACCCTCCCAGTATGCTGAGCTGTGCCTCCCAATAGCCATGCTAGCTGTTCGTTGATGGGTGTTGTAGTCCAATTTCCAGGGGGCACCAGGTGGGGTGCTGTTTCAAGGAGTAAACAACTACATAGCACAGTAAAAACAACTAAAACCCAATTAAACTGAACTTAGTTGTATTTCATTTCGTGGCCTCTGGAAGTGATTGGGTCCCAGGCACTCAGTTTGAAATTAAAAACCTTGGTCACCTTCAAAGCTCTGTGTTCTCTCTGTGGTATTAATTTTACTTGCAAGATATAGTGACTCTTGACTGATATTATCTTCTTCTCTTAGGAAAGGACAGCTGTCTTCCAGGACTTCTTGCAATCAAAAACTGGCATTTTACTCTGCACTGTAAGTTGCCAAATAATAACGGAATGTCACCAAATATAACTTGAGCCCAGTTTATCCTGCCATATGGTATGGGGAGAGGGAGCATGATACAGAACTAATTCAGAGTGAGAGGTGTTCAGAATAAGAAGAGTGGTGACTGGGGCTGCCCTGCGGATTGCCAGTTACTGTGGCTGCACTGTGGTGTAGCTAGTCCTCATGAATAACCTAGAGAATCAAGAATGTTGGGTTCGAGGCAAAGCCTGCAAATGTGTTTCATTATTAATACAAAGGGCTTTCTGTCCTGGGCAGGCTGCATTTGCTCTTCGGGTTCCTTTCAAGGGCAGATCGAAGGCCACCATCCCCAGCAGTTATTGGTTTGTGCTCTCTTCTGTCTCATTCCCCCCACATTTTTGACCTCCAGCTACATCAGACTGCTGCATCGCTACACAATTTGCTCACTAATCGCAACAGCTGTTGGCCTGGGAAAACGTGTGTGTCTTGGCGGTGTCTTCCTGCTGCAAATGTGTAAATTACAGTGATCAGGAGTCATTAGAGCTGAAAAGCTCTGGCCGCCTGTGAAGTTCCGTGGGGTTGCCTCCATGTATGGTTTGCTAGCTTTTGTTTTTTTGGCGGGGAAATGATTGTACATTTGGGGAGTCTGACAAAGGTGGATATGAGAAGATCCCTGCTGGATTTATGCAGGGGCAGAGGTGACAACATTGATAGATCAGAGGCCTCTGGTGACTCCTCAGCAAGGAAGAAAGACACCCTCCCCTGTTGTCTGCTCCCTGTATCAAGTATTCTGAGGTAGACTGCTTTTGAACATGAAGCCTCCCTTTATTTTAATTATCAGTTGCACTGAGTGAGCTCATGGTAGCATAGATGGATCTCCTACTCCCTACTCTTCCCTCACAACAGCCCTATGAGGTAGGTCAAGTGTGAAGAGAGTGACTGGCCCAAGAACATCCAGGGAGCTTTATGGACAAGTGGAGATTTGAGCCCAGTTTGTCTTTTTTTTACATTCTAACAACTATGCTAAGTTGGCTCTCTTAACTATTGGTGATTTCTTATCTGTGGTTTTATTTGTGGTTTTTAAAAGCTGTGTGGCCTGTCATCATATCTTATTTTCTTTTCATTTTAAATGTGAAGAGTCACATTTTGACTCAGAAAGGGCCAGAATCCCAAAGGCATGTACAGCTGGCTCTTCATCTCCACAGGGGTACGTATCCTCAGGGTTTCCTTGGGACCTCAAGTTATGTTGTTTCCTATAGCAGTGCAACTGCATGGCCGCAGCCATGTGCATGCGCTACCATTGGGGAAAACAGGGCAGGACCATCTGCAGATGCTCAAATCTTTGGATGACAAGTCCATGAAAGAAGAGGGCAGACTTAGAATGTAAACTTTAAGAACAGTTTAGAAAGAATTAATTCAGTCTTGTCAGGGGGAATTACAGAGAACTAAGTCAGTTAATCAATCATCAGAGAGCTGTTTGATCTAATGAGTCAGTTGAATTTCAAAATGCTTCTGAAGAAAGATGTTCGACAAAGTCTACTTGTGCGTCCTTTTCCCACCCCCTCAGTGTCCTGTTTTGGTCACAGTGCTGCCGCACTCCTTGGCCATCTTGGTTTTCTGCTAGAGTGATATAATTTAAAAATATGCTGCCTGGTTAATTGGAGACTCCTTTTTTAGTTGATTAAAAGGATTTCCTTACCAACAATTCAAATTAATTAAATGTAACAACCCTAGTTAACTTCCATATCTTCATTACACATTTTCTTTTTTCTCTTCTAAGCCTCCTGCTACTTGCTTGTACTGGGCAAGATCCAAGACCTACTGTTAATATGAGAAGAGAGCAAAACCCATGCTTACTCTTTTCCCTCTTCCCTTTCTCTTTCCTGCTTCCCCATTATTTAGTGTTTCCTGCTTTGCTGCTCAGGTTCGCCTGGCTTAATCCTCTGTCTCTGAGGAGACTTGTGCTGCGCATCAAGGGTCTGGCGGCTTCTCTTTTCCCCGCTTTGAACTCATTTGGCGGATGGCTTCCCTCAGAGGAACTGATTGTTGAAACACAAGTTAAAGCAGAAAGATAAAGGTAAACAGCAGACAGGCAGACCTTTGGTACACCCAAGAATATGTTCCTTGTCCATTCAACAGAGTGAAGTGGCCTACTTCAGTTGGCCATATTCACAAAGAATAATGACAGACATGGCACATTCTAGCTTTAGTTTTAAATTTCCACCTCCTCCAGGGCTGCTGCTGGTGGTGATGGCTGGGAGTGGCTTGTCAAAGGGTTCACAATGGCTTCTCTTGAGGAAAGGAATAGAAGGCCTGAACTGCCTCGGACTTTCTCTAGTGCTCACAATCCCCATACTTGGGTCTAATGTTTCTGACATTAGACAGACACCTTCCTTTGGTCTCTTTCCATCTCTTGGTATATGCAGCACAGAGGTAGGAGTGATCGATGAAGAGCACTACTTAGAGTGCAAAGAAATTAGGACCACAGAAGTAGATGTAGCAAATCTTTGACCAAATTGGGAGAACCTTTCTGTCAACCAGGGCCTGGCCCTGTAAATGTTATCTCCGCTTTCTCCTTCACCAAAGCTTTTCACTCAGCTTCTCTTGGGGCGGTGCTCTTTCTGAAGCAAACTCACAGGGAGAGGAGAAGATGGTTTTGGAGACTTCTGTTTGCCCGTTAAACTCCATCACGCTAACTCATCTTGCCAGTTTTCTGGCGGGTGCGGCCAAGTGCTTTCGCCCTCTGACAGCTTTCCGTGCTCCCCCCACCCTCCTCCGATTACGCAGCCCAATCTGTCACCCGGCCGGCAGGGGTCTCTTCCCCGCTGATGGCTCTTCCACACTCGGCTGTAATGACTCTTGGCAGGCGGGGAAGGTGCGAGAGCTCTTGCCTCCCTGCTTGGTCCTCGCCTCCCCCCTCTCCTTCTCTTTCCTCTCCCCCTGTTCCACTAAAGCACTTTGTGTGCTGCTTTTGGTAAATAAATGAGTCATTTTAATCCAACTGACAGCCTGGCACCTGAACGAGCTGCCTTCCATCTGTACCTCTAGGCCTCACGTCGGTTGCCAATTGTCAGCACGAAGGAGGCCTTCAAGGCCTTGTTGGCCGCTGAGTGTCTTTCAAAAGCATCTTTACCTGAATTCTTTCACCCTAAATTTGGGGTATCTTTAGGATCAGGATGAGGTTATAGGCCAGGTTGAGATTTGGGAAGTTTGGTTTTCTACTGTGTTCCAGAATCCCTGAAGTTATTTCAGTATGAAGTGAGTGCTTTGGCTACATCTTGAGGTACAACAAAGATGGGAAAGGGATGTTTAATTGTGCCTTCTGCCCTTGTCCTTTATCAAGGCCTTTCCTAATTGTAGAATTGGTACCAGGACTAAGCGAACGGTATTTATACTGGTATAGGTCAATCCACATGCTCCATGCTCCTGGCCAGTCATAGGCTGATACCCTGCACCTTAGTGCTCTTTCCCACTTGGAGGGGACATGGAGAGCTGAGCCAGGGGAGACTTGCATGCAGAAACTAGTTTGGTTCCTGGGGCTTCACTCCTGAAGAGCCATTGACCCTGCCTTTCTGGTTAAAGCAGTGATTCTCAACCTTTGGTCCTCCATTTGTTTTAGACTTCAGATCCCAGAAGCCTCAGCCAACTTGGCCAATAGTCAGGAATTATGAGAACTGAAGTCCAAAACATCTGGAGGGCCAAAAGTTGAGAACCACTGGGATAAAGCTTTTGTGGCCACAGCTGCCTTGGCATCATTGGACAACAGGCCACTTTGCACTTCCTTTGCTCAGCACACTGTGAATTCTTGAGGGAAACATGGTGACTGTTGGGTCCATTTGTTCATCAGGAAAGCAACTTAGCACCTTCTGTTGGCTCTGAATTAATGTGCCCATAAACCACAGCCAGTGCAGCATATCCTCAGGAGATTCCAGATACCTCAAGGGAGACAGGTTGCCTTTCCCTGTCTGCATCCCAAAGGCCACCCATGGTTGTGGGTTTGAGAAGTGAGAGGTACTCAGGCTGGGGGACTAGGTGTGGTGTGGAAGAAATCGAGCAGTCTGATGTCATGGATGGCAGCTCCCATGAGCCCCAGCCAGCATAGCTAGTGATGAGGACTGGTGGGAGTTGCAGTCCAGCAGCATCTGGTAGGCTTCAAGTTGCACCCTTGTGAGGAGGAGAGAGGGAGAGAGTGGGAGAGAAATGCTGGGCTCAATCACAAACCTCTTAGGACACACTGTAGAAGACTGGTACAGAGTGTGTGCCCCTCAGGATGAAGCATGGTCCTGTCAGGTCCAGAAGGGAGTAAAACCCAACAGCCTAAGCCTCTGTGAGTGACTGTGAGTATTGCCTGTTGGTACCAACTAGCACTTCTGTCCTTCCAAATTAGATCTGATTTCTGGAGCAGGACCTCCAAACTATGGATTTTAGGTTCCAGCTCAAAGGTCCCTGCAGATGATACTCCAGTCTCTGTGTCACTTTGTGCTTCAAAAAGACAGAGCTGTCCATCACCTGTGCCCAGCCCTAGTCCATGTGACTTGTCTTCCTGCTTTTCCTGACATTTTGTATGAACACAATGGCACTGCTGGTGTGCAATATTTACTTCATCAGTGTGGAAATCCCAGTAAGGCTGTTGGGAAAATGTTTCATAGCTGTTATGGAGAGGCACGGTTACACGTAGTGAAATAGAAGGATGGAGCATGATGTGTTTGTGTGTTTTATTATGGGTGTGATTGTGTTAGGGGGCAGCTGGCTCTAATTGCACTGCAAGAACGGGAAAACCATGGTGGTGAAGGCTTGGAACGCATTGTGGCGATACATTTGCATACTCATTACTGCTTTGCATGGTGTTCTGCCTTGATCTGCTTAAACTAATAACCTCTTTTGGCAGCGCCTCGTCTTCATCAAGTGGACTGAGAACAGGCGGCGACTCAATGCCCAGCTCTGCTGGGTGTAATAAATCCCCCCATTCTTCCTCATCAGCTCCTTGAAACTGAATCCAGTATCTTGGCATAATCGCACCTAATAAGCTCAAGCGATCGGTCAAATCCAATTTAAATCCCCCCTTTTGGCACCGCTGAAGGAGAGCGGAACTAGAGCAAAGATGGACTAAATTGGACTAGATGGGGTCGTTATCGTTAGCATGTAAAATATAGAGAGATGGGTAGATACAGATATATCAACATTATTTTTTAGCCTCTTGTTAATCACATATGGTCTAGGAATTTTTACCAGCAGAGATTGAAAGGAGAAGTAGAATGTCTGCATGAGTTGCGGAGGCTGCGAATGTAAGGGCTGCCAGACACTTGGATTAGAGTAATTAGAGTTTGAGCATTGGACTAGGACACTGGAGATTGGGGTTCAATTCCTTGCTGGGCCCTGGAAGCCCACTGGATGACCTTGGGCAAGTCACACACTCTCAGCCCCAGAAAACCCCATGGAAGCCTTGGGGACTCCATAAGTCAGAAATAGCTGGAAAGCACACAACAACAAATTAGAAGAGGATTTGAATGAAGGTGTGTGTTTTGCCCATGCAGACACGGGATAGGAAGGTCCCTTGTCTGCATGCAACGACTCTAGCTGAGGTTCTCATGCTGTAGCCTGTGCATATGTGTATATGTGGTGGTGGGAGCATGCCTTTTCTAGAGGACTGCCTTTCCTTGGGTTAATCTGTTAGGAGGCTCTGTGCTGTGGGCTGTCGGAAAAGGATGGAGCCAGCAATGCGCAAGGTGTCCATTACTGTCCCTGCCACCTGTTTTTCTCTTTCTGCCTCTCCATTCTGCCACCCCCATTTGGCTCTCTTTACATGCTACTCCTTTTTTGTTTGGTCACTCTTTGCACTAACCCTCTTGCTTCTTCTGATCTCCCCTCCCTGCCACCTCCAGTCTCTTTTTCTTTTTTCTTTCTCCCTACCACTTCTTTTCTATTTCTTTCTTCCTACCATCCCACTACTGGTCTTGTGTCCCCTCTGCTTTGTTTCTCTGTCCTGCTACACAAACTTTCTTGTTTTCTCTCTTTTTGCCACCTTTTTCTCCCTTTCACTCTTGGCACCCCACTTTCTTTCCACCCACCCTTCCACCTTCTTTTTTCTTCTACCTACCACCCCCTTTCCTCTCTCTTTCTCCCTACCAACTCACCTCTCTTATAGTGACCCTTATCCCCTTGTCTCTGCCTCTACCGCAAACTCTTCTTTTTCTCTCTCGCCTTTCTATACACAGCAAACTGCCACAGGAGGACAGTTCTGTGCTGGTCACTCCCTGGAGGCTTTTGAAATCTGTCGAAGGATTGCAGGATGCCCACCACTGTCTGACACAGGCTTGGGGGGATAATAGTTCACATATTATCTATAATTTGGGGGAACACAGTTTCCCCAGCTGCTGAGTTCAGATTCCTTGGTGAAATAGTGGTTTTGTGGCCTACAGTGTAGTGGTTAAGAGTGTGAATGCGGAGACCCAGGTTCAAATCCTCTTTAGCCATGAAATTTGCTTCTTGAATTTGGAGCATTACTTAATGCCAAATAGAATGCCAACGGCCTCTTTTTCACTTCCATGGTGTCATACTGTGGTACATCGTCATATCTGAGCTGAGCTGTGCCTGTGTATGTCTGCAAAACTGGAGAGTAGGTTTAATTGTTCTGTGAACTCCGAAGAGAGGCTCAAAGTGTAATACAGAAAAAGCAGATCAAAATGTAATATAATAAAACCAAGGATGGGAAGACCTCTACCTTGCAGGGTTCCCCACGGTGGGGGGTGGGGAGTGCCCATCCGTCTCACAAGTTTCTTCTACTTCTATCTCCAGTCAGTGATTGGAGATATGAAACAGGCCTAGAGCTGAGCCGTGTATTACGTGCTGGAGGGGAGGGGGGAAATGTCCAAATGGAGCAAGTGGCATCTCCTCTGCCCCTCACACTTTGCTTTGACCCAGCCCTATGTTTCTAGTGTCAACTGCAATAGGAATGCAGACCTTGAGGCCCTTCCCAAACCAGAATTTAGTTCCTGGGATGAAAAAAACTCCCTGTCCATACCATAAACAACTGCCGTTTGGCCAATAGCTTACTCATTTGTGGGTCTTCCTCTTCTTTTTTTCTCAAAGGATGTTGCTGCTCGTGGGCTGGACCTGCCACAGGTGACCTGGATTGTGCAGGTAAGTTTTCCACATTTTCTGCTTGTTCCCAGCACACATTGTATGTAATTTGACTCCCTGAGGGTGGATCTGTTCTAGTGTTAGGGATGTCTGGCACAGAGATCTCTACAGGCAACCAAGAGATGGCATCCTGTATGTTGTAGGTTGCTTGGACAGGTGGGGATTGGTGCTGGCCTCTTGGGAAAGAGTGCCCCCATTCCCTGTGCATGTGGCTCTAGTTGAGGACACTTTCTGTAGCATGTTTACTTTTTGTGATTATGGCTTTGCCCTCTAAATGTTCACAGACTCTCTGTTTAATGATCTGCTCTAGAATCTTTCCTGGTATTCATGTCAGACTAACTGGGCAATAATTGTTGGGATCTCCTTTCTGAAGATGGGGACAACATTTACCCTCCTCCAGTCTGCTGGGGCTTCTCCTGTTCTCCAAGAGTTTTCAAAGATTATTGCCAGTGGCTCCGAGATTACATTTGCCAGTTTTTTTAATACCCTTGGATGTAGTTCATCTGGTCCTGGAGACTTATATTCATTTAGATAAATCAGGTATTCCTGTGCTATCTCTTTACGTATTCTGTGCTGAATTTCCTCTATTCTGTTCTCTGCTCCATTTTCCTCAGGTTAAACACCCTTTTCCTTTTGTGAGAAGACTGAGGCAAAAAAGGTGTTGAGTAGTTCCACCTTTTCTCTGTCCCCTGTTAGCATTTTGCCATCTTCTCTGCGCAGTACCCCGACCATTTCCTTCTTCCTTTTGCTATGGACATACCCCCCAAAGCCCCTTTTTATTGTTCTTAACCTCTCTAGCAAGCCTGAGTTCATTCTGTGTTTTAGCTTTTCTGACTTTACCCCTACACGTGCTCGGTATTTGTTTGAATTCCTCTTTGGTGATTTCCCTCTTTATTCCATTTCTTTTTTATTTATTTATTTATTTATTTATTTATTTATTTATTCCATAAACACAAATATATATATATATATTTACTTACACTTTTTTCTTTTTTCCTTATACAGATCTACCCTTCCCTTCCCCTCCCCCTCCCCTCTTCCCTCCCATTCCACCTACCTTTCTTCCTCCCCTCTCCCTGCCTAACCCCTATCCTATTTCTTTATCTTCCCCCCTTTACTTCCTTTTGTTTACATTACACTATTCCAGTACTGTTCTATTATATTCCACACATCTTCTTCAACCTCTTCCTCATCTTCTTCTTTTCTTTTTATACTCCTAGACAGTCTATCCGCCTCTTTCATTTCCATCACCTTATTAAACCAGTCCTCTATAGTTAGTACTTGCTCTACTTTCCATCTTTGTGCATATAGTAATCTTGCCGCCGAAATCATATACAAAATTATCTTCCAGTATCTCCTCTCTATTTCTTTCTCTATTCTACAAGTCATATTCAATAGGTATAACTCAGGTGTTTTTTGAAATCTCCCTCCTACTATATCTGTTATCACACAGTGTATCCCATTCCAAAAACGTTTGGCATTTTTACAGTCCCACCACATGTGGTAAAAGGTTCCCTCTGCTTTCTTACATTTCCAACATGTCTTATTCCCTTTTTTATACATTTTGTATATTTTAACCGGCGTGGTGTACCACAAATAAAACATTTTATAGTAGTTTTCTTTCATATTTTGGGCTAGGGTAAATTTATTCGTTTTTTCCCACGATCTCTCCCAATCCTCCAGCTCTATGTTATGCTGCACCATTTGACTCCATTTTACCATGTTCCCCTTAATCCTTTCCTTTTCCAAATCCCTTTCTAATAGTTCCGCGTAATATTTAGATATTTTCTTCTTATTCTGTGTCTCAAAAATTATCCTATCTAACTCATTTTTCTGGTTTTCTATTCCCACCTGTTTTTCGTCCTTCTTGAACCTTTCCTCCAATTGCTTGTATGGGAACCATTCAATCTTCATATTTTCCTTTTCTAGTTTCTCTCTGGGCTTAATTCTTAGATCCCCTTTTTTTCCTTCCTCTAATATTTGTTCATATCTTAACCATTGTTCTTTCCCTTTTCTAAACTTTCCGAAGTGAGCCTCTTGTGGCGACGTCCATCTGGGTAGTTTCCTATAGAACTTATTCCTATAATGTTCCCATATCCTTAATAACCCTTTTCTTATGACATGATTTTTAAATTCTCTGTCCTCCTTCCATTTCTTGTAATTTAAGTATGCATGCCATCCATATTTAATGTTATGACCTTCTAAATTTAACATTCTAACATTTTCTAACTTAATCCATTCTTCTACCCAGATCATTCCGCTTGCATAATAATATTTTTGTAGCTCTGGCACTCCTAAACCTCCTCTATGTTTATTATCTATCAAATTGTCCCATTTTATTCGTGCTTTTCTCCCCTCCCAAATGAAATTCGCTAATTCCTTTCTCCATTCCCTGAAGCACTTATCTGTGTTTATGACCGGGAGATTCTGGAATAAATATAAGAGTTTGGGCAGCACGCTCATTTTTATTGCCGCCATCCTCCCTAATAAGGAGAGCCTTAGTCTTGCCCATCTCCCTAATTCCTCCTTTATCTCTTTCCATTTTTTTTGATAGTTGTTTGCATACAATTCTCCGACTCTTTTTGTTATCCAGACACCCAGATATTTGACTTTATTTTGAGTTCTAAATTTTGTAATTTCCTCTAATTCTTTCTCTTCCTGTTTTGTCATATTTTTTGTAATTACAACTGTTTTTTCCTCATTAATCTTTAGCCCAGCTACTTCTCCAAATTTTTCTATTGTATTTTTTAACTCTTTTATACTGATTAACGGATTCTCCATATATACTACAATGTCGTCTGCGTAGGCTTTTACCTTATAGCATTGGTCTCTTATCTTTACTCCTTGTATTTTCCCATTTTTCCTTATATTTTGCAACAATATCTCAATGATCATAATGTATAGCAGAGGGGACAATGGGCACCCTTGTCTCGTCCCTTTCTGGATTTCTATTTCATCCGATTTTTCCCCGTTTACTATCACCTTGCTTCTCTGATCTTTATATAATTCTATTACCCATTTTAAAAATTTTTCTCCCACTTGCATTTTCTTCAATATTTCGTACATAAATTCCCACCTTATATTATCATATGCTTTCTCAGAGTCAATGAACACAATAGCAGCTTTCTTTTCCTTGTTTGTATTGTAATATTCTCATATATCTATCACTGTTCTTATATTCTCAAGCCTGAGTTCATTCTGTGTTTTAGTTTTTCTGACTTTACCCCTACACGTGCTCGGTATTTGTTTGAATTCCTCTTTGGTGATTTCCCTCTTTATTCCATTTCTTATACATGTTCTTTTTAAAACTTTGCTCTGTTGAAAGTTCCGTTGTCATCTATCCTGGTTTCTTGAGATGCTTCCCATTTTTCCTCCTTGTTGGAACAGTTTAAAATTGTGCTGTCAGTATCTCCCTTTTGAGAAACTCCAATCCATCCTGAACTCCCTTTTCTTTTATAATTCCTGACCACAGACAGAATCATCTTCAGTATTTCCCTAAGTTTATTGAAATCAACTCTCCTAAAGTCTAGAATGTGTGTCTGACTATGCCTGGCTTCTCCTTTCCACTGTATAACTCCAGGAGAACATGATCACTCCTAACTAAGGATCCTATAACTTGCACCTCATTAACCAGGTCATCTCTGTTGGTGAGGATCAGATCTAAAAATGGCTGATGCTCTTGTTGCCTCTTCCACCTTTTGGACAATGAAATTGTCTTCGAGGCAAGTAAGGAATTTGCAAGACCTTATATATTTGGCTGAGATTGACTTCCAGCAAATATCAGGATAGCTGGAGTCACCCATCACTACTACATCTCTCCTTTCTGAGTGTGTGGTCATCTGTTCAAGAAAGGCATCATCCAATTTCTCCATCTGACTTGGGAGTCTGTAGTAGACACCCACCATAATATCCCTGTTGTTTCCTTCCTCTTTCATTTTTATCCAGATGCTCTCCACCTGCCTTCCAGGATTGAAGTCCTGGATCTCTTCATGGGGGAAACATCCCTGACATAATAATGCTATTCCTCCTCCTTTCCTGTTTGGCCTATTTCTCTTTAAAAGGTTATAACCCTCTATTACTATATTCAATTCATGAGGTTCATCTCACTAGGTTTCAGTGATGCCTGTTATATCATATTTGCTTAGTTGTGCTAGGACTTCAAGTTCATCTTGCTTATTTCCTATGCTTTTTGCATTAGTGTAGAGACATCTAAGACCATGTGTCTCCCCTACTTGCTGCCTGTGCAGATTTTTATGCCTCCCACTGTTGGGGCCTTGCACCGTTTGCCTTGTTTCCTCTATGACAGTTTGACTATTTTCTCCAGCCCTTTTATAATCCAAAATACTGTCTCCCTCACCCACATAACTCAGTTTAAAGCCCTCCAGATCAAATTTTTGACACTATTGGCAAAAAGTTTCTGCCCACTGGCATGAGATGC
Source organism: Sceloporus undulatus (assembly GCF_019175285.1). NCBI lineage: Eukaryota > Metazoa > Chordata > Lepidosauria > Squamata > Phrynosomatidae > Sceloporus > Sceloporus undulatus. The sequence continues at coordinate 22,577,199 of NC_056528.1, read as the reverse complement.
AACACATCTCTTGTCAGAGGTCCGCCATCATGGAATGCAGCCCATGATCCAAGAATCCAAATAGCTCTTGGCAGCACCATCTGTGGAGACACAACATTCTCCTTCTGGTTTCAGACCCATCATGTTTGAAAGCATCATCATCATCATCATCATCATCATCATCATCATCCTCGCAATAGCAGCTTTATTTATATACCACTTCATACTGCCTAAGCAGTCTCTAAGCGGTTTACAGTGTAAGCTAATTACCCCCAAGAAGCTGGGTTCTCATTTTAGTGACCTTGGAAGGATGTAGGCTTGAGTTGAGCCTGAGCCCTTGGCTAGTATTGAACTCGCAACCTTATGGTTTGTGAGTGAGTGGCTGCAGTACAGGCATTTAACTACTGCACTACCACCATCATCTACAAGTAGTGGTGGTCTTCCAGCAGCCATGATATCTGATGGCGAGGCACCTATGGCCCAACTCTGTTTTAACGAAGGTGTGTGGCTTTAACTGGCAGTGACATGCCATGCCTTACCAACTTAAGCTACCACCCTGGTGCTTCTCTTTTGAGTGGCCTAGTATTGAAAAGCTTTAAGCAAAGCAATTATTTCAACTGTAATCCGATAAAATATTAAGGATCACAGCAGAGGTGTCTGCTCTCTCACCTTCCTTCCCTTCTTCTCCTCCCCATCTTTCTCTGTCTCTCCTTTCTCTTCCTCTCTTCTTCTTGCTTGCCTTCTCATTTGTCCCAATCCTGTGCCGAGCAGCTAACACACATTTAAAAAATAGAAGCGCCTGCGTGGGTCATGGATGGTACCCTCTGTAGAAATGAATTTTATGAGAGAGAGAAATGGTGAAGAGACAGCTTGGCCAATGTGTCATATTCACATGTCAAAAATCCTTGTTATGGATGGAGCAATGAATGATGTTGCACAGGTGAATAGGATAGGTTCTGATAAGCCATAGCTTTCATTCTGGGAGAACCTCATGTTTTGGGGTTTATTTTTTTAAATGATCTCTTACAATTAACCATGTCTGCAATCTGTTAATTCTTTCTCTTTCTCCCATCCCTTCTGCCCACCCACCCCTTTTTTATTTTTGAAGTATAATCCTCCAGCTTTGCTTGCCGAATATGTCCACCGAATTGGGAGGACGGCTCGGATTGGCAGTCATGGGAACAGCCTGCTCATCCTTACTCCTTCAGAGGCAGAATATGTCAGCTTCCTGGCTTCTCACAAGATTAAGTGAGTCACAAACTCTCCCCATTCTCCCCCTCCCCAAAACCCCCCCAAACTTCATAGCTAGCCTTGGTTAATAATAAAGCAGCTGCAGCCCTGGATCTCATTACAACGGGATGGTAATCTTTATCTTGCTTCAGTATTTTTTTTAAAAATGGTTAAACAAACCTGCAAATGATTTTAATAAATATCTGTGTCTCTTTTTAAATGTGTGATGGGTAAAGAGGAAAGGAGAACAAGGGTATAATAAAGCAATGTGGGAAAGACTATTGAGCAAAGCAGTACAATTATACATTTCATTAAAAAAAAGGTTGACTCAAGAACAGCACTTATTACATGAGGATAATTGCAAGGAGTGTTATGTACTAATAGTTTCCTTCCAGAATGATAGAGAAGAAAGTCTCCTTGTTAAACCATTCCCAGTTTACAAATATGAACTACAAGGGCATTGTTTTCTTATGGCAGAGAGTATGAATCTTCCTGTTTGGATGTGTAAGCTTTCTATATTTGTGAGACACAACAGTTTCATTGATGCGATAGCTTTTTAGTATAAGCAGGGTCTGCAGCCACAAAATGTTGCAGTACAGAGTGCTCCAGATTGATATTCCTGCTAGCCAGACCGACTCCCTTTGAAGATGCTCCATTTCATTGCCCCTCTAAGAGAGCATTCAGACCCCACTGAGGATGTTGCCTTCCTGATTAAGCTCTTTCTAGATAGTCATCCCTCCTTCATACCTGCCACCAAAAGAAAGGGGAAATTTAAGGGTCTTGGAGTTTTTCTCCCATGTAGATTGAAACCCAGGCAGCAGAAAAATCACCGGCTAATGAGTCCCTGTCCCATCCCCAGTTGGAAGAATGCCATTCTCTTACGTACCCCATGGCAGGGGTACAACAGTAGACAATTTTTCTGTCCCTGAGTTTAAATTTGTAGCCCCTAGAGTAGAGTACAAGTGAAATTTGAGTTCCCATCATACCCCATCTGCCTTACCAGTAGAGAAGGATGATGGGAGTCACTACTCACCTTAATTGGGGAGGGTGGCCCAGGTTTCCAGGGCACAGCAGAGGGGAGCTAGGCAACTTGTACATTCATATGGTTTTAACTTGTTGTAAAGCTTTAGAAAATTTAATGCATTCTTAGGGTGTAAACTACTGTATGTACTCAACTATAAGGCAAGAAATTATGCCCCAAAATTGACCCCAAATACCTGCATTGACTTACTACATGAGTCAATAGTTGTTGTTCTGTTTTAATAAGCGTTTTAATTATTTTTAGTTGTTACATGGTGATAATTTTTATCTGTATCTTAACTTTTTGAACTTGAATCCCAAACTGAGAAAAGGGTAGGATTCGAATAAATACCCTCCTTGTCAATTTCTCACTCTATCCTCACACAAAACCCGTTGAGGTAGGTTAGGGTGAGGGAGAGTGACCTCCAAAGTCATCACAATTAGTTTTATGGCTTATGGAAAACCTAGATCCTGAATCTTCCTGTCCTTCAGTGTGTAACCACTGTAGGGCTGACAAAGTCCTGATTGCAGAACCTATGTCCCTAATTAGCACAGGTAGATACTTATTGCCAGATGATTCAGTTGTCTGTCTGTGGAAATGTTTGTGTGTCTGTGTGGGTATGTGTGTCGAGAGGAAGCTGGTAGGAGACTGCAGGCTTAATGGATTACAGATCCGATTTGGACAGACGTCTCCCTGCCTAGGGCAACGCGTGGCATCAAATCTAATTGCCCTTTCCGCTTATAAATGGAGCCTCATGGAAATTGATCCTGACAAATTCACTGTGGCCAACGAGACAGAAGGATTGCCATGTGTGCGGCCTGGTATGTGAATCCATGTGTCAGAAGCAAAACTCTTCTGCTACATTTCGAATGTCTGGGCAGCTCGCTCTTTCTCTCTTGCTCTCTCTTAACAAAGCTTAGCAAACCAACCAAAACAGTATCATTGCAGTGCTATTTACTTCAGTCTTGGGGTTTTGTGAGGGCTAGAACTTAACTAGTTCTCCTGAACTAGTGAGCACAGGGCAATTGCTTTGCCGCTTGGATAAATCCTCCTGAAGCTCTGGATGGAGTGGCTGCATTTTTCTCTTCCAACAGAAATTCTGTGGTGTACTTTAAGGGTTGGCAGGCATACTGCTTAGGTGCCAGCTGTGTCCACGAAGAGTCCCTTTTATGTGGTCTCTGTGCCTTAGTTTTTGACCCAAGAAAATTGAGAAAATAATCCCTTCTTTAAATGTTTTTAGTTTTTATGGCTGCCTTTACTTCTACTTTTATGGCTGCCTTTATTTACTATCTTCAGGTTTCTCCTGTGGTATAGATTTAAATTTTGAAGTGGAGGTGCTCTTTACAACAGTCTTTTTTCTCGTTGTGGAATCCAATATGGTCCATAGCCAAAATTAAAACGAAATACAGTTGGCCCTCTGTTTTCACGGAGGATCCGTTCTGGACCGTACCACAAAAATGGAGGCTCACACATATTCAAGCCTCATAGACTTGGATGGAGCGTGCCCCTGTGTGGCCCAGTCGCATGTGCTCGGCATGCGTACCATAGGAAATAGCGGAGATCACCCCTCCGCGGGTATTCGAGGGTGCGGATCTGAGATCTGCAAGTTAGGAGGGGCAACTGTACAGCCAAAACAGAAGGATTAACTGGGGAGGGGGAAACACTTTTAGTATTTCGGAAATAAATGTCTTGTGAAAAAGAAAATGTCTTCAAGCCCCTTTCATTTTTCTTTAAAATTAGAAAATCATCCCACACAATTCCCTGGTTCCTGGCTCTGTGCATTTTTCCCCCTCTTCAGTGCTGGACAGTCTTAAACTTAGCTTTTCTCTTAATGCCAAGTGTTCCTAACAATAGTTTCCACAATTTCTCTCCCCTTTGCCCCCATTTTTCATACGCTCCTTTCAAAAATTATCTTCCAAAATAGTCCTGCTGTTTTGCCCCTGCCTGAACTTAATAATAGCTACCCTTTCAAAGGCAAAAGAAACAAGAAAAGCAAAGGGGAACCCAGTTCAGTGTGTAATTTCTTTTACTGTAGTTTGTGTGTACATTCTGCATATGTGTGTGTCTTTTGCTTATGTCTCTTTCGGTTCCTTAGGCAAGACATGAAGTGTGGGTGTGAAGGGGAAGGGAGGGAAAGGGAGAAGGCATTGAGAAAGACAGCGCTGTCGTCTTAAGTGTCTGCACAGGTTTCCTTTTAGACTGTTCATCAGACAGTGGCTTTATTTCCCAAACATCTCCCTTTGTTTTTTTAAAAAAGCAAAAAACACATCCCTGTGAAGAGATGCACATACAGAGGTGCGCACACGGAGACACGCACACACCGCCCCATCTCTTCTCCACATGACACTTCCCTGCTGTGTGAACCAAGCTTAACTGCGGGGGCCGCATGAGCCGGTGACATTCTGGCTGGGAGAAGAAATGGTGTGTGGCTGATTGGGGGGACCCTCCCCACTGCAAATGTATTTTGACATCACTGGCAGATCAACTATTGACGGCTGTGACGTTTTCATTCATTGATGCTGTGAGAGGAAAGCCTTTCTGAGGAGTGTATGGGAAGAATGGATTGCTTCATCTCTTTTGCTTTTTTGGAACAGTTTTCATGTTTTAATTTTTAGGTGATAATAGGAAACAATAATACGGAAAGGAAACTAGAGAAAAGACTTTAGCTCTAGCGTGATGGTTAAGAATGTGGATGGCCTGATCCTGTCGGTTCCTACCTGTCCTGCTCCTGTAATAATAATAATAATAATAATAATAATAATACATATATTTATATCCCACCTCTCCTTGCGGATTGAGGTGGGTGACAGCAGAGTAAAATAAAATCATAAAAAAACAATTCCCCAATTAATACTTAAAACCTTACAATAATAAAAATCATATAAAATAACATGGAGGCAAATTAAATTTGGGCAAGTGGGACAGTCCTACATTTTGAAGGGAGGTCAGTCTGGGAAGGTCCACCGGAAAAGATCTGTCTTGATCGCCTTTTGGCCTCTGGCTAAAGGTATGACTCTCAGTGCTCTGCTGCTCTGTGTCTCCCAAGTCTGGAACTTATGCTGGATCAAGGCTGGGCTGCTGAGCCCCAGGCTCCACTGGAGAAGAGCTATGGTCTGTCTGAGCCAAATCCATTGGGGCTGGGAGAGCAGAGCTGGGACCTGGCAGGGCAGAACTGGGGCCTGGCACAGCCTCAGGTTCTTCCTGTATCTGAAGAGCCAAGTCCTCCTTGTCCTCCTCCGCCATGACAAAGAAGATGTAAAAAGAGGTTGGATGCAATACACAGAATAGTTATATAAAAGAGATGAAAAATGAATGTCACAAGGAACGAAGAATCGTATGGAGATGAACCCCAAATTCTATAAAGAGAAGTTGAAACAGCAGTAAGAGAAAGGGGGGGGGATCACCAAGAATAGATAATATCCCAATTGAACTGCTACAATCCACATAAGCAGAATCAACTCCAGTGTTAACTAATATCTGTCAACAATATGGAAAACAAAATGGTGGTCAACAGACTGGAAACAATTAATATACATCCCCGTACACAAAAAATAGCCTCTGTGTGTGTGTGTGTTTGTGTGTGTGAGAAGAGAGAGACATCCTATACACAACTTGCTACTGAGTTGCTCTGCTAGCTAGAAAGAATGGCAGTTACAGTTGTAGTCAGTGCTTTCTGAACTATTTGGTGCAGGGGACCAACAGTATTTTTTTCCAGCACATGCCAGGGATTGGCATTGTATTGGGACCCATTGACTGCAGCCATTTCATTCTTTCCTAGAAACATGGCAAAGACTTGCAGCATGCAGCTCAGGGATTGGCACTGCTCCAGGGACCACCACTTTGAGTAGCTCTTGTGCAGCTAATATGTCTGTTTATCTCTATATAGTCAGAGAACCAGATTGTGGGGAAGATTTCCCATCTGGACTTAAGGGTGGAATCTGTGGAAGGGGGACCAGTGTCACTTTACAACTGACATCTGAAGTTAAGAGTCAAGGACTGCCTCACCTGTTGCTTGTATGAACAATGCATTTACTTAATTCAAATATTTCCAGGCTGCCTCTGTGGATGTAGTCTACTCGAAGCTGCAAAGGGCAACCTAAACAGAATGGACTGCATTCCTGCTAGAGTAGACCCAATGAATCCATAGGGCTTGCCCTCTGGGTGACTTACCACTCAGTAATTGTTTCAGAAGGTCTCCTATAGTTGGGATGCCCTGACACATTTCCTGCTAGTCTTACAGATTTGAAGGACAGGGAGGTTGCAATTCAGAAATGCAAAAACATCTTTTTAAGACAAATAGCTAAAAACATTTTCATGACTGGCAAAGAATTGGCAGCATGTCCAATCAAAAACACATAATAAAAGCCACTGGAAACAGCGTTTCAGGAGCTTTCTGCATGTCAAGATGAAGGGATTTCTGCAGAATAGCTGCAGCAGATGAGAACACCTTGTCCATGGCATCTGCCCCCAAAACTAATCTCTGGCCTCAAGAGTGCCTTCAAGTCCTTCACATTAGTTCAACCCAAACCAGGCAGGACTTTATAGCTGCAAAGCGAGCATTTTGATTGGGGGCCTGGTAACACACAGAGGAACTGGTATGGTAATTGCACCACATGTACCCAGGATTTGGGGGGGGGGGACACATCTCCCATCATCTTGAGCCAGCGTGGTTGTAGTCTGACGCATCTTGAGGGCACCAGGTTGGAATGGGCCCAATTGAGTACATCTGTGATCTATACTGGCTGAACTTTCTGAGTTACCATGAAAAGAAGCACAGTGACAGTGGGTTTCATGCCCAGAGTTTTATCATCTCAGTTAAGAAACAGACAGAGAGATTCTGTTCAAAAGTGGGAGAATGTTTCACAATCAAGGACCCACCACTAAAAACAAGCGGAAGGTATCTGAGGCAACTATCAGTTTTGAGGGAGGCATGTGGGTCAGTTCAGTTCACATTGTAATCCATACAGCATCATGCCCCTACTTCTCTAGCTATAAAATGTGTGTTCTTTTAACTGAAAACTCACAAATAGGTCTTTATATATTTTTAATCCCTTATTTGTCTGTTGTTTTTTCATTTGCTAGTGTTTCAGAGATGAAGATGGAAACTGTCCTGTCCAGTCTGATGAGAGATGATTGTTTCAAAGGCAGCCAGTTGGGAAATAAGGTCAGTTCTTTTGGAAGAAACAGCTTCTCCCACCTTCCCTCTCTTTGCCTGGTCACCTATGGTGAGAGTCAATTTTCATATAGGTAACCAGACTGCAAAAGGTAGCTTTGTTTTCTTCCTTTTCTTTTTGGTCCCAAATAACTAATGTAACTATTGTGGGCTGCTTGGCTCTTCCTTGCACAGCTGAGCTAACCTTTCAAAAACCGGTTCTGGAGCTTAAACCTTATGTAAGATAAGGAGTGCCTTGCTGCATGTGTTAACATTCAGGGGCGGGCAAGAGGTTAGTGTGGAAGCTGAAGTGTTCTCTGATTATTTCCCCCCCTGCATGTTCTCTCTTTTCCCCCCAAAGTGTAAGGATGCACTGCGGAGTCTCGGCTGGCAAACCTCTTCATAACATTCTTCTTTGCTTCCTGCCTCCACTGGAGTCCATTATAAAATACTCTTTTGGAGGGAGTGTGTGTGTTTGTGTGCTGGGCTGCTCTGGGAAGCCGGCAGGGAAGAGATGCCAAAAGCACCTGTAAAATGTATTTTTTATCCTTAGCCACATGAAATATATATACAGCCGCGTCTGGGTGTGTGAATGTTCACCTGGCTACAAAGAGAATACATTTGATCTGTGCATTTCCTACTCGGGGAGGGAGGAGGAAGGTTGGGGAGCTTCTCCAGGGACTCTGCATGTGGAGGTTGGAATTGGCTGGGCAAAAAAGTTACTAAAAACAAATGCCTGCGTTTTGTATTTGAGTAGCTTTTGGAAGCCAGAGGAGGCATTGCACTTCTAGCCCTACACCTTGTTTCTTGCTTCCCTTCTCAAAAAAGAATGGCCAACATATATCCCCACATTTCTGATGAACACGTACCCTTTTAAGCTTGGGTTTAGCAATATTCCCCCTGCTACATACACATACACAAACACACACACACTGCTCCCATCACACACAGACTAAAGCTTGGAGAAAACAATTATACATGGAGACTACAATTCCCAAAATCCACCAGATAGAATCACCACTGGCTGTACTGACTGTGGATTCAGCGGGGGCTCTAATCCAAAATCTAACTTTCCCAAGCTCTGGCACTGGACACACATGCATACGAGACTTGGTACACATGTCACATTCCCAGTTTCCAAAGTGAGCATCAGAGAATCATAGAACTCTAGGGTTGGAAGGGGCTATTCAAAGTGATGGCCCCTAGACCAGTGCCAGTCCCTGAGCCACTGGTGGTGGGTCTCTGTCATACTTCCAGGAAAGAAAGGGAAAAGAAAGTACTCAACAGGTGCATATTTAGTGCCAGTCTTTGGCACGCTGCTGGCCCCTCACATCAGATAGCCTGAAAACCATTCACTGATCTTGTCCAACCTCATTCTGTCATACAAAAATAAACAACTACAGCACTCCTGAGAGAGAGAGAGATGGCCACCCATCTTCCATTTAAAGACCTCCAAAGCAGAGTCTACCACCCTCCAAGCCAGTCCATTCCACTCTTAGACAGCTCTTACAGCAAAGATGTACTTCATGAGATGTAGGGGAAATCTCCTGTAATTTGAATTGATCTTCTACATGATATCTTTTCATATGTTTAAAGATGGCTATCACGTCCTTCTCTTCTCCAAGCTAAAATCGTTTCTCATAAAGATTGGTTTCCAGACACTTGATCATCTTGGTTGCTCTTCTTAGGACAGATTCCAGCTTGTTGATATTCTTGTTGAATTGTGGAGCCCAGAAGTGGGCACAGCAGTGCTCATGCTGGTGACCCATTGAAACTGGGGTGCAACCTTGGTGTTGGTCCCATTGCAGGAAATAAACCAAGTATGCACGAATGGATGAAAGGAATCTACATGAATGACATCATGTGGGTTCCTTTTATCCACTTTTGTGTTTGGCTGCTATTAAAAATTAATAATAGAATGAGATAGTCAAAGCTAGAGATGGGGAGATTTGTTGTTTTCACTTTCTTCTACCTTCACTTTAAAAAACCCTCAGCCATCCAGGTTTTCCCATTGTGAGTGTGAAGCAGTTTGCTTATTTAGATGAGCTGGGAAACAAAATCCTCACCCATGCTAGTCAAAGCACTGTATGTTCATGACCTCTCTCTGAAGCAGGCAAGTGTGTCATACTCAGTAATATTTCTTGTAGGGATGTAAGGAGCTGAGCACAACATACAACTGTTAAAATATAATTAAGCTATGAAGTTCAAATATAATTAAGCACACAGTTCAAATTTTACTTCTGCTGTGAAATTTTATCTGTTTGTAACAATTGTAAGCAGTCTTGCATCCCAAGGTGGGGGAAAAGGCAGCATAGAAGTAATTAGTAAACACAGTAGAAATACTAGTAGTTAATAATTTGTTGTTGTTGTTTGCTGTCAAGTCAATGTTGACATGGCAGTCCAATGAATAAGAGAGATCAAAGTAATCAACTTCCCTGCTTAGGTCTTGCAAACTCAGAGCAGCAACCGTGGTTTCCTTGGTGGAGTCTACCCACCTCTGTTGTGGTCTCTCTCTTTTCCTACTGTATTCCATTTTAGGGAGCTTTATCATTTTTTCCAGTGAGTCATTTCATCCCGTGATGCATCCAAACTAATATTCGTTTGTCTTTTTGGTGTGGTACCTGCAGAACTACATTTCAAATAAGTTGGTTTTCTTCCTATTAACTTTTTTCACTATCCAGTTTTTACAACCATACACAGGAACCAGAAATATGAATGCATGGACAATCCTGACTTTTGCATATAACGATATACCTTTACACTTGAAGATCTCATCTACTTCCTTCCAAGTTTTAATTTTATTCTGATTTTTTAAATACAATCTCCATTTGATTAATTACTGTGGTTGCTACCAAACTTCAGGATTAATACAGCTTAACAATGCTTTAACTGTCCTGGCTATATCCTGTGGTATCCTGGGATTTGCGGTTGTGGTGACACCAGGCTAAACATCTCACAAAAGTACATATCCCAGAATTACATAGTACTGAGCTATGCAATTAAAGCAGTGTCAAACTGCATTAATTCTGCAATATGGATTGAGCCTCAGCCAAGTTATAGGAAATCTTTAACTATTTCATTGTCTTCATTACCCACTTTATTATTATTATTATTATTATTATTATTAACCTTTATTTATGAAGCGCTGTAAATTTACACAGCGCTGTACATGCAATCTTTTTAGTTAGACGGTTCCCTGCCCTCAGGCTTACAATCTAAAAAGACATGACACAGAAGGAGAAGGGAGTGGTGGAGGGAAAGGGTAAGAGGTCCAGCAGTTCCTCTCAACCTCCGAGGTCTGGACCAAGGCAGATGGACTGGAGGGAGGGCAAGGCTTCATAATGGATGGTTAATCATTATCCAGAGAAAATACATAATCACAAGTAGGATAATACATATAGTTAAATAAAATATCTGTGGTCATTGTTTTTGTTTTCTTAATATTTTACCATAACCCCTCTTTTGCACTTTCTTCCTTAACTTTACTTAGCAGTCTTTGTTTTCTTTTTCTTTTGCTATTCTAAGTCTTTGCTATTTTCTGTAAATGATACGGTGTAATTTGCTTGTCTTAATAATTAATAGAGATGCAGCAGTAGCAGCTCCGTGTCTTATGCATTCGTGTCCTGCAAATCCAACCTGCCAAGAAATCTTCTTGAGAAGAAGCCAGTTTTAATTAATGCTTCATTAGAGGGACTATTCATTTAGAGGAAGGGAGGATATTTAGTGGCTCTTTGGAACATGATTCTCAGGGCTGCCCCAAGATATTTTGCCGCCTGAAGTGAATGACAAGACATGAACAGAAACCAATTTGACAGGCAGCTGACTCTTACTTCAACAGTGGCGATGGGCAAGTGACCTGAGGGGGTCCACATCCCTTGGCATCTGCCACCAGAGGCAGCTGCCTCATTTTGCCTAATTGGTGACGGGGGGCAGAGTACGCTCCTGTAGTTCCTTACTGTTGGCTGAGGCTCTGGGAAGTCAAATGCCAAAAGCATCTAGAGAGCCAAAGATTTCCCACACCAAAAGTAAGGTTAGGACTGGCCCCATGCCTTAGCTGCACAAAGTGCCTAGGCGAAAACTGGAGTCTGTGAGTGACCATGGGTGACCTGTCACATTTTGGAGGTCCACTGAATTGCCTGTTGCAGTCAAGCATAAATGTTTGCCGTGTCACTTTGGATAATGATATTAACACAACTTGGAAGGCCCGTGGCAGCTATAACTTGAGACATTTGTAGGGAGAACTTGGTTGTTGTTGGCTTGTGTATTCTAGCACAATTTCTCTGTTGGTTTCATTTCTCTCCTTCTCCTCCAGTGAATTCAAAGCACAGCACATGGCTCTCCTCTACCTTTCCTCCCATATTACAACCGATCTGTGAGGTAGGACAGGGTAAGAGACAGTAACTGATTCAATATTGCCCAATGAGCTTCACAGTTTAGTAGACACTTGAACCTGGATCTCCCAAGTCCCATGCTATTGCTCTTAATCAAACTGCGTCCAAGGGTATGGGGTTGCGTCATGCATAAGAGATACAGGTGTACAATCTGTCAGGTACCCCTAAATGCATCAATGTGAATGTGCTCCCACGTATCTGCCAGATGCAGTGCTCAGGGTTCATATGTTCCAGGTGCCAAATAACTACCTCTCTCTCCATCTCGCTGTTCCCATTCCAGCTGTGAGTCAGTTTTTAAATTTAGATTTTTCAGACCAGCCAACCTGGAAGACAGGAATCAAAACATGCCCATTAGGGTGCAGTTATAAAAATAAAATTGCTCTCCAGGGGGATGAGAAGACGTATACAAAGGAAAGAGGCACTGCCAGGAAGGGTAGGAGCGGCTGGTGCTGCTTGGGTTTTCTAAATGTGTTTATATATATATATGTATGTATGTATGTATGTATTTCCCCCTGCTGTTTTCAGCTTTCCATTTTTTGCTTCTCCATTTGTTTGCATCTCTCTCACTCTCTTTTACACACACATACACCTCCCTTCCTACTTCACCCCCCCTCCCAATCCATAAAGGTTTTGGGGCTTTTAAAAATCCCTTGGTTTACTCATTTCTTAAAAACCTTTCCCCTTCTTTTCTTCTATCCTTCCTTCCTTCCCTCCATTCTGTCCTTTTTCCGGAGAAAAGGAGTGGGAGATGGCTCATTTTGAAACCTAAAAAAAGGGGGAGAGCATGGTGAAGAGGGGGAGAGGAATGGAGAAGGAGAGGATGAGAAGTCCTTTGTAATATATTGCCATATTATCAGTAAATCCCCAGACAGTTGTGGCATCGAAGCAAGTCACCTGTCACTTAAGTTTGAGGTCTCTTTAATTTTCTCCTGGAATTCGCGCTGGGCTGTCTTTAATTTGAGGCCTTTATTGGAATTCTAAAACCTTTCCTGCCTTCCTCTGGCTCTCACATCTTCTCTGAGCTGCGATACAGAATGTATACAATAACCAACAGAGGGATTTGGAGAGGGCTGAAGCTCTGTTTATTTAACACTCTGGGGGGATTTTCGGGTTTATTTGGTCCTGGCTGCCCGCTTTCAATAACGCTTTGACAACCGTTCTGCCCTTCTCATTAATTTTAAACAGTTAAAACACAGGCGGGGGGGAACATGGAGGGGGGGGAGAGGAGAGGAAAAGTTTTTCATTATTAAAGTGCTTTACTTTTTAATAACAGAGGATTCTGTCCGCCAGGGAAAAGGGCAACATCTCTTAATTTCACATTCATATTAAAAAAAAGGAGAAGAAGGCAGGAAGGTGACACTCGACACAACCTGAGAAGCTTAGCAGAAGAAGAAAAGGTGGATTGGGGCCATGCAGGGGGAGAAGGCGCTGGGGAGCAGTGAAAGCGGGGCGGCAGCGGAAGGGAAAGCGGTTTTATTTTCTAACATTTCCCACCAGGAGAAATGCAACTTTTTTATTATGGGTTTAGGGTTGAGGTTATTATTATTATTTTTTAATTGCATGCCACTTTTTTGTGCAAATGGACTAAGAGGTGCACTAATACATACAGTCAAGATCATGGTATGTGTTCTAATTTATTTGTTAGATTTATGTTCCTGCTTTTTCTCAGCTTAATGTAGCAGACGCAGGACTCGTTCTTCCTATTGTAATGTCCATAACAACCCTGTGGGGTTGTCTGAGAGAGAGAGAGAGCGATTGAATGTGTGTAGCCTCAACTTCAAGCAGCCCGATGAATGAGAGTCTTTCCTTCACCACAGTCACCAGCAGCCCTGCTCAGGCCCCATAAGTTCTGGGCAGCTACCGTGGTTCATTTGATTGAACCATGCTGCCTGTCGTGTGTTCTTCCTCACTTCTTCTGCCTTCCACTTTGCCGACTGTGATCATCTTTTCTAATCAGTCCTGTCGTGTGTCATGATGTGTCCAAAGTATGATAGATTCAGTTGAATTATTTTGACTTCTAGGCAGGGTTCAAGCTTGGGTTTGCTCTTGGACCCATTCATTTATCTTTTTGGCTTGGCTTGCTCTCAGAGCCACTTATTTGCCATTTTGGTAGGCCACAGTGTCAGTAGACCTCTCCTCCAGCACCACTATCCTCACTATCCAGCTTTCATTGGACTATTTAGTTGTTAAATTCATGCACCACTTTAATGGTAGCGTGACAAACAACAACAACAACAACAACAACAAGCCACAACCAAACAAATATAGGTATCATTCAGTTAATAAAAGTGATGTGTTCCTGGGCATTGCTTCTGATACAGAAAATTTGGTACCAGAGAAATAAATAATATGGAAAGAATAGAGACCGTTTCCTATACTACAGAAAAAGAAGAGTAAACCAACATGTTTCTTCAAACATGTTATGCAAAACTAACAACACACTTGTGAAAGAAACAACCAGGTGAGATGAGCATTGCATAAGTAAATAAAAACAGGTTGAATTTTCTAGAGACCACTTGAAAGCTCCTTCCAAAATGAATCTAGTGATGACTCTTCTCTCCATAGCCTCTGCTTTTCTCATGATTTCCATTGTGGTGGCCACTTTTATCGATCTGTGCTTTTTTAAAATGCTGGGGAGGGGGAACTGGTGAGGCAGGTTTATCCTTTTTCTCTATTTAAGTGTTCATGTATGCACAATAAGGTTTTCTGGAGGCAGCTGTTTATCTTGCCTGTTGTAGGCAGGCATACAGGGGTACAGTGGAAACGGCTAGAGCAGAATCCTGCTCTTTCCCAGCTCAAGCTTTATTGCATTGTTCACTGGAGAGACATATTGCTGCAACCCAACACTGAAGTCTATGTTTTTCCAGCCATCCTTCACCATCCTCCCAGTGCCATTGTTGCTAAACAATTTCCACCTACATAGAGGCAGGTTCCATGCTTGTTTGGTCTTTCCCTCCCAAAAGATTAAACAGGCATAGCTGAGTTGATGCTGATGCCTTGTAGACTGTTATTTTTATTTATATACCACTTTGCATTGGCTGGTTCCTGGCTTTCCAGTTCATCCTAAAGCACTTTTCTCCTTCTGTCCCACTCCCTGCCATGACCTCCTTGGGCCATGAGTTCCCATCTTAACTGGAACCTGAAACTAGGAGGTGGAAAGATGGAGTCTAGTTTTCGCCTTGAATGGAGGTATCAGTGTCAGTGTAATGCATTTGAAGCCAGTCTACCAGAGATGAGCAATTTTAAAAACTTACTCTACTTCGTAAACTCCATCTTCTTCCTCTCCTTTTTGATACCAGCTTCTGGCATCAAGAGCTTAAAAGATAAGAGGATGAAGGGGGAGGACGAGATGAAAAATGAGAGTGCACTCATTCATTCTTTAATTTTACACCCCACCTTTCTCCTGATGTGAAACTCACAGCAGCTTTCAAAAAGGCTGGAGCAAGATTGTGCTAAAAGCATGATGATTAAAAAAAAAACCAAAACACAGTTAAACAAGCTATCATATTAAAATGGCACAGAATTTTTAAAAGTATAAAATCATTTTAACATAAGAACGATAAAACTATAGCAAACTTCCCCCACCCCACCTTTGTTGCCATGAAAAGGCTCATGCAACCAATTAATCATTAAATGCCTGCTTGAATGAAAAGGTCTTTGCCTGCCAGCAAAAGGAGAGTAGAGAGGGAGAGCGGTCTCACCGCTCCAGAAAGGGAGTGTCCCAATCTGGGGGAAGCCACTAAGGCTGCATATGCACTGCAGAAATAATCCAGTTTGAGTCCACTTTAGCTGCCATGGCTCAATGCTATGGAATTGTGGAATTTGTACTTCGTGCAATATTTAGCTTTCTTTGTCAGAGAACTCTAGTTCCACAACAAATTGCAATTCCCAGAATTCCATAGCATTCAGCCATGGCAATTAAAGTGGTGTCAAATTGGACTATTTCTGCAGTGTGAATGCCATCCTAAGAGGGCTTTCTTCCCTGTGTGCTCCTTTGTACTCCTTACTGCTTACCTAGAATGCAGATTATCCTTCGTTTTTCCTGCCTCCTCTTTCCAATTTCCCTTCCACCTCGAGGTGTTCACCAACACTTCGGAGATTATCGCACTGGCCTTTTCCGTCCTTTCCTTCCAACCTCAGGGCTTTTTAAGCACAGATTTTATCGCACACCTCAGTGTGGAAGAGAAGTTGGAAGGAGGCATCCTGTATCTGATCATGGTATCCTGTACCTGATCCGGACTTCTCCAGCACTTTTTGAAAGAACAAGATTTTCCCATTCTTTGCAAAGTATGGGAGAGGTCCGGATCAGGTATGCAACACTCCAGCCTCGGCACAGAGGCGTATGATAAAATCCATGCTTAAAAGTTTTTGATCTGGCATTGAGGTTGGAAGGAAGGATGGAAAAGTGCAGTGCGATAATCTCCTTCCTTATGGCCTGTAAAGCCCTGGACGGTTTAGATTCAGAGTATCTGAAAGACTTATCTTCTTACATGAACCTGCCTGAATCTTAAGATCATTTGGGGAGAGGCTTTATTTTGCTTTTATCACCCTTATAAACGATCTTTAGAATTCAGACAGGTTCAGGTAGGGAGGCTTTAATAAACAGGTGGAGGTGTGGAACCTTGTTGGTGTATGATTTAAATTTTTTTTTAATCTAAGACAGTGTTAATGCTGGTTTTTGTTTTTAAAAAATCTGAAACAGATAAAGTTAATTATTTAAGTAATATTAAATCCATTAAAACTATTCGTTTAAGAACATTTGAATTTTTTTTTGTTGGCGTTGAGAACATCAAATAAGAGTGCTGTCTCTTTGAGAACCAGCTGCAAAATGTCTTAACTCCCCTTTTCTCACTATTACAGAAGTTCCATGGTGCAGACCCACAGGAAGTGCGCCGTAGAGCCACTGTGCTGCAGACTGAGTTTGAGAACTACGTCCACTCCTCAGCAGAGACCATCCGGTGTGCTAAGAGAGGTCAGGGGCTTTCTTTGGCTCTTTCATTTGGTTTTAAAAGAGAATTAACTTGTTGGTGGGGTTCAGCATTAGGCCCTAAGCATCCTCCTTTGTGCTGTCATCAAGGGTGGGAAAAGTGTAGCCTGCAGGCTGCATGTGACCAAACGTTCATTTTAGAACAATGTTTTCTAAAATGGATAATTCCCCTTAATTTCTCTCCTCTTAACAGATGAAGGGGCAGGTTTGGAAGTTAACTTCCAGGCCACTTCTTGTTGGAAAGGCCTTTCCTGGACCAAAAACAAAGTGAATCTGGCCCCTGTGTACTCTGGGGAGCCAAGGAAAGCCCCCCTTTCCAGGGAACATGGCTCTCCAAGGCCCCCTAGGGAGCAGTGCAACCCCCTGATCCCCAATAGTTTCCCACCCCTGCTGTCATTACTTCGTAGCTAAACTGTTAGCCACTATCATGAAAGGACAGAAAATTGATGTTTACCTTCTGCATTTTTATTACCAGGGATGGAGAGAGAAGCTTGTGGGACTTCAGGCCTCAGGGACGAAAATAACTTGGTGGAGGTTGTTTTGTTTTATAGATCATAGATTCATAAAGTTGGAAGACACCACAAGGGCCATCCAGTCCAATCCCCTGACATGCAAGAACTTACCATCAAAGCTCCCGTGTTGTTGTTTTGTTTAGGGGAAGGCTTCTACCCACTTTGATATAGTTTGCTCTTGAGGAAGGGAGGGTCACCATTTTCTTTTCTGCCTCAGGCAGCAAAATGTCAACAGATTAAGTTGTTGGCCATGAATCTTGGTGTAACTATGCATCTCTTTTCTCCCACCTCTTTGCAGCACAGAAGTCTGTTCTTTTCTCTACCAACTGAGAAAATTTAACAGATGAGTTATTTTGTAGATATATGTCCCTGTTGTTTAAAAAGTACCAAGATAGTTAATGGTTAAGTTAACTTTTTGTAAGCCACTGGGAACATTTTGGCTATAGGACAAAGTATGCATGCTTCTCACCAAGAAATAAAAATTCAGGGTATCATCTAGCATTCATGAGAGCTCAAATGTTTTTACAATCCCCCAAGGATCCTAGTGCTCCTCTCTCCAAAAAGCTGGGGTGAAAATTTTGACGAAGAGCAAAAAATAATCAGTACTGCCTCCCTAAAACTGGAGGAGGATGTTTGGTAGTTTTGCTGTAGTTTGGGGGCCTTTTAGCACCCTCTTACCTTTTCCTCAGGACCAGAAAGGGGCTTTTTTTTCCAGGTGTGAAAAGGTGGAGGGGGATACTATAAGTCACCAAAATCAGCACCAAATGGCTGATAGCATCCCTTCCAGGGCCTTTGGGAGATGCCATTTGTCACATTGGGAGAGACCCGAAAATATATTGATGTAAGCGGGAGGAAGAGAGAACTTTAAAAACAACTAAAATTTGAATCAAGTGATGCAGTCTTCATTTTCCCACTAAAGTGGAGTCATGGCAGATAAATCAAAAAGGGGGAGTATAAAAGTCATATGGGGAAGCTGTGTTAACCAAAGTATACATTGTGGTGATGCCTTTATTAGGCCAACTGGGAGGCGCAGAAGCCCTCATGCTAGCTTTTGAATCATATTGGCTTCTTCGCCAAGCAGGGTGGTAAAAAATAAATAATGTAGGAATAGAAAGGTGTTGTTGGAATCACAGCTTTGCATTTTGCTTCTCTGAAATGTTACATATTGCATCATCACAATCACTGACTGCCACCATGCTCATTTTTCTCTTCCTCTTCTTCTTTGGAAGTAGTCAATGGGCACTAGGGAGAGAGGCTCAAACGTTACCAAACCCATATTGGTGCCCGCAGTTTATGCAATTGAGGCTTTCATAAAGACAGATGCCACCTCCTCTCTCCGTGCCAGACTTTGAATGCTTTGTAACTTTGGATGACTGCAGTGGGGAAATTATGGTCTGCTTTTTCCAGTTAATATCTAAATGCTGCCCTCCCTTTCTTCTCCCCCCGTTCCCCCGGCTGTCCTGTTTTCTTTTCCACCATGTGGGGTGGCCCCCTTCCTCCTCAATTGCTTCATATTCTGCTCTCTGCGTATGCACAGTTTCCAGCACCGGCTGGCGTCCATAAACCTCCCTTCACTTCTTCCTCACTTGTAGCCAAGAATAGTGAATAATTAACGCGGCAGCTGGTTCTTGCGCTTATGGCAGAAAATCAAACGGAAAATGCGCCAAACGTGAACAGCTCCTCTCCCTTTCCCTCCTAACCTGTCTTTCCTCTCCTCCCACCATGGAGGCTTTTTCTATATTTATTTATTTTGCCCGGTGAGCGCCAGTAGCTGGTGCTGGATCACAGGCTGCCTTCCGAAAGGAGCTGCTGCTTTTTATCTTTCATTCCTGACCATCCCTCGTCCTGGGATCTTTTAAAATATGGAAGCTTGGTTTTGAAAGGCTGGAGCATGTGGGATTTAGGTTTTTTAAAAGAATGCTGGTTCTCCAGCTGTGTTCTGTCTGGGGGGACAACGGAGGTTCTTTGGAAGTTGATAGCAGATTTGTTTCAGAGAAGAGCAGCCGCTCCAGGCACCCTTCTGGGTGGGAGGAAAGAGCAACTTCCCACCAGTCTCCATCTGCATCATGCAACAATTTTGGGAGGAGCTGCTGGGTCTGATCTACAGCTGTGTTCCCAACCTTCGTTGACAAGGGTGATTACAACTCCCATAATCCCCAAGATACAGCCTACAGAGACTGGATGTTGGGATTGTACCCTCTGATATGGTGGGTTACAGCTACCATCACTCACATCCCATGAGGTGCAAGGGCTGGGGCGATGGGAGTTGTAATCCATCATTTTTTGTAGGGGTGGTGGTTTGGGAGACGCCACCTGAAAAGAAGCCATAGTTGTGCTCTGAAGCCTGTTGGAGTTGGAAGAGTCCTTTGAGTGAAGGCAGGAAGCTTTGGAAACCACAACAGCCTTACTTGAAAGCAAAACAGGGGAGGCTTTGTACAGTTCTTGTGAAATGAGCAGGAGAGCAGGAACTGACTAGCAGTAAGGGAAAGGCCACAGGCAAGACTGTCAGCCTTGCCTGAATCTGGTGTCTGCCACTCGAGCCATGGGCATGTTCCCCTTTCTTGAAGGATCACGTCTAGATTCCACTATTCAGCAGAGCCAGCAGCCATGCTCAGTGGGGAATTTGGGGAGCTGGAATCGAAAACCAGATAGTTTTAAGCTGATGGCTGGGGCAGGGAGAGTTTGTGGTAGAAAAAGATGGAAACCAAGCCTTATGAGGAACTCTTGATGGGATGGGGATGTTCATCAGGGAGAAAAGAAGATAGACAGGATGCAATTGTTGTTGTTGTTGTTGTTGTTGTTGTTGTTGTTGTTGTTGTTGTGTGCCTTCAAATCTTGTCTGACTTATGATAACCCTAAGGCAAACCTATCATGCGGTTTTCTTGGAAAGGCTTGTTCAGAGGAGGCGTGCCATTGCCTTCCCCTGAAGCTGAGTGAATGTGACTTGTCCAAGGTGACCCAGTGGGTTTCACCGCCGAGCAGGGAATCAAACCCTGGTCTCAAGATTCGTAGTCCAGCACTCGCCACGCTGGCTGTAGTTACACTACACCATGCTGGCTGTAGTTACAGCACAACCTTTAAATGTCTGAAGGGATATTGCATGGAAGATGGCGCAAGTTTGTTTTTTGCTGTTCCAGAGACTAGGACATGAGCCAATAAAGGATTCAAATGACAAGAAAGGAGATTCCACCCTGAGGAAGACTTTCAGCAATGGAACGGTTTCCTTTGGAAGGTGGTGGGCTCTCATTTCTGGGATAAAGCAGTTTGTGTTGCTTCAACCCAGGCAAAGATGGGGACTAAGACCCAGTACTGCAGTAATACCAGTAAGAATAGGATAATAACAACCTCCTATCAAAGGAGTCATCTTCAGAAGCACACAGAGCATGGAATAAAACTGTTACTCTTTCTCCTCCTCCTCCTCCTCCTCCTCATTATTAACATGAACTTAGCAAAATGTGGACATTGTTTGCAGGGATTTCTCCCCAGTCCAAAGAGACCAGAATCTTTTCAGTTGAGCAGGAAGAAACTGTGATGAGTTGCTGCTGTTTGTACCATCAAATCAGCTTCCTGGTATCGTTCTGAGCAAGAGGCCTCCCAGAGACCCAGTCCCAAACAACCCTGCTTAGATCTTGCAAATGTGAGGTGGCAGCAGTGGTTTCGTTGGTGGGGCCAGGCCACTTGTAATGAGCTGTTCCTACCTTCTACTTTCCCCTTTCTTTTGCCTTCCGCCTTCCTCAATGTTATCAGTGGCGACACCTGTCTTCTCTTGTGTCCAAAGTTGAGTAGCCTTGGTTTAGTCAGTTCAGCTTCTAGGGATTATTCAGTCATGGTTTGATCTCAGACCCACTGATTTGTCTTTTGGGCAAAACCTTCCTGCACTTTAAACCAAGTCCACTCTGGCAAGCCTGGCTGCAAAAGATAGGCCTGGCAGGTGGTTGGGCAACTTTGTAACCTTACTTGTTTCAGCTAAGCCTTACCTTTTGGACAAGGGTCCCTTGTCCTTCCTTGCTTCCCTTCTGCCCCCATTCTGCCCTCTAGATGCTGGTCTCTAAAAAATGGATGATGTGAAATGAGAAAAGGTATTGCGGAGCAGGAGCCTTTGTTACTCCCTCATTGATTGGGAAATGGTGTTCGCTTTACTTGGCAAACAGAGCTTTGATGGATTCCCAGGTTCCTTCCAGGAACTGATCTCGCTAAAATGACATTTTTATTACTCTTCGTAAACCCCCAGTCTCCTGCCACCACTGAGAGATTAAGCTTAAGCTGTGGGCAAATGTGGGGGTCTGGTGGCTCAGCAAGAAAGAGGGAATGAGGCTGGGTGGAGTGGGATCTGTGGGGTGCGGAGGGGGCACAAGGTTCCTATGATGGAGTCAAGGAACCACCCATGGGTGAGCCAAGGTGGGGGCATGAGGAGAGGAGCAAAGAAAGGCAAACAACAGAAATGTATTTTCCTCTCTAGGCACAGGAGAGAGAGGGTGCCCACACAAAGCATGCCGTTTTCCCACTGATATCTAACGATTTGGGATTGTGTCTAAATTGGATGGCATAGTGCTGGTTTCTTGCATAGCCCCAAGACACTTGTGGAAGCCTTTGAAAAAATCCACATTAAAAAGAGGAAAGAGAAGGTTTTCCTTGCTTCTCAAATAGCTGATCTTCCCCCAGTTGGCATCAAAACAAGAATCAAGAGTCATGGCTGGCTTTGATATTCAAATCATTGGATTGACCAGCAGACTTCAGTGGAGAATTTCCTCACAGGACACAAGACCAGCTATAATTAAAAGAGCAATATTTTATTTTACAAAACAATCCCATGCCTGATTGCATCAGGCATGAGCAGCTGCAGCCCTCTGGAGGGTTTTGATTATAGCTCCCATCATCCCTCTCAACTGGCAGCTCTGGATGATGGGAGTTATGAAACAAAAGCATCTGGAAGACTCTGATAGTCATTAATTATAATCGGGCAGATTTTTTTTAAAAAAAAATACTTCAGTAATCTGTCTTAATAAAAGCTAATAAAGAGCTTGGAAAAGTTATTGTTTTGGAACCAAACCCTACAGCCAGAGCTTTCCAAGTTCTGAAACTGAACAACAGCTATATCTTATGCACTTGTACAATAATACAGTGTGCCCGTATCATACGTGGGCACAATATATGTGGCTTTCAGCATACACTGAAAGTCCTCCACCAAGGGTGCCCCATCACTTGCAAAATGATAACAACAATATGTTTACAGAGGCTACTTCCCTGGTGGTGCAGTGGTTAAATGCCTGTACTGCAGCTACTCACTCATAAACCATAGGATTGCAAGTTCAATAGTAGCGAAGGGCTCAAGCTCAGTTTAGGCTTGCATCCTTCTGAGGAGGTCGCTAAAATGAGTAACCAGATTGTTGGGGTCAATTAGCTTACACTTTGTAAAACGCTTAGGGAGTACAGTACTTAAGTGCACTGATAAGCGGTATAGAAATGTACTTGCTATTGCTAATACCTTGATTCTTAATTCATTAATTATTTTCTGTCCCTCTTTCTTTTCTTTTTCCCAGCCTTGCAGTCTTTCATCCGGTCATATGCCACTTACCCGGCCAACCTCAAGCATATCTTCCACATCCGGTCACTCCATCTGGGTCATGTGGCAAAGAGCTTTGGGCTCCGGGATGCCCCCAGGAATCTCAGTGCTTCTGCAGTTCCAGATCGGGGGAAGAAGCGCAAAAGGTAAAGTGGCTCTGCTTCCTGTGGGCAGTCAAGCCCCAATCCACGGTGGTGGCTTTTAATCAGTAATAACCACAACCTGGGCCCAGTGAGACTGAAAGGATGCCTCTTCCCACATGATCCCATATTTTGGGCTCTTTCTCCCAGTGGAACGATCTATGCCCCACCTGTGTTTTAAAGCCAATTGTGATGTAATTCTAAATTGTGTTTCCTTGGAAGTAAACCCCCTGGAGTATTTAGTGGAATTCACTGCCTAGTTTAATGAGTTTCAGTTCCATAGTATGAGTACCTCTGCCTTTTCTCCTGTTACCATTTTTCCATCTTCTCCACGCAGTGGCCCTACCATTTCCCTCTTCTTCTTTTTGCTACGGACACCCCCCCCCCCCCCAAAAGCCCATTTTATTGTTCTTAACCTCTCTAGGAAGCCTGAGCTCAATCTGTGCTTTTGCTTTTCTGACCTTACACATGTTCACTATTTGTTTGAATTCCTCTTTGTTGATTTCCCCCATTTTCATTTCTTATACATGTTACGTTTAAAACTTAGCTCAGTTGAAAGTTTTTTAGTCATCCATCCTAGTTTCTTGAGACACCTCCCATTTTTCCTCCTTATTGGAACTGTTTGAAATTGTGCCTTCAGTATCTCCCTTTTGAGGAACTCCCATCCATCCTGAACTCCCTTGTCTTTTGGTATTCCTGACCATGGGATCACTTCCAGTATTTCCCTAAGTTTACTGAAATCAGCTCTCCTAAAGTCTAGAATTCATGTCCGACTATGACTGGCTTCTCCTTTCCACTGTATAACTCCAGGAGAACATGATCACTCCTACCTACAGATCCCACCACTTGCACCCCATTAACCAAGTCATCCCTGTTGGTTAAGATCACATCTAAAATAGCTGATCCCCTTGTTGCCTCTTCCACTTTTTCGACAATGAAATTGTCTTTGAGGCAAGTGAGGAATTGACTTCTTGTCTGAATTCAAAGGGATGCTGTTTAAAGCCCTTGGGGGTACCTTTCTGCATATATCCCTGCCCAAGGTTTGGAGTCTGTTGGAGGGGGCTTCTGTATCCCACTGGTAGGGGCAATGTGCTGTGTGAACAGGACCTTCTCCGCTATGGCGCCTCAGTTCTGGAACACAGTCCTCTCAGAGGCCTGATCAATGCTAACACATGTGCCATTCTGGCTCAAAATCAAAAACGTGACCTTTTGTTAAAGCGGATATTTTTTCTGATCTGCTTGTGTCCTATGGTTGGCATTGTCTGGTTTTAAAGGATAAATGAATTAATATATTTTTACTCTTTTAAAATTATTGTTACTTTTTAAATGGTCTTAAAATGATTTTATTGTACACTGCCCAAGATCCTCAGATAAAGGACAGAATATAAATATTTTAATTATCTCAAAAGTAAGTTCCCACTGAGCTCTTACTTTCCTGGGGGTCAGTGTCTGTAGGATTGTGTGGCCTTAGGGTGCGTCCTCTGGTCCACTTATCTGGCAGTAAACTCCACTGCCCATGCTGGGGTTGAGGATCCTATTTCAGTCCCTTGCCGGGCAAAAAGACACAAAAGAAATAATACTCAAGAAGTATATTCCTGAATGGGCATGTAGAGCATTAAGGTTTTGTTTTCCAGAGCCTTTTTGAAATGCTTGCTGGATTCCAATAAGTCAACAAAGAGGAATGTACTCTAATATCACCTGATAGGATTTCAGCTTTAGGCTCACAAAATGGCCCCCTGCAACTCCAAGTGAAAGGGTGTCTGGGCATGCTCAGGGGCACTGTGCCCTCATTTATGTCTTTTTGGAGCTGTGCTTGAGCACCTCAACCCAGAATGTCCCAAAACTTGAGACGTGATTAAAACAGTGCATTTGCAGAGCAGTTGCCACAATTTCTCTCTCTCTCCCGCTCTTCCACCTCCTTTTTTCAGCTCTGTAGTCCTTCCTTCTGCCCCAACTTTGTAAATCAGAAATTCTTGCATTTTTTAAAGGTGTTGGGAGCTATGTCCCTTTTTCATCAGCTTCACTGCCAGAGTCTGTCCCTCTTGCTTGCCTGGGTGACCTATGGTGACTGTGCAAGTCCTTAAATGCTGAGTTAGTCCAGCTCCCAAATTCCAATAGCCAGATACCCCTGGGAAATGAGCATGAGAGTGGAGAGATAAAGGTGATAGCTGGGCCCTTGTCTGTAGAGGCAGAGGTAGACTGCCTCTGAACATTGAGACTCCATTTTCAATATCCTGGATAACGACTGTTCCCTTCTCCTTGGATTTATTTGTAGTGCCCAGGGTCCATCAAAGTGGCTGATAGATGATTCTTAAAATAAAACCATAGTACAATAGTAAGAATTACATGGTATTCATGTGAGTCCCAGAGGAGTGGCCCTGCCTGCCTTCTCTTCCTCTTCCCTGGGTCAATGGCTGAGGAATTATTTTCTGTCCCCTTCCCTTAAAAGATCTCTGAGGAGGGATGGGGCACCTGTGGCCCTATCAGGTGATGATGGACTGCAAGCTCCCATCATCCCCAACCATTGTCCATCTGCAATGGCCGGGGATGGTGAGTGCACACATTTGGGAAGGAGTAGGGTTGCATCTCCTGCCAACCCATCGCTGTCTTCGTGATCTTATGCCACCTCAGCTGGGTAATTCTAGGGCCCATGCATGTGTCTTTCACACTCTTGACTATCAAACTGCCCCACCTGCTGTCTTCTCTAAACTGCATCTGACACTTTAGTCTTTTGTCCTTTTTGTTTAGACAGGGGCCCCTCAGAGGTGAATTCCAAGTTTTCTAAGATCTGCAGCTAAATTATTTAAACTGTTAGCCCCCCACACACACACCTTAATTCCATACATTTTTTTTTCTGTCTCTGTGGGCCTTCCCAGCCTGGCCTAACTCAACATGAAGTCTTGTGGCAATGCACCTCAGGTTTTGCGGGCTATTGTCACCTCTGTGTCCATTGTTTCCATGCTTTTGGGTGGCTGTTTGCTCAGTTTTCTTGGATCTGCACGTGGGCTCTTGCAAAGGTATTTTAAAAGCCCAGGGCATTGTTCTCTGACATGGTCCTGGGTTCAGACAGTCAGTTTTTGTCCGTTCTGAATTGTTAATCGTTTTCCCTTTAAATTTATAGTTTTAGTGTGCAAAAGTGTCATTTCACTGATCTTCTATAGCAGTATAACTCTAAGGAAAAATGTATAAAGAGAGAGAGAGAAGGAGAAGTAGAGGGAACATATTGTTCTGATATGTCTAGGAATTAAAAAGAATCTCACTCGAGGATGGGAATAAAACATGGCAGCTGGTGCTGGGACTTGGCGGAAAGTAGTGCAAGACAACAGAAATCTTACTTCTTCTCAGTATTCCCAACTTAGGAAGAGTTGGAATAGAATAGAATACCATTCAAGTTAAGTTTCTTCCTCCATTTTTAAGAATCGTAGAGTTGGAAGGATATCCAAGGGCCACCTAGTCCAAACCCCTGCCATCCAGGAATACACAAGGAAACAACTCTTTTGAAAGGCCTCTAGTTCTAATTTCTTGTTCTTGGTCATTTTTCATGCTTATTGTTGTATTTGTTTATTTCCCACCTTTTTCCCAATCTGGGATTCAAATTGGCTTACCAGAGTTAAAGCAGATGAAGCTAAAAAACATCCAAGTTGATTGTGTCCCCCTGCCCTTTTCAATTGTATATTTTGAGGTAACCCTCAACCCCACCCCCTTTGTGTTTCTGTCTTTCCATGGGCCCCCCTTTCTGTGAACATCTCATCCACGCCAGGGATCACCCCTCCATGCAATCTCTCTCATGGTTTGCAGAGCTGCTATCATCGTCTTCCATCATATGAGAAGCAAAATGAAAGGGCAGAAGGACCTGATGGTGGGCATGGGAGGGAGCCATGTTCACCACATTGAGTTCCTCCCCCTCCTTGCATCCTTAAGTCCTGTACTTCCCCCCCTCCTCCTCCTCGTCTTGGAATCCACCAGGGGATTGCTGGGCTTTTTCAGACGGCTGCCGGGCATCTTCCCCTGACCCTCACCAGCAGATGGGCAGCAGGAGAGGGATGCCCCAGCCAGCGGAGGGGATTTAACGGGGCTTTATTTAGCAAAGAATAGCCTGATTAGTTGATAAAGAGCATGTAAGATGGTATGGGGCAGCCTTTGATGTCTCAGTTGGCCCAACAGGGAGTGGGGAGGGAGGGATTACAGCAGGCGTGGACAATGCCCCCCTCTGTCCTGCCATGTCCGGACTCTGTTTAGCTCCCTTTCTTCTTTCTTCTTTTTTAATTCTGCCTCCCTCACTCCTGTAACACTGAAAAGCCATAAGTGGGGCAGCAGAGCAACTGAGAGTGAAAACTGGGCAGAGGCTCAAGGTTGAGGTGTCTCCATGTTGGAGAATGGCCACAAAGGGGGGGGATTTGGCCCATCTCTCTCCTGCTCATCCTTCTTTCCACTTGCTCAGGGCAGTTTTCCCGATCTGAAGAGAGCCAGCAGAGCAAAAACGATGGGCTGGGAAGCTCCCCTCAGCTGTAATGTTTGCTGGTTGCACATTTACCTCAGTGTGTCCTACCTCACAAGGTTGTTTAGGAGTGAGAAGGGAAGGATTGCCTTGAGTCCTTGGCTGAAAGGCAGAATAACTATTGTTAAATAACCACAAAACAGTGATACTTTTATTGGCCAACCAAAATGCACAACATACTTCATGCAAGCTTTCAAAGCTCCAGTGGCGGCTTCTTCATCAGGCAGAGGTGGCGCTTTGAAAGCTTGCATTATTTATTTTGTACGTTTTGATTGCCCAAAAATGGTATCACTATTTTGTGGATTTTGGATGTTAATCCCAATAATAATGATGGGATAATCACTATTATTCAAAGTAATAAATAGTAGTAGTGATAAATGATGCTGACAATGATAGCTGGTGATAGTCGTGGTCCTTTGCCCCACCAGGAGAAACCCGCCTGCCTGCCCACCCCCTGCTAGCTGCTGTTTCTTGAGCTTTACAGAAGACATTTGACCTAGGGACTCTTTTGTTAGATGTCTTTTGGCACTTCTCCACATCACTGTCAGTGGTGTCTCCCTATTTCTTTTTCTTCCCAGAAAAAGACTTCTGAGAAGTAGCATGGCCCTACCTTGTGCGTCTCTCTCCTCTGACACACAGATCTGGCCTACCTGTGAGCATAGGTCTGTAACTCACAAGGACAGGGAAAGAGCCGCCTCTTCTAGAACAGGAGGTTCTACTGAGCCTCTGAGTGGCCCCATAGCCTTAAGGGCAGACATGATGCAAAGTGACCCTCTCTTTCAACAGAAATTGGCCAGTAAGAGTGGTTGGTTTGGCAGAGACAGCTGGACTTCCTTTCTTTTCTTAGGTTATCATGCCTGAGGAAGAAGAGAAGGTTTTCAGAGTGTTTGCAAATGGAATATGGCCTGTCCTGGAGGGTGATGGACTTTATGGAGATGTTTGAGTAGAGACTGGATGGCCACGTCTCAGGCATGTATTCCTACATAGCTGGAGGTGGCTCGGATGGCTCTGAGAGGAATGTTTTGGGGTATCACTAGCACAGTTTGGAGCAAATGGCACAAGAAGGAATTTCAAAGCTTACTCTCTGCATGTGCATCCGCACGCACACACTCATTTGTGGGCACAGCAATGGATGTGATTTCTGCCCATACAGGCAGGGAATGGGCCTGCGAGCTTCTTTGTGGCATTTATGGTCTTTCTTAATATCACATAATTAGTGGCAAGGATGGCTGGAGCCTAGCCCAGGGAGGGAAGAGCTGGAAGCAGTTTGGGCCAAATGTTGGCTCGAGGGAAAGAGTCCAGTATGGCTCCAACAGCTTCGTGGTTGCTTCCAGACTCAAAATATATGGGTTTGAGCATTTATTTATTTCCTCTCGTCAACTCCTAGTTCAGAAGCATTCCTCTCCTTCAGTCTCAATGTCTATTCCTCCTCACATTCTCTTCATTCTCATTCCCCATTCTCATTCTCTTCATCTTTTTAATTTATTTTATTTTGCTTCTTTTATCTCTTCTTTCTCCCAAAGCAGCGTTTCCATGGTTCTCCCCTGCCATACACTTGTACAATGATAGTAACCCTGTGAGCTCCCCTTGCCTGCATTGAGTTTGCCCAGACCTGCCGAGTCCTTGTCCATCCTGTAACCACTGAGCCTGCCTGCCTGCCCAAATTCTGCTCCAATTAGTCTCCTTTCCTAAGAGCTTCTGGTCCACCCCCTGGACAATTTTCCCTCTTTCTGCTCTTTCAGATAATCTGAGGCACTTTTTCTGACTGCTCATCCCTGGCCAATGGGACTCATAGTCTACCATATGTGGCAGAAACAAACCTGGGGAAGTACCTTGAGTTAACAAAACGGGGCCCTACTCGCCTGCCCCAGAGTGCTATGGGTGACCATTCCAACCATAGAAGACTTGCCAGAGAGAGAATCTGGTTTCCTTTTATTCTTCAGCCTGGGGTTGCCCACTGGCATTGCAGGAGGAGTGTCCACTGGGTCACCTGGACAAGCATCACTCTGTTGGTGGGTGCCATGACCCTCTCCTTCTCCACAATCCAAGCCCCAACATATACAATCCCACCCCCAATACACACGACCTCTTTTTTGCCACAAATGGAGCACATCTGACCGATGGGTGAGGAAGGCAGGTGTAGCGACGGCCCTCTTTTGGTGCTTGGCACTGTCAGCTACTGCATGGCAGGGGCAGGTGGGCAAGCAAGCGGGCGGTGGCCTCAGATGGATTTGCGCCCTGATCCGGATTGAAAACTCTTTCTGACAAATGGCCATCCCCTTTCCAAAGGGGATTGGAGGGGCCAGTATTTCACAATGGTATGACGACTTTCTGGCTCGGAGGAGAAAAGTTGGGAATGCTGCAGGTAGCTGGCTGCCTTTTGTGTGTGTTTGGCCAAAGGTGCGAGTGTGGGCCAGCTGTGGAATGGTTTTAACTTTCCACCTTTTAAGATCGCCTGCTTTGTTCTTTGCAGTCTGTTCTGAAACCAATCAATCCTAGTTTTCCCTGCCATAGTTTTCTTCCTTCCCTTCCCATTCTGGAGCAGTGCAGGAGAGTACAAAGCATTTTAAAAACTAATACAGTTAAAGCAAACACCCAAAGAAAAGCTGCACAGTTGAATCATCATGTCAGTACTTGTGACGGAAAGGTCTTGGCCCTTGCCGGGTGTTTTGGACCAACGGTCTCTTTAGTAATTGATGATGAGGGCATAATCCAAATACATCTGGAAGGCATGAGATTGCACAGCCTCTTCCTAGAAGGCATACCTTTTGTGCATTGTCTGGATCTTTGCTTTCCAGTCCCATTTTTGGAGGCCTTCTTAAAGTGAAGTTTATATCTTATTTGCATTCAAGAATTAATAATGTTACAAATTTTCTCCCTGCTGAGTGAGAATATGAGAAGTTTGGTGCAATTTTTTCAATGATTTTTCGTTTTTAGGGACATTTTGTGTAAAACGACTTTTCTTTTAAAAGTTGCTTCTTGTGGGGTTACAGCAAAAACGCAACCTTTTTTTGGGTCACAAATTAATTTTTATGTATATCTTGTCTTTTTTCCAGGAGTCAGGAAAAATAACGGTTTAAAATAAAACTTTAAACATTGTTGAAAAATACCAGTGTAGAAAAGTTAAAAATGTAATGCAACTTTTAAAAAAAATATTAAAGACAAACCATTGAAAAGAAAACAGCAAACAAAAAATTCCACACATTATGCAAGGCCCTTTTCCTTTTTCACAAAGAAGTCTCCAGATGCAGAAAATATCATGGCAGTTGATATTTTTACTGAGATGGAGATGAAAGGTGTCTCTTAATATGTAAGAATTCCATTTTTCTTGTTGAATGCAACAGAAATTGTGAGTATCTTTAGGTCCTTGCTGAAAGAACTGTTTCTCAGCAGGCGGCAGGGGCACCGGCTGCCTCCAGTCCTCTTTTGGAAGGCAGGATCGGCTCTGAGCACAAACACACAAATACACACTATAATGCCGCCTTTGCCACAAGCCCGCTTGTTGTATCACATCCCACATCTTGGCAAAACAGAGGCCACCTTTTTCTATCTTTCAAACACAAGGGTTGAGCCAAGCTATGAAATGTTCCCTCCGCTGGCTGTCAAGGGGCTGTGCTTTGTTTTTGTCTCTTTGTACCTGAGCGGCTGTTTCTGCACTGTATCCTCTTGCGCGCTCACACAGCCAGACAAGACGCATGCTAACACCTGGGCACTTCCCTCGCTCACATGTTGGCTTTAATGTTTGCTTTTCAAAAGTGACACAACATTTTGCCATCTCTTTCCTACAATACGCTAGGTTGCATCACTTCGATATTTCAAGGAGATTAAAAAAAATTGCAAACATTCTGGCAGTTTGTTCAAAACGACTACTCCATCCGGCCTTTCGTTTTTAAAACTAGTTTTGCTATGTTTAGAAATAATTTTAAAAACGTATCTTGTCTATCACTTTGCAGGATCTAATAGGAAGGTAAATGACTGATAAGCTACCCCTGAAATAAGAATTACATTTTAATTTCCCGAACACGCTGATACCTGGATTTTGCTTCCCAGCAAGCTTGAAGCTTGCTGCAAATAGGCTTGAATCTACAGAATCAGTTTGAATCTCTCTTTATGATACTGTGATTCTAAGTGGGGCATAAAGGCAGGGTTGATTCTTGGCATTTGATACTCAGATATACTACCTGTGGATAATGAAGCTCTACTGCAGTATCATATCTAATAAACGTTCAGTCTGTCCTCCATTAACTTACCTGTCCTTCTACCTTTAAAGCCACTTTAAACCAGAATTAGGCTGAGTTTTAATGAGACAGGAGAAAAATCTCTCCACTCAGGGTCCTTCTCCATGTCAAAACTTGCATACCTCTATTGCTGTCTTCTTTTCTCTATTGGCTGAATTGGCCATATTGGTTGCCTTTCTCTGGACGTAACCCAGCTTGTCAATATCACTCTTGAATTGTGGAGCCCATAACTGGATACAGTATTCCAGGTGAGGCCTGACCAAAGCAGAACAGAGTGGTACAGTCAGCCCTTCGTATTCATGGGGGTTCCATTCCCGACCCCCCCCCCCCCCCCCCACAGATGCCAAAAACTATGGGACCTCAAGTCCCTTTGTTTTAAGTGGTGGCTCACATGGCCATATGCATGCGCCACCATTAGGGAAAATGGGGCAGGGCCATTCTTGGATGCACCAATCCATGGATGCCAAGCCCATATATAGTAAGGTACTTCTCTCGATCTAGACACAATATTTCTGTTGATGCAGCCTAGAAAAGCATTGGCTTTTTAAGCTGCTGCATCACACTGTTTACCTTGTGGTCTACTAGGACTCCTAGACATCTTTCACATGTACGCTTATTAAGCCAGGTGTCACTCATTCTATATCTGTGAATTTCATTTTTACTATCCGAGTGTAGTATCCTACACTTCTCTTTGTTAAAATTCATTTGGTTAGTTTTGGCCCAGCTTTCTAATCTGTTAAGGTCATTTTGAATTCTGTTCCTGTCCTCTGGAGTATTAGCTATCCTTCCTAATTTGGTGTCATCTGCAAATTTGATAACCATACCCTCTATTTCTTCATTAAAATTATTGATAAAGATGCGGACTATCACTGAGCCCAGACAAAATCCTGTGGCACGCCACTATTGACTTATTTCCAGGATGAAGAGGAGTAATTGGTGAGCACCCTTTGGGTTTGGTCAGTCAACCAACTACAGATCCACCTAACACTTGCATTGTCTATCCCACATTTTACTAGCTTGTTTGCAAGAATATCATAGGTGACTTCGTCAAAGGGCTTACTGGAATCAAGATATGCTACTTCCACAGTATTCCCTTCATCTACAAAACTGATAGTTTTATTTAAGAGAGAGAGAGAGAGAAAGAGATTAGCCTGCATGAGTTGTTTTTGAGAAACCCATGTTGACTTTTAATTATTATAGCGTTCCTTTCTAAATGTTTACAGACTGTCTGATCTGCCCTAGCATCTTTCCTGGCATAGATCTCTGGCAGACTGGGCAGTAATTGTTTGGGTCCTCTTTTTTCCCTTTTCGAAGATGGGCACAACATTTGCCCTCCTCCAGTCTGCCAGGACTTCTCCTGTTTTCCAGGAATTCTCGAAGATTATTGACAGTAGTGCTGAGATTACATTTGCCAGTTCTTTTAATACGTTTGGATGTAGTTCATCTGGCCCTGGAGATTTGAATTCATAAACAGTGCGCCTGTTTACATACTGGGGCCTCCAGTTGCTGGACCTTGTTTTCTAACAGGGTTACTAACTGGTACTTGGTGCTGGTGTAGCTTCCCACATCCTCTGGGAGAAAGATGAACATAACACAGCAGTTGCAGGTCACTCCAGTAGCTCCCTCACTAATCAGTAATCTTAAATAAGCACTGACAAGAACTCTGGGCTTCCCCCTTTAAACTCCCCCGCTAAACACCCATGCAAATCACTCCTGTTAGTTGAGGCTGTTCGCCAAGCTCCAGGGACTATAGCTATATAGATCGCTATTGGCTGATAGCTCCTTCCCCAACCAAGTCTGTGACCTACTTTTTGAGTTCCTCTCTCAAGCAAATCTCTGACCCGCTTCCTAACTCACTTCCTCTCACCCAATAGGACAAGAAGACACAAGTGACCCTTCTGCCAATTCACACACACCAAACAGCCTTAATCAATTGACACAATCACCAGCACCCAAAAGAACAATATGCCACTAAGGAGCATACCAGAAAGCAATTCTTGATCCAGGTCATACCAAGCAAAACTGCTTCAAGCAAGCCTCCCCCAGTTCACTCAAACTAAACAGCCTTGCCCCAACAGATTCACAGTCTTGACCCAACCAACTCTCCCAAAAGACTCTCCCAGGTTGGGGAGATTTAACCGCACAGAACCAAGCTTACCTTCTGCAGTTTCTTCCACCCCTGTTAGCTGAGTCTATTCGCCAAGCTTTGTCACCCAAGAGTGAAGAGTGAAAGCTTCCTTCCAAAAAAATTTCTAACACATTTCTGGGCAAAACCTTTCAAAAGGAGTTATTATTGCATGCTGTTTAGTACTGCTACTTACTACCACGGTTATTATTATCGCTGGTTTCTTCTTCCTCCTCCTCCTGTTCGGAGGCTGGATGGCCATCCGTCGGGAATGCTTTGATTTGGATTTCCTGCATGGCAGGGAGTTGGACTGGATGGCCCTTGCAGTCTCTTCCAACTCTATGATTCTATGATTCCTAAGCTTGTTAATTATTATGGGGCTAAACAGACAGGCTTGAGGGCGTGACGCCGGTGTTACACCGCCCGCATGACTACACGGTGAGCGGCGTCATGGTGCTCCTTTGACACAACATCTTTACGACACATGCTGAAAGGAGTGCTGAAAAGTTCCGCCATGACACCGCATCTTTGCTGGCTCTAAAAAGAGTGGCATTTTGTTGTCTTTTTGAGCCAGCAAACTGCCACATTGAGGCCGCGGCACCAATCCAGCTGTTTTGCCCCTATGTGTCCTTTAGTAGGAAAGCAGCTTCCATAAAAACAAGTTTGCTCAGAAGTCAGGCTGGGTTCTCACGGTGGTTAGTCTTGTTTCTGGACTGTTAGCACTTCTGACAGCAGAGGGGGCTCACATGAGCTGAAAGCCCTCTCCTATTCCTCCACCCCATTTAAACATCCTTTTGCCTTGAAAGCCACTGTCCAGCAAGCTAAGCCTTTTCTGTAGCTGCTAGTTTTCTAGATGCATGGAATTCTATTTTATTCTGCTTGCTTGTTCACTTGTTTGCTTGCTTTCTTGTTTGGAAGAGAAGCCTTCAGTCACATGAGTCTCTGATTGCCATTGAAGTGGCCTTCCAGGTGTTTTGAACTTTGGCTGCCAGAATTCCAGACTATTGGCCAAGATGTCAGGCTTCTGGGAGCTGAAGTCTAAAACACCTGGAGGACCAGAGTTTGGGAATCACTACGTGACTAGCTAAAGTTCTCTTGGTAGTATTTGTTAGTTGCCCTCGAGTCAGTTCTGACTCACGGTGACCCTGTGGATGAGACATCTCCAAGAATCCCTATCTTTCACAGCCTTGCCCAGATCCTGTAAGCCTTTGCCCATAACCCTCCTGATTGAGTCTATCCATCTGGTTTGTGGTCTTCCTCTTTCTTTACCCTCTACCATTGCAAGCTTGAAAGAAATAAAAGCCCAACTCCATTCTCCTTGGTTAAGCCAAATTCTGAAATTGTGCCCCTTGCCCTTCTCTTTCTGCCCAGGCGTGAACTTCTCAAGAAACCTCGGGCCAGGGGCCAGCTGGCTGAAATGCTGCGATCTGAATATTCAAGTGGTTTGGACTCTGTCTCCTCAAAGATCAAGAGGAAGAAAAGGATGAGAGGAGAACCAGATTCCCAAAACTGACCCAAGACGTCATCCATCCTGTGAAAGGCATCTTGGTTACAAGGCAGCTGCTAGGGACCGTACGTTCTCGGTGGAATGCAGCAGGGGACAAGCTTCAAAAAACTACCTGCTTTGAGACTGCCAGCCCCAGAATCAACCTATCCACTTGTTTGGCAGCTGAATTGGGTATTGTGGAAGCTATAGGCACCCCCCAAAGTAACCTTTTTAATTTCTGGCTTGCAGATGGTTTCATCAGTGTAGAAAGGAGTTTCAAACAGAATTCAAACCTCAACCAAGCAGAAGAGGAACAGAATGTATTTGGGTATTTGCCCCTTTAAAGCGCTCTTTTAAAGGGCTTGATGGGTGCCATGTTTCTCTCTGCTAATTTGGCATCCCCGACTACAAAGTTTGTTGGTCTACAGCTCCTGTGATTGAACCTGTCAGCATGGTCATGTGCTAGGGTTGCGGGGCATGTGGGCGCTCCGCCCCGAGGCAACCCTAGCATGTGATGGCGTCGCTGAGGGCCTATAAAATCATTAAAATACACTCATAAGGATTACATATACACTTTCAAAATCATGATTTAAAACTGACTGGGTAAGCGTGCTACAAGAGATATGTCATTAAAACATTAAAATCTGATTTTTCATACTGGCAAGAAGTGCTTGGCCTTTGAGTTTGATTCCTGTGTTCCATTGCCTTCTTCTGTACATCCCTAATGTGACCAGATTCCTGCAAGGTCCAGGAGGCCAGAGACCAAGGATACAAAATAACTGTCAGAACTTCCAAAAGTGAGGTAGCTGTGTTACTTATAACTGGTAACAACCAATTGTTTGCAAGTGCACTGAGTGGGTCTTTTCAGAGCCTCCTGGGGGGCTTTGTAGCCCCCCAACCAATGTGGGGTGCCTTGCTCCAGTTCAGGGCATGGCAGAACAGGCTTGGCAGGCTCCCCTCTGGGGAGTCAAGGGTCTCCTGGCTAGCCCTCTCTAGCCCACATTTTAGTCAACTCTAAATCATTGCAGTTAAGGAGTAGTGGTTTGAGTGTTGGACTAGTACTCTGGAGACCAAGGGTTCAATTCCCAGCTTGGCCATGAAACCCACTGGTTTACCTTGGGCAAGTCACATGCTCTCGGCCTCAGGGGAAAGCAATGGCAAACCTCTGAACAAACCTTGCCAAGAAACCCCCATGATAGGGTCGCCATAAGTTGGAAGGCACACAACAACTCACTGCCACTAGATGTAGTAATGACTACCAACTTAGATGGCTTTAAACTGGGGAACTGGGCAAATGCATGAAGGAGGATGGGACCCATTGATAGTTACTGATTAGGATGGATGGTTCCTAGGAGAACCAGAGTTGGAGGGGGCTTGGGTGCTCTTGTCCTGCTTATGGGCATCTTGGGAGGCAGCTGCCCAGCCACTTTGGGGAGTCTAGACTTTGGTCTTCCTCACAGTGGCTCTTTGTGTGTCCTTAATTTTTCAATGCATTTAGGAAATGAGTTGTAGAACTACTGGTCCAGGCGATTTTCCATTAGCCTCAGAACTCTCTTGCACAAAACTTAATCACTCGTCACTTTACACTCACTTAGACCTTATTCCCTTGGTGTTTGTATAGGATTGCAGCCTCACAAAAAGTGTATAGGATTGCAGGCTCACAAATGTATTGGTTTTGCACTTTCCTGATCATGCTTTCCTTTAGGCTGGAAGACTTCAGGCTGGCGGGACCTTTCCGTTTCATTTTTATTCCAAAATTATTTCCAGTTTCCGTTTTTGCAAGGCCGGTTCCCTCCATCTCCTTCCCAGAAGCATCTCTGTAAGGAAAAATTTCAATCTTTGCTCTTTTTTCCCCTCCCTCAACATGTTCAAAAGGTTTGTCGTTCATTAACGTGCGAGATGGCATCGGCTGAGAGGAACAAGAACAATTAAATATCACAAAATGTCTTTAATTTGCATTTCTGGCTGTGTAAATGTAAGGAAGAGGGTGGCTGGATTATTGCTCGCTCTCGCTCTCCCTCCCGCAGTCTCTCTTTCACAATGAAAAGCGCAAGTAGTTCCTTTGATAGATTTTTAATATGATTTTAAGGGTTTTGTTTGGCCTCTTTCTTAGGCAATGAGATTAATTCAAAGCACTTATCCCCTGGGTTTAAGTCAATCCATGTAGGCCTTGGGACGGAGGGCCTCTTTGCTGTGGGAGGGGGGCTAGTATGGGGCAGAGCTGGGGGCCATTTCTGTTTGCAGTTCCTCTGAAAAAGACTGCTTTCCCACTTCATTAACCCTGAGCTGGGGACAATCCTCTCACAACCTCCTCTCTGTCTCACACACACACACATCAATGCTGGGGATTTACCAAACACCCCTTCTCTCCCCCTGGATTTGTCTTTCTTGTGCAAAACCAGCACCTTTCAGGGGGATGTTGGGCTAATGAATTGCTCCTGCCATTCCATCTCTCTGCCCAAAAAAATCACAATATACCCAATATGGTTCAAAAAGATTTTTCTTTAACATGTTTATTTTATTTTATTTTTTAATTTTGCTCTACCAAACTTTAACAGTGGCCTGATCTGCTATTCTCACTCTGGGATCCATAGTTGGCGACATCGCTTCTTCATCCACGATGATTCACAGACTCTGTCCTGTCAGTTGAATTACAGTTGGTTGCATTTGAGGCAGGGCTGGATATGATGGGATTGCCTTCCCAAATTCCACATCCATAATCTGATGAGGCTTGGTTGAAGTATCACCTCAACCCTGGTGCCTGGACAGGTTCTTCCACCTCCACAACTCAGAGAGGCAGGAGGTTCGTCTCAAGTCATAATGAGAGTCCAATGGAGACCCCCAGCAGACTGACAAAGCATCTCGGCTCTGACTTTTTTAACAAGAACAATACAGCCACAAAATCAGAGTTGGAAGGGATCCCAAGGACTATTGAGTCCAGCCCCCTTGCTGGACTAAATGTAGCTAAAGCATCCCTGAGAGGTGGCCACCCATCCTCTGCTTAAAGACCTCTAAGGAAAGAGGGTCTGCCTCCCCAGTTGCAACAGTGAACAACTTCTGCTTTCAAAAAGTTGTTCCTCAGGTTGTTTTCCAGTAATTTAAATACAGTGACTGGTTTATTTTTAGAGTAATAATATTAACTCATCTTAGTGAAGGTAGTCCCTTGACATGAATGTCTAGTTGTAACCAACTATAGGGGGTGGTACTCATCTCTGTTACTAATTTTGTGTATGAAACAAAGCTTGTGTACAACACTGAACCATCAGAAAGCACCCTTTGCTTTCTGCTTGAGTGCTCCATTGCTGTAATTCAGGGAGAATGGACTAGAGTTCTCTAGCAGAGACTGTTAAATATTTTACTAGATTATGAATCCCAGGATCCTCTAGGATGGATTCATGGGTGTTAAAGTGAGGATTAACTGCTGGGAGTGTGTAAACACAAACATTCCTGGTGGTCCAGACAAGTGCCTGGGCTCTGGGTTCTTCCAATGGAGTGGGTGTCTTTTGCCTCCAGCTGTGGGGTTGGTGGGTAGGCAGGGTCTCAGGAGTCTTGCAAAGAGCAAAAGCAGATCCTCAGGCTTATAGGGTGCAGGACAAG
>NC_056528.1:22519794-22538270 GCF_019175285.1 Sceloporus undulatus | reverse complement strand
TGGACTAATAGTCCACTTCATCCCTTGTGAGATGTAGCATTCTCCACTGCTGTCTCCAGACCCAGCAAAAATGAGCTGCAGCCCTCTCCAGGGGGAAGATACCCAGTAAATGTTCCTCCACTGCCTGAGTAAAAGGTATCTTGAGGCCCAGACAGATAGGCCAAAATAAGCCTGCTTTGAGTCACTTTGGAGGTATGCTCTTTTAATGCTGCATGTGTCCTAAGAGGCCAGAAGCCGTGCCAAAGCTATGCTCCAGTCCTACGAACTGGAGCGCAGCTTCTGGCCTCTTAAGATGTGTGTCATTTAAACAGCATACCTCCAAAGTGACCCAAAGCAGCCTTATTTTGGCCTGTCTGTTTGGGCCCTTGGATTATGTGCTTGCCCACATATTTTAAGCATGGGCACATCCCCCCCAACTAAACAGTGTTTGTCTCAAGCACCTTTGAAATGTCCATGCATGCACCTTTTTCCAGATATGCACATTTTCCATGGATTCCCCTCTCTGCGAGGAGTCCAGGGTGCAGACTGCATCCAGCCAGCCGCAGTCTGGGAAATGGGGACTGAGACAAACTCACCATGGGAATCCTTGCCTGAAATCAGATTTTTCCTGCATCCCAACCTTTCTCCTCTGTCTTTCAGCTCCAGCCTGCCTCTCTTCACCCCAAAGCCACCTCTGTTTCCCTGTTGCTTGTTCCCTTCCTGAAACCCACTGCCTTTTCCTGTGAGCCAAGTGCTCTAGAGACAGTTATTCCTCAGCTGCCCAGCTTTCAAGTTGTGAGAGAGGGGAGATCAGTGTGTGTGTGTGTGTGTGTGTGTGTGTGCGTGCGCGCATGCACATGTGTGTGCACACATGTGCTGGTTGGTCTGGCGAGGGCTGGTGCTCTTTAGAAAGCATCGCAACCCATCTGTCGGCTTCCCAAGACAGAGGGAGCTGCTCCCTGCCTGTCCCGGTGACCAGCTGCTGGGGATGCTGGCCAAAGGCAGCCCCACATTCCTGCCCTCCCTTTGCTTGCTTGTTTCTCTCTTTCTCTCTTCTTCCTCACCCCCCAATGCCCCCCTTTCCCCTTTTCATTATTGCTATTAAAGGGTGGAGGCTGCCCATTTAGTTTTGCCAAAGTGATTCATTTACAGCCATTTATCGGATGGAAGAGAGGCGTTAATAATTCACCATGAGGCCTCCTCCCGTCTCCCTTCTGGCCTCCCTTCTATACCTGTCCAGCTGGGGAAGGTGGAAGGTGCCAGAAGGCTTGGGGAGCAGAGGCTACAGAAAGAGGAGGAAGAAAAGGAAGAGTGCAAGAACTGGCCCTAAAGCTTAAGGAGAAAGCCCTGAGCTGGGGATCAGGGTCCCTGTTGAAGGCCAAGAAGAGGCATGGCCCTTCCACCAAGCAGGCAGCAACCGTGGCCAGGACAGCTTCCTAAGTGTTCCTCCCAGCCCCAGGAGATCCCAACTCTTTCTTAGGTTGAAGGACAGCAGAGCTGGGCGTTGATTTATTTAAAATATTTATATCCTGCTTGATATCACAAGATCCCTGTGCGGCTCGCAATAAAATCAGTGGTAAAATCAGAGCAATAACAATTTAGAACAACAATGTTCAGACATTCTAAAAACATACTGAATAATTTTTAAATCTGCAAGTGTAACCTTCCCCAGGAAATCAAGTGGAGCTTAAAATACTTAATTTGATGGATTCTAAACTGGAGTGCATGGGTTTGTAAGTGTACTACCATGTGCTTTGCCTCAGGCAGCAGATTGCCTTGGGCTGACCCTGTTCAACTGTCCTCTCTCATCCTCTCATTCAGACACATATTGATATTATCCCTTTCTTATCCTTTTGCGTGTCTTATCCAGGTGCATGCCAGAATACAGTTGGCTACCATATCCATGGATTTTTTTATCCATG
The DNA here is from genome assembly GCF_019175285.1 of Sceloporus undulatus. Taxonomy (NCBI): domain Eukaryota; kingdom Metazoa; phylum Chordata; class Lepidosauria; order Squamata; family Phrynosomatidae; genus Sceloporus; species Sceloporus undulatus. The sequence goes on along the minus strand of NC_056528.1, from coordinate 22,536,369 downwards.
GATTCAAGTATCCAGGCTTGAAAATATTAATATATAATATATTCCAAAAAGCAAACTTTGATTTTGCCATTTTATGTAAGGGTCACCATTTTACAATCTATTGTATTTAATGGGATTTGGACACCCACTGATTTTGGTATCCATGGGGTCCTGGAACCAAATCCCAGCAGATATCCAAGGCCCACTGTACCGGGATGAAGATTCACTTCCCTATCTAGAAATGAGGGACTTTCAGCCTCGGGCAGCAAAATATCCTGGGCTGGCCCTGGGAGAAAAGTCCTCTGTCCAGTTTTCTAGGCCTATGCAAAAAAAAGTATAATGGCTGTTCCTTGTTTTTCTGCTCCTCCTCAAACAAATTGATTAAAGGTTTTTCTGATGGGGGAATGAATGAATGTGCTTTCAATTTTGGGACATGCTGGGAAAAGTTGATGATACCACCCACCCCACATTTAAAACAGACACACTTTATCCATCTACGGAATGTACTTTATAAAAATGTGCTTTATAAATGTGTATATTAAAATCGCTAGAAGCGAAAAGCAAAACAAAACCCAGCAAACCCAGCCATGATAAAATTGATCAAACTAAATGGAAGGGAACGACAGACTCAGACAACTTTGCCTGGTGCCAAATGGGGAGAAGAATAGGTGTCCCCATTGAAACTCCCTGGGTATGAGATTCTGCAATAAAGGGAGTGAGGAGGAGAAGGACCCACATACATCTGGCATCTCTTGGCATCTCTCTTACCTCTGGCGATAGAGTCGCTGGAGAGGATCTTACTACACATCTGTAGAGAGAACTGATGAAAGTGGTGTCTGGGATGGTGGGAATTTCAGTCCAAAACATCAGATATGGCGCTCAGTTGCTAAAAGAAAAATCCTCATATTCATTCACTTATACAAGATAGATGGGTAGACAGATAGCTGGCGGATCATAGGCATAGATAATGGTATTGTGGTATACTGGGCACAGGCTCTGTTCACAACTTTCAGTACTGTGTGCGAGGGGGAGCAATTTTGGAAGCTGGGCCCTGTATTTTATAGATGAAATCACTGGCTATAAGCTATCCATGGGCCCATTCAAAATTCAACTGAATGCATTCAATTATTTTGGAGGTGACCAAAGATTTAGAATGGACCTTTGCTTTAATCACAGTAGTGTTGAATTTCAGTTGCCTCATGGAGAAGGTGTCCCCTCCATTCTAGGATATAATGTGGGACACTGCCCATGATAAACCTGACTTGGAAGGGAGAACTCGATCTTTAAGGATCAAGTCATTCAGAGATGGAGAACCTCTCTTCCTTTCTGGAACATAAAAGCAGAAGCAAATATTAATGTCTGAGTTGTTTTGATTTATTTTAAACCCTGCCTCTGTGAATGCACTTTTATCACTGTGCTTTAATCTTATATGCTTCTGTGTATTACTACTGTACATAATGCAAGTTGAACTGCTGGTTTGGATGGATCAAGATGCAGTTAGAGAGAGAGAGAGGTGCAAACTCTTTTCCTTTGGTGTGTGTGTATGTGTATTGTGTGTGTGAGTGTGTGTGCCACAGAGCCAGAAAAAGGCAGCTCTTGCAAGCATTAGAAGGAAGGCACACTCTTCACTCCAGGCCTACTCAGAACTAAGCACCATTGAGCTCAATGGATGTCCAGAAATGCAGCTGGGTTGTAGGGAGCATATGGGTAGATTTTATGGGCAAATGCAAGCTGGTGCTGATGGGAGCTGGAGTTGCACAGGTTCTCCAGCCTGGTTTCAAACCATGGGAGCCACTTTTCATGTTCAGGCAATGTCCTCTTTCCAGTGAAAATTACAGGACTTGCATTCTCTTTTTCCTCCCAGAACTTCCTAATTTGTTGCTTTCTAACACATTTTGAGGTTTCGGAGTCAGCGCTGAGAAGAGGGGGAGAAGGCTTGGAAATGACTCCATGGGTTTGTAAAGAAGTTTATTTCCACATTTAAAAAAAGAGAGAAAGAGAGCTTTTCTTTTTTCTTTTCTTTTTTCTGATTTCTTCTAAAGCTGAATTCTCTTTTTCTTTTCTTTTTTCATTACTAAGTCCGGAAAAGAGAATTCTTCAGATATACAGACTTACAAGACTCACTTACACAAATACACCCTTCGGGGTTCACCAATAAATAATTCATATACATTTATGCACACTGTATTTACAAAACAAAAATCCCCCCCCCTTTTTTTTTTAAGTTACATACTTCTGAAATTCGTTTTTTTGATTGAGCATGAAAGAATTCCTCTTGCAAGAGGCTGGATAGAAGGGGTGGGTGCAAATTTATTCTGTTGGGCTGCCTGGAAAAAAAGATATTGGCTTCACAGAGCCATCTAGAAGGGCATCCCTTTCTCTCCTAAACCACCAAAGCAAAGGGTTGGCAGAAAGGGCCACTCAGAACTGAGAGGGAGAAAATGCAACAACAAGAAGGAATCCTCAGACTAGGAAGAGACTGTCTTTTCTCTCCTTCCCCCAAGTTGTGGATTTGGAAATCCGCCCCAAATGATGGGTGTTGGAGGCTGGCATGACCAGGGCTTTTGTGCCTTAAGTAGTTGTGTAGAAGAAGGAATCTCAGGAGGTATGATAAAGGTGCAGGAGGGCTTGCTTGCACTCAGATGCACTCTTAGGCCTGTTACAGACTGCCCAAATAAAGCTGCTTTGGGTCTCTGGAGGTATGCTATTTAAATGATGCGTGGGTCCTAAGAGTCCGGAGGTCGCGCCAAAGCCACACTCCATTCCTAAGCACTGGAGTGCGGCTTTGGTGCAGCTTCTGGATTCTTAGGATGCATGCATCATTTAAACAGCATACCTCCAAAGAGACCCGAAGCAGCTTTATTTTGGTAGTCTGTAACAGGCCATAGTTAAGAGACCAAGCCACATAGGGGATGTGAGGAAAGTCAGAATCATAGAATCCTAGAGTTGGAAGAGACCACAAGGGCCATCCAGTCCAACCCCATTCTGCCATGCAGGAACTCTCAATCAAAACACCCACGACAGTCCAACCTCCCCCCCCACCACCACCACCACCACCAATTGCAAGAGAAGGTTTAACTTTATGTAATAAGATATCCAGTTCAGAAAATTTTCAAAATTGCCTTTGTTGGCAATGAGAGGCAAAGAGATTTAGAACCACACATTTACTGGATGTTGGAGCAGCCAAAGGGAGATGCCCTCTTCCCAGCAATACCTGCTATGTGCTCCTGTGTGCATTGTTTACATATTGGGGCTCTGGATGGCAAATTAGAAACTCAGCTCTTAGGCGACTGTAAAGAAATCTCAGGCCCGCAGCTTCGGTGTGCGTCTGGGCTTGGATCAGACCTTGGATGCCCAGGTTTTGGCTGTGGCCAGGAGTGCATTTGCACAGTTAAAACTGGTTTGCCAGCTGCATCTGTTCCTTGAGACATCAGATCTACAGTGATTATGGCAGGCCATTTGGGCTACTGTAATGCACTCTACACAGGGCTGCCTTTGGAAACTGTTCAGAAACGTCAGCAGGTCCCCAACACGCTCTGGCCAGGCTGTTGACTGGGCTGGGTTCATGGACCATTGAGACAGCTGCATTGGTGACCCAGTTTCCAGAGCGAATTCAAAGTGCTGGTTTTGACTTTTAAAACCCTACCTGGCTTGGATGCTTTGGTTGAGAGTTCCTGCATGTCAGAATGGGGTTGCACTGGATGGCCCTTGAGGTCTCTTCCAACTCTATGATTCTATGATTCAAAAAAAACAAATTCTGCCCAGAAAATCCCATGATAGATTGAGGGAAGTAATAGCACTCCATTCTGCTTTGGTCAGGCCTCACCTGGAATAGTGCATCCAGTTCTTGGCACCACAATTCAAAAAGGATATTGAAAAGCTGCAGCAGAGGAGGGCAACCAAAATAATGAAAGGTCTGGAAACTATGCCCTCTGGGGAGCAACTTAAGGAGCTGAATATGTTTAACCCGGAGAAGAGAAAGTGATATGATAGCCCTGTTTAAATATTTGAAGGAGTGTGAAGTCAAAGGCTTTCATGGCCGACATCCATAGTTTTTTGTGGGTTTTACAGGCTATGTGGCCATGTTCTATAAGAGTTTCTTCCTGACGTTTCGCCAGCATCTGTGGCTATGGGCCTCTTCAAACCCACAAAAAACTATTTGAATGAGTGTCACATTGAAGATAGAGCAAGCTTGTTTTCTGCTGCTCCAGAGACTAGGGCCCAGAACAATGGATGCAAGCTACAGGAAAAAAGATTCCACCCAAACATTAGGAAGAACTGCTCGACAGTGGAACACATTCCTTCCTTGGAGTGTAGTGGAGTCTCCTTCTTTGGAGGACTTTAAACAGAGGCTGGATGGCCATCTGTCAATGGGGATGCTTTGATTGTGTATTCCTGCATGGAAGAATGGGGTTGGACTGGAAGGCTCTTAAGATCCTTTCCAACTCTTGAATTCTGTGAAATCCCAGAACGGTGGAAGAGAGTGGGGTGGGAAGCCACCCATCTGGCAGCTTTGAGTCCCTCCAAGCTGGACTTTTGTTCCTGGCCCATTGTGATGGTTTCCATCCCTCTGCGTTTCCTTTTTTTCTTTCTTTCTGCCTTTTGAAACAAACTGAGGAGTCAGAAGAGAGAGAGCAGCTATTTAGGGATGACAGTCTTAGGGAGGCTTACCTGGGAGTAATCTCTCCTCTCCTCTTGTGCTGCAGTTCCTATCAGTCCCAGTCCAAAGTGGAGATGGGAGCGGCAGTGCAAGAGCCTGACTTGGAAGTCCCATGTCTTAGAACTAGTGGTTCCCAAATTTTGGGTCTTCAGGTGTTTTGGACTTTCACCTTCCAGAATTCCTGACAGTTGGCCAAGCTAGCTGGATCTTCTGGGACTAAGTCCAAAACACCTGGAGGACAAAGGTTTGGGAATCACTGTCTCAGACAGTGTGTTTAGAAGTTCAGTTCCATTGCCAAAGATCTGAATCAACAAACAGTTGTCTCTTTCCTTCTTTCTTTCTTTGGTCCCTTTCTGGGAGATAGGCAGCATAGAAATGAAATGAAATAAATAAATAAATAGATTTTTACTAGCCACTGATCTGATGCTGATGCCTTGGTGCCTCCCTTTTTGCACCTGCATTCAAGGGGGGATTTCAACCAAAGCAGCTCCCCTTGTCTGAGGACAAGCCCACCCTGCTCTCCTTCCCCCATTAGTTCTGTGGCAGCATTTCATGCCCCCCGGCAAAGTGGACTCCCTCCCACCAGAACAAAACATGCAAAAATGGCCCTTAGAAAATGGCTAAAAAGCTTAAGGTGTTGTAGTCCTCTCCGGTTGATCTTCCTGCAAGTTACTAAACAGGTCTACAGCCCTTTGGAAACTGCATCTGCATCTGCACTGGAGAAATAATCTGGTTTAACTACCCTGGCTCAATGCTATGGCATTCTAGGAATTGTAGTTGGTTGTGGCCCCAGAGCCTATTGGCCTTATTTGCTACAGCATCACATTGCTGGCTCATGTTCAATTACCATTTCCAGAATTCCATAGCATTGAGCCAGGCCAGTTACAGTGGTGTCAAACCAAAGTATTTCTCCAGTATGGATACAGCCTGTGTTTATTTGCCAGGTGTGGGGAAGGTGTAGGAGGGCAACCAGGAGAAGAGGGTCAGACCCAGGGTACAGTCCAGCCCCATGGATTTCAGTGGGAAAGTTGGCCATTCTTGCCCACCTGAAATCAGGGGTGCTTCAAAAGTGCTTCGCTTTGGCTGGATCCTGCCCATGAGGGACTACTGGGAGGGGTGACATAAAGGCCAGTCTAGAAGGCTGGATGGGTGGTTGAAGCACCCACTATAGAAGATGTTTGCAGAGGTGCAATGGGGAGGGGAAAGGGGACTTTGCCATGGAGGGGGTCCTCCTTCAGCAGAACTGGGGGGAGGAACCAGGCACCCATGGGGAGTAGGAGGCCTTTGGCTCCATGTGGTGCCCCCCACCCACTCCAATGGGTGCCAGCTTTGTGCCTCTGGAAAGGCACCTATGCTCCACAGGCGAGAGTCCTTCAGTCACAGGGAGAGTATTTCCTTCCATGCTGCTCCTCTTGTCTCAGCTCCTCCTGTGAGATGTCTGCCTATTTGTAGGGGGAGAGAACTACCTCTGTTGAATGTCTCCCTGTTGGCGGTGCCACACGTGCCATGCTGGGGAGGACTGAGTCATGCCCAAATCTGGGGGACACTTGGGGGCCTTGCCCAGCCCACAGAGAAACAGTAACATGTGCAAAGTTCAGGCATGGATGTAGGCTTCCCTTCGACTGTGTAGATTACCGCACTACACTCTTATAGTGCTGCTATTCCACTTTTATAGCAATAGCAATAGCAAGTACATTCTGTACCACATCAGTGCACTTAAGCACTCACTAAGCGGTTTACAATGTGTAAGCTAATTGTCCCCAACAAACTGGGTACTCATTTTAGCCACCTCTTTGGAAGGATGCCAGGCTGAGTCGACCCTGAGCCCCTGGCTGGCATTGAACTCACACCTTATGGTTTGTGAGTGAGTGGCTGCAGTACAGGCATTTAGCCATTGTGCCACCAGGGCATCCTGGGGTTTGTAGTTTAGGGAGGGGGCATTTGACAGCCTCAATTTAGTCAACTTGTCTTGCAGAGAGATTTATGGCTTGATCTGTTTAGGACCCATTTGTTTGTCTTTTGGCTGTCCATGGTATCCTTAGCATTCTTCTCCAGCACCACATCGCAAGTGAGTTAATTTTCTTCCCATCTGCTTTCTTCACTGTCCAGCTCTCACATCCGTACATGATAATGGAGAATACAATGGCTTGAATGATTCTTCCTTTAGCGTTCAGCTGTATATCGTAGGCCTCACTGGACTACAAACCCCATAATGCAACAAGAGGCAGACGGAACAGTAAAAGTGGAACAGCAGCACTTATAAGAGCATACAGTCAGCCTTCCACATTTACAGCTTTGACTTTTGCAGAGTTCATTATTTGCTGTTTTGATTAATACGTTCTCCCTAGGACTCTCTAAGTTGTCCAGAACATCTCTGCCAGAAGTTGACCATAGAGTTGTGTTGGAGAGCCTTGACGTTCCCAGAGAAAACACTTCTCTAGGCATTTGTAGGTCCACCAGCATGATTCTATGATAAACCTCTGGCAGATGTTCACCATAGACTTGCACTGGAGACTTGGAGATTCCTAGAGAGGTGTTCTCTCAGGTAAAAAGAATAGTATTTTTTTTTAAATTGAAGGTTTTCCCACTTTTGTGGCGGTCCTTCACCTCTAACCCCAGCGAATGTGGAGGGACCACTGTAGTGCAGTAATCGCCGTTACAACTTCCACTGACATTGGATTGACATTGGGAGCCACAATCCAACACAGGAATAAGGTTGCTTGGTGTGCACGTTTGTGGTTTCTTGTAGGCAGAAGAGGTGCCAGTGCAAGAACGAAGATGCACAATGCGCAGAAAGATCCATGCAGCCCACCTTCCAGTGTGTGTGGTGGTATCGGTTGTATGAAGGTGTCCCATGTTGTTGGCAGGGGAGCTTCCAAGTGTCTCAGCCCCTCCAGTCCCATCCCAGCCTCGGCCCAGCTACTTCCCCACTCCCACGTTCCAGAATCAATCCTGACACGTGTGTCCGTGGCCTCACGTGCGGTGGTCCGGGTGTTCCTGGCGGCTCACCGGGGCTGGGCGGCACGAGGCAGGACCCCAGCCAGGGGCGGGAGGGGTGGTGGGGGTTCCGTGCCTGTAGGGAGTCCATGGAGGAGGATGCGGGGCACCAGCGGGCGTTGGAGGGCAGGTGGAGGGGCGGCGGCGGTGGCTCCGGGCCCCCGATAGAGATAGAGGGCAGCGGCAGCAGCTCCAGGGTCCAGGTTGGAGACTAGGCCCTGTGGGTAGAAGTAGGGCGAGGGGAACATCCGCTGCAGGGCTGAGTAGTTGCCTGCCTCGGCCAAAAGCTCTAGGCCTACTGCCGTCTGACGCTTCCATTTGGTCCTGAGAGGTGGAGAGAGAGGAAGGAAGGAAGGAAGGAGAGAGAGGGGAGACCAGTGGTGTCACTAGGGTTGGCGTCACCCAGTGCAGTAACTCATGGTGTCACCCCCCCTTGACCTCCTCCCCTACAACACCATACAGAAACCTTAGTCATGTTTTTTGTACTCACATTACTCATTCATCGTTATTTCTGCATATCACTGAATGTCATGGTAATAGTAGCAAAATTAAAATTATACCTTGAAATTACAATATCATATGCATAGCCCTAATGTATTTGCATATACATAGTTTCATGTAGTTGAAGTGAACGTTGGTCTCTTCTAACCTACGAGTCTGTGAGAGGAGTGGAAAGTCCAAATGCCAGTTAGCAGGGTGCCCATGTCAGCACAGGTCCTTTTACAGTTGTTGTTGTTGTTGTTGGATTTGTTGTGTGCCTTCAAGTTGTTTCCAACTAAGGCACCCTCCCACTCCTCCCTCTTTCCAGAGTCAACGCTTTCCTGGTCACTCATACATTCCTTGTATATAAAATCATGCGGTTTTCTTGGCAAGTTTCTTCAGAGGGGGGTTTGCTATCATTGCCTTCCTCTGAACCTGAGGGTGTGTGACTTGCCCAGGGTCACCCAGGGTTTTCATGGCCAAGGTGAGATTGGAACCATGGTCTCCTCCAGAGCTGTAGTCCAGTAATCTAACCACCTTGGCTCTCCTAATTACTAGAACTAGGGAAAAAACATAGCCTCCAAAGCCGGCGGGTAGGAGATTTGAGACACAGGAAAGGAGGAAGGCTTGGGCCTTGGCACTGCACAGAGTGAACCTGGGGAACTCACTATCACAGGATGTAACAATGCTTGCCAACTTCGAGGTCTTTAAAAGAGATTAGATGAACCAATGGCGGTTCTATGCCATGAAGGGCTACTAGTCCAGATGACTGTAGCCCAGTGGTTCCCAACCTTTGGTCCTCCAGGTGTTTTGGATGTACATAAAATCAGTGGGGCATGGCTTCTTTTGGAGGGAACATTTTACCAACACACTGTGAACACTAAAAATACCACTGAACGTTGCAAACCAGTGATCCTCCAATGGGCTTCATCTCCCAGAATCCCTGGCATAAGCTCTCCTGGCTGGGTATTCTGGGAGCTGAAGGAGAAAGACTGAGAACCATTGCTAAAAGAAGAATAAATCATTTAAAGTACCTGCAAACTTATGGGGGGTGTGTTTGGGTCAAGGTTCCTTGCCTGGGATGCTGATACTTAAGGGAACTTCCAGATATGCAAAATGGTTGAAGTCAAGGTCCATAGAACAAAAATCTACATAAAATTGGATATGTTAATATTGTTGTCATTTGCCTTTAAGTAATTTCTGACCCTATCACAGGGTTTTCCTGGTCGGATTTGTTCAGAGGGGGGTTGCCTTTCCCTTCCTCTGAGGCCAGGATAATGTGACTTGCCCAATACCATGCCCATTGTGTTTCCATGGTTGCGTGGGGATTCAACCCCAGTGCTGAAAATGTTTCCGGATTTATATATGTTAATATATACCTATATTATACATTATGCATAGTAGGTATAGATCCACAAGCAATGGGTAGGCTCTAGACATGATTGGACTGCAACCCCCATCATCCCTTAATGCTAGCTGTGCTGCCTAGCTGCACCTGCAGCAAGCACAAGTCGGTCAGCCTGTTGGAAGAAAAGGTCCAGTAACTTGCAGCCCATTCATCCACTCTGCAGAGAACATGAGATTTTCTCTGACACTTTGTTCTGGTTGAGGAAAACATTGGGGGAGATCTCTGGGGAGGAGGTCAGTTCCCATACACAGGAGGTAGACAATTTGGGGGATATGACACATAGATGTAAAAGGTCCAGGGATCATTCTGTGAGCTTGACACTACAGAGTCGATTTGATGCTCTCTCCCTTATCAGAGATGATAAGGAACAACAAGAAGAGCAGCCATGTCAGTCCTCAGAGAACATGCAGCGCATGGAATGGCTCCTGCCAATCCTCAGAGGAGGCATGTAGTGGTGATAGGGGACTCCTTGCTGAGAGGAAGGGAAGTAGTGGTTTGTGGGCCTCACAAGATAACTGAGAAGTGTCCTGTCTCCCTAGGGCAAAAATCCATTACGTAACAGCGATACAAGCCGAAGAGACTTGTCCGGACTACTGACCCTTTCCTTTTGATCCATGTGGGAACCAATGATGCTGCAAGGCATAGCCTTCAAAATATCACAAGGAATTATGAGGCACTCAGTAGGAAGCTGAAGGATTGAATGCACAGTTGTCATTTTTCTCTCCTTCTAACTGGAGGACATAATAATAGTAATAATAATGCCACGGTCCAGGAAGGGAGAGAAAAATAATGGAGGTGAAGATTGTGCCACCAGGAACTATTTGGGATCTTGGACCATGGTCTGCAATTTCAGGCAGATGGACTTTTAGCAAGGGATGAGTTGCACCTCACAGAAGTTGGCAGGAAAGTTTTTGCTAAGAGTCTGGAAAATCTGATGGTGAGGTTTTTAAACTGAGTTATGGGTTGCAAGGAGGTGGTATTCTTGAGGGAAGGGGTTAATCAAGTGCTGAAGGTAATAGCTTGACTGTTATACAGAGAACAATGCAAATAGTACAAGAAGAACCCAACAGTGGGAGGAAAATCAACTTATACAGGCAGCTGAGGGGGTGGTCCATGGTCTTAGATGTCTCTGCACTAATGCACAAAGCATGGGAAATAAAACAAGATGAACTTGAGCTCTTAACACAACGAAGCAAGTATAACAGTCATCACTGAAACCTGGTGGGAGAAGTCTCACGATTGGAATGTAGTAACAGAGGGATACGCCATACTTTGGAGAAAGAGACCAAACAGAAAGTGAGGAGGAGGAGTAGCATTATATGTCAAGATGTTCAAAAATTAGAGTAAAGTGGCCGAAAGCAACACATGGGATGAAGAAGCATATGACGACGAACCCCAAATTCTAGAAAGAAAGTTAGAAACTGCAATAAGAGAAACCGGGTAGAATAAATCACCAGGAACAGATGATGTGCCAAATGAACTGCTACAATCGACACAGACAGAACCAACTCTAGTATCTAAAATTATGCCAACAAGCATGGAAAACAAAACATGGCCTACGGACTGCAACTATCCAGTTCAATATACAACCCCATCTGCAAAAAAAGGAGACACAAATGACACTGGCAACTATAGGGCTATAGCATTAATTTCCCATGAAAGCAAAATTAGGCTTAATAGTCTGTAACACAGACTCCAATCATATATGGAGAGAGAAATCCCAGAGGTGCAAATAGGGTTCAGGATTGGTAGGGGAACTAGCAACCACTCCTTAATGGAGGTCACTAAGGAATGTGCTTTATAGACTATATAGCAAAGCCTTTGATTGCATAGATCTGCATGAAAGGCAAGGCTATGGAATGCTCTCAAAGACATGAGAGTTGCATTGCATTTGATAGCCTGAGGAAAAATCTCTACTTAGGACAAGAGGCTGCTGTTGGAACAAAATATGGATAAACACAATGGTTCTCAGCTGGCAAAGAGGTCAGGCAAGACTGTATATTATTTGCTCAACTCGTATGCAGAAAATATCATATGAAGATCTGGTTGAGACTCAGAAGGAAGAAGGGTGAAGATAGCAGGAAGGAGGAAAGAATGTCAGCAATTAGCTATGCAGATGATGCCATACTACTAGCAGAAAACATCATGGACTTGGAACAATTACTAAGGAAGGTCAAGGAAGAAAGTGCAAAGGCAGGCTTAATACTGAACGTAAAACAAAAATAATGACCATGGAGGGACTATTCAAATTCAACCGAGACAATGAGAAAATTAAAATAGTCAAAGGCCCGGTACAGACAGGCCGCTTGCACCAATATTAGGGTTTGATGCAGTGCAGCATCCATATGTACCGAGCCTTAATCTCAGCCACACGGGATGCAGCCTCATGACATAAGGGCACCCGAGCGCCCGCATGCTTCTGGGCAGAATAGACATCATAGGGCTGTGTCGTCTGGAGCGGCTCCTTTTGGACGGCGCATCTGCGCTGCAGCATGCGGATGTTGCTGCAAAGACACGGGGCTTACAGGGATGGGCTGCCCATCTGTACTGCCCCAAAGATTCCTCATACCGTGGATCAAACATTGACCAGAATGGAGGCTGCAGTCAAGAAATCAGAAGAAGACTAGGACTAGGAAGGGCAGCCATGAAAGACCTAGACAAGATCCTAAAGTATAAAGATACACACTAAAGTTAGAATTGTCCAAGTCATCATGTACAGATGTGAGATCTGGACAGTTAAGAAAGCAGATAGGAAGAAAATTAATTCATTTGAGATGTGGTGCTAGGGAAGAGTGCTGAGGATACTGCGAATGGCCATCAAGACAAACAAATGGGTCCTTGGACAGATCAAGCCTGAGATCCCTCTGGAAGGCAAGATGATGGAACTGAGGCTGTTGGACTTTGGCCACATCATGAGAAGGCATGACTCATTAGAAAGGGAAGGAAGGAGGCAGCAGAAAGAGGGGAAGACCAGACAGATGGAGAGGCCCAACCATGGAGGTCAAGCAGAGGGAGAGGGCAGAGAGTGGGCAGGGAAGCCTGGCAGCCCTTTCTGGATCTGGCTGGGTGGCAGCTAGACAGTAGCTGGGCATCTGCTAGAGATAGCTTTCTTTATACTATGTATTTATCTTTATACCATTCCTACAAGCTTAGGCTACCCATCTGTACTCTTCCTTGGTGATTTGTCCTTCCTTGCATTCTTTATGTGTATCCTTTTCCTGATATGTGTTTGTACAAAGCATAACCCAGCACTTCTTCTTGGTTTGTTGGTCTGTAGCAAGCTTCTACAATGTTGCTTTTATTTCCTCCTCCTCCATTTATTTTTGCACCAATGCTCTCAACTGGTCCACTCACTCGCATGGATTTCTGTACAACTGTCTTTGACATATAATGCCATTCCAACTCCTTTTCTTCCACGTATATTCTTTTTGTATAGGTTATATACCCTTCAATTGTAATATCCCAATCATGGGAGTTTTCCCATGAGGTCCCTGTGATGCCCATAAAGTCATATTTACCTTCCTGCACTATGACTTCAAGATCCTCTTGTTTGGTACAAAGACATCAGAAACCTTGTTTGTTCTCACTTATTAATCCGCTGTCAATTTTTCTGTGGATTGTATTCATTCGCTCAACTTTCTTCTCTAGAATCCAGATCTTTGTGTTTAAGGCTTGTCTCTGGGCTGATCTCCAACCTTTCATCCCCAAGATTTCGTCTCCAACCAGACCCCCAAGGATTTAGTTTAAAGCCCTCTTGATCAGGTTTGCCATGCTCCTACCAAAGACAGTCTTCCTGGCCTTTGGAAAGTGCATGCCATCATCTGTAGACAGTAGTCCTCTGCCTCAGAAATGAAGACTTTAGTGTCAGAAGCCAAACCTCTTCTGTCTACACCTAGGTTACCCATCATTCAGTTTTAATATCATCTATCCCTCTGTAGCCCTCTCCAAGATGATCTGCTCAGAGGTGTTCTTGACAGTGCCAAAGGACTCATTCCACCTCAACATGAGGAGGAACATCCTACTGGAGTCTCCTTCCTTGGAGGTCTTTAAACAGAGGCTGGATGGCCATCTGTCAATGGGGATGCTTTGACTGAGAGTTCCTGCATGGCAGAAGGGGGTTGGACTGGATCAGGGCCCTTCTTGGGGTCTCTTCCAACCCTAGGATTCTATGATTCTATAGACAGCTTCCTACACAACCAGCAGGGCATCCATGACCCCACAGCTGGAAGGTCACATATTTGGAGGGCTGAAAGGCAGGTAATGGCTCAGACTGTTGCTCCAAAAGCCAATTCTTAGAGCCCCAGTGGAAATTGCAGGGAAGCGCAATGGTCTGGACATAGGACTTTTTTAGGGCCTTTGACCCTGGAATGGGCTGCACTGGGAAGCGATGGTCCCCCTTTTGTTGGCAGGATGGGGCCTGGCCCTGTCAGGAGGCCAAGGGCAGCTGCTTTGGGGTGTCATGAAAAGGCAGGACATGGGTAGTATAGTAATATAGTACTAAGCAATAAAGCTATGTGTTTGTTCTGGTATTTTTATTGCAAGCGAGGGGCAAGAACAGCTGCCTGTGGGGTTTTCAAAGTGCATTAATTCATGAGCAGTTCCCTCATCAGTGCTCTCAGGAAGTCCTGCATGACTTCTGCTATCTAGAGTTGTGAACATATTATTATTACTCCTTTAATTTCTAACACCCTGAGCTCAGTTCTTTGGTAAAGAAATCTTCTCTGCCACTTTTGGAGTGTTTCATTCATTTTGTTCTCTTTGGGCATCTCTTGGGTATGCTTTGATTGAGAGTTCCTGCATGACAGAATGGGTTGGACTGGGTGGCCCTTCTTGGGGTCTCTCCCAACTCTATGACTCTATGATTCTATCATTTTGATGTCCTCCTGTCCTGTCTCACATGAATTGAATTCAAGGCGGCTTCTACGAAAATAATACCAATAAATAGAGCCTCCATCTCCAGGAGCGGTCCGAGGGTTGAACTACAGACTCTGGGGCCCACCGCAAACCACAATTCCCAGAATTCCATAGCATCGAGCCAGGCCAGTTAAAGCCCCGTCAAACCGGGTTATTTCTCCAGTGTGGATGCAGCCTGAATGGGAACAATCAGATTTGACACTGCTTTAACTGCCAGGGCCTCATGCTATGCAATTCTGGGAATTGTAGTTTCTTGTGGCCTTGTGCTGCGGGATTTTGGGATATTGTCTACTATCTAGATAGAAGAAAGACTTTGGGAAATGGAACATGATGCGCCCGCGAGGTGTTGCTGCAGCAAAGAAGGCAGATCCCATTGCAGCCTGCATGAAGAGAAGGGAGGAAAGTAAGAAGGCCAAACGGACATTCCCAGGATTCCATAGCAATCAAAGCGGCGCCAAAGCGGATTTTCCCTATGAGTGTGAATGCGTGCCTCCTCTCTCTCTCCACCGCTTTCTTTCCTTCTTTTCTTCCTTCCTTCCTTCTTTCCTTCCTTTCCTCCCCGGAGCTCTGCGCTTCCAGGCCTCTTTTCCTCCGCTAAATTATTCATCATCATCATAATTGTGTAATTACTGTAACGGCGCTTAATTATTGATGCCCGAAGCAGTAATTGGGATCCATTATTAATAGGGCGGCGTGTTAGCCGCTGTTGTTGTGTGTTTAGCTTCATACAAAACCCGTCGCCCCGCCGCTGCCGACCCCCGACTCTGCGCCGCCCGAGGCCAAAGGGGCGCCTTCCTCCTGGATCGGGACCCAAAAGGGGTTCCAATGGTCCGGAGTCGGAGCCACAAGGGCTTTGGGGGCGCACTGGAGAAATAACCGGGTCCGACACCGGCTTTAACTGCCACGGTTGCCGTGCTATGGCATTCTGGGAAGTGTCGCTTGTTGGGGGTGGGGGATGGTCTCTGCTGGATATTCTCAGACCCGATTTTTAAAACTTGAGTCATTTTGCAAATATTCAAGTAGGAAATGCTAAAACAAACCCCTAAACTAAGCGCTTTGGACTCTGGAGAGAGCGGGGTTCGAATCCGGGCTCGCAAACCCGTTGGATGGCTGGTTTTTAGGCGAGTCACACTCTCTCAGCCTCAAAGGATAGCGAGGGCAAGCCCCTTCGGAACGCACCTTCGGAACAAAACCAAGATTGGGTCACCATCAGTCGAAAACGACTAGAAGGCACACAACAACAACAACAACAACAACAACAACAACACAACAACAACGAAAGGATCTCTACAAATTAGCCTCGTGTAAGAAGGTCTGCTGCGTTCCGGGTCTATGCTGCATCCGCACTGCAGAAATAATCCGGTTTTGACACCACTCTTTGGACTCACGAATCCATTCCCCTTTTGAATTTCAACCGCCCTAGAAGAGGATCTTCTGTAGCAAATCTCTGGGGGGATCTACCAAAAGATCTATCAGCAGGATCCACATTCCTGGAAGAGCCGAAACCTCGCCTTCCCCGCACCTTTAAACGGATTTAAACGCGGGTCGGAAACACACTGCCGAAATAATCCCGTTTGAGACCACTTGAACTTTCCTGGGAGTCCTGGGAATTGAGTAGTTTATGGACAGAGAAGGCTAAAAAATGTCTTCCTAAACTACAGTTCCCAGAATTCCCTAGCATTTAGTCAGGGCAGTGAAAGTGGTCTGGAACGGGATTATTTCCGCAGTGTGTTTAGATTGCCTTTCCTCCTACGATGATCAATAGTTCTTTGGAATAACGAGAATGAATGAAACGGTCATAATCTAATAGATTAGATGGAACTAATCCCGGGCCCCAAAATCCAGGGATGCTCAAATCCCCTTCTATCCAATGGCATCCCTTTATATAAAACGGCAAAATCAAAGTTATATTTGCATCTTTTATACATTTATATATATTCAAAATATTATTTTTTCAAGCCGTGGATATTGAATCCGTGGTTTAAGAAAAAACCTGTGGATATGGAGGGCTGGCTGCATATTAAATTAAATTATAATATCATATTTAATAACATTTATTGATTTATACGCCGCTCTTCAGCCAAAAGGCTATCAAATTGCGGTCAGGAAATGCATGGGCAGAAAGGCATGATCCGAA
>NC_056528.1:22505801-22519784 GCF_019175285.1 Sceloporus undulatus | reverse complement strand
CATCATCATCATCATCATCATCATCATCATCATCATCATCATCATCATCATTATCTTGTCCAACCATCCTCATTAAAATTTATCTTAATTTAATGTAATAATAATTAAAACAAAACAAAACAAAACTTGGGAGCTTTAGGGGAAAAGACGGGACATAAGGAAAGGGACAGAATAGAAGAAATACCGCTATTAATAATAAATAGTATTAATATTTTATTAATATTATTGATTATCATAATAATACTTAATAGTATTAATCATATTTAGCAGGGGCAGCGTTAGCAATAAAACGAGTAATTAATAATAATAATAATAATAATGCAGTAGTAGAAATGATATTTGAGGTTGCAGAAATAATCCAGGCTGACAGTACTTTAACAGCCACGGCTCTCAGTGCAATGGGAATTGTAGTTCTCCTGCGAGACATTTCTTCCTCTGTTGCCCGAACGAACTACATTTCCCACGATTCCATAGCACGGAGCCACAGCAGTTAAAGTGGTTCAAAACTGGATTATTTTTCTCCAGTGCGGATGGAGCCTCCCAACTGTGTGTATTTCGTTGCATGGCATTGGGTTGGACTGGATTTATTATTCACGTGGTTTCATTTTTATACCGCCTTTCTCCCGGAAAGGGACCCAAGGCGGCTCACATGAGGAAGAAAAAAAGTTACAATGAAAATTTATAATGTAAAAAAAAATGTCAAGTTAAGATTCTGGTTGCATCCACATTGGAGCAATAACCCGGTTTGGCACCGCTTTGACAGCCTTGGTTCAAGGCTATGGAATTCTGGGAGTTGAAGGAAATCCTTCTCTTTACTCGGATGGTGCCCTTTACAAGGTGGCCATGTCCTACATTTCAACCGTCTGTCCAGGAGGAACTCCGAAATGTCCTCCATTTTCAAGAAGCACGGGGTTTTACATTTCTATTAGTGCTTTCATATTTAATTTTGGCAACGTCCTCCACTTTTCTGGAATGTCCTCCACTTAGTCGCCCCTTGTCCTCCGTCCTTTGAGACCTGAGGCAACCCAACAGGGCAGGAGTCCTGTTCTCCTTTTGCAATTCCCCTCCTTTCTTTCTGCACATGCTCAGAGGGCAACCGTCGTCTCCTTTATGACTTCTCTCCCAGGCTCTTGGGTTCAACCGTAGCCCTTAGACTGGGCCCAAACCCTGGCTCAGATTAGGCCTTCTTTGCCTCCGGGCCCTAAACAGTGGAAGGTGGCCACCTTTTTTGGCACTCCTGGCTCCTCTGCCTTTGCTGGGAGACCCTTCCTGGCTCCTAACTTACAACTCTAACCCAACTAAAAGGAAGCACTACATAAACAGTTTAAGGAGGGCGAAACAAAACATATAGATACAAAGATGGAATGATGGCTAACCCTTAGGACATGCAACGAATACGTGTGTGTGTGTGTGTGTGTGTGTGTGTGTGTGTGTGTATGGGGTGCAAATGTTTAATTCAAATGTAGCCGACGAAATGTGATTTGTAGTTTTCTTGGTTCGAAATGCTATACAAAAGTGGGTTCACTTTGAATTCGGGGTCCCAGTAGTTTGGATGGATTTAGTAAACAATGCTGCAGCTAAAACAACAACAACAACAACAATAAATGTTTCCTTTCCAATCGAGCTCCTTGTTCTCCCTGTTGATTTCTGGTTAAAACTCTGGGTTTAAAATTAATCGGTAATCAATAATCTATAACACAACGGACTATCTGGCTTCGAAAGCTTGCAACATTTGCAACCAGCATTTCGGTTGGTCGAATAAAGGTACATATGGCTTTTATACTGTTTGATGTAGAGGATTTGGATCGTTTTTTACATTCTGTGCCGCCTTTCTCCCAGAAAGGGACCCAAGGCGGCTCACAAGACATATATATATATGACAATAAAGATGTAAAAACGACCAAATCCTCTAGATCAAACAGTGCAAAAGCTACACAAAATTGCACCGAAGTTCAACGCATAACTAAAACACTCGCGCACCGCATACAAAAAAAGCACCGTTTTGGCTCCTAAACAACGGGATGGACTCTAGTTCGGAACAATTACCCCGGAGTTAATGGCGTCAAACGATCCTGAATAAGACCCAGTCACCCCAGAAGAAGGACTCCGCCTTTCCATAACGAGAGAGCCAGCTTTGGTTTGAGAGCTGGGTTCGAATCGCGGCTCGGCCATGGAAAAGCACTGGGTGGGTCACACTCTCTCAGCCTCAGAGGATGGCAAGGAAGGAGAAACCTCCTCCGAAGGAACTTGCCCAGAAAACCCCATGACAGGGCCACTTTAGGGCCGCCATAAATAGGCAACGACTCCAAAGCACACAACCACAACGACTTCCCACAACCTTTGAGACACACTGGCCTTGGAACCAGCGCTTGCTCCCATAGAGTTCAATGGGAAGGAACCACAAGGTCTAGGAAAAGTTCGATAGTTCGAATTTTGGCCCTGTTTTGACTCTTTGTCTGGTTCATGGCTATGGAATTCTGGGAGTTGGGCCCCACAACAAACTCCAACTCCCAGAATTCCATAGCCATGAGCCAGACAAAGAGTCTAAGCGGGTCCAAACCGGGTTATTTCTGGTTCTCACCTGCGGTTCTGGTACCAGGTCTTGACTTGGGTGTCGGTGAGGTTGAGGGAGGCGGCCAGCTCCATCCGATCCTGGACGCTCAGGTACTTCTGCCTCTCGAAGCTGCGCTCCAGTTGGGCCAGTTGGTGGTCGGTGAAGGCGGTGCGGGCCTTGCGGGGCTTCTTCAGCCTCACCGGGGGGCTCTCTCTGGAGCTGGAGATCTCCCGGTCCCCTTCTTCTTTCACTTGGGGGGCAGGAGGAAGAGGAAGAGGGAGGAAAAGGAAAGAGAGAGCCTCAGAGGCAAATCATAGAATCCTAGGAGACCCCAAGGGCCATCCAATCCAACCTCATCCTGCCATGCAGGAACTCTCAATCAAAGCATCCCCATTGACAGATGGCCATCCAGCCTCTGTTTAAAGACCTCCAAGGAGGTAGACTTCACTGCACTCCGAGGAAGGAGTTTGTTTCACTGTTGACCAGCCCTTACTGTCCTCCTAATGTTGAGATGGATAGGTATCAAGGGGTCACCTTTCTCCCTCCATCTTCTGCCTTCAATCCTAGAGACATCTTCACTGGGAAAAGACCGCAACCCCAGTTGGGAAGGACCGTGCCTCCGCACTGCAGTAATAATCCGTTTCCAACTCCACTTTAACTGCCTATATGAAACTTTGGGATACTCTATAGCAGTGGTTGCCAAACTTTGGTCCTCCAAGTGTTGTCGGCTTCAGTTCTGGGAGCTGAAGTCCAAAACATCTGGAGGACCAACCGTTTACAAGCCACTGCTCTATCCTATCCTATCCTATCCTATCCTATCTTATCCTATATTATACTATACTATAGCTATAGTATATTTAGTGTAGTATACTATACTACAATTAGTATAGTATAATATAATATAGCTATAGCTATACTGTATTGATTTAAGCAGGCATTTGGCATCTAATCATATCAGGGTGGTTTTGATGGAGAAGGTGGTTTTAGCTACGCTTTTAACTTTTGTCTATTTTTAATCTGGTTTTACACTTGTTTTGGATTTTTAGTGAGATTTTAAATGTTTGTGTTTGTGTTTTTTGTTTTTGTTTTTGGTCTGTGAGCCGCCTTGAGTCCCTATGGAGTGAAAGGCGTTATGCAAATTAAATAATAAATAAATGCATTAGTGTGTGTGTGTATTCTATTAATATATATATTTTCTATTAGATAGATAGATAGATAGATAGATAGATAGATAGATAGATAATTAAAAATGGACTTTAGGATTATAAACAGAACGTGAGCCAGCACTGTGATGCTGCAGCAAAAAAGGCCAATGCAATTTTAGCCTGCATCCAATTTTTTACCATCTTCTCCCGCACAGTTTCCTAGTCGGGGGGGGGGGAGTCGTAACAACCAACGACCATTCCCAGTATTCCGTAGCCGTTAAAAGTGGGGTCAAACCGGATCATTGCTGCAGTGTGGATGCAGCCACAGCCTTGGGCTTCGGAGGCCAGAGCCCCACAAATGAAGGGGGCTCCGGTTGGGGGGCTTCCCTGGCCCCAAACCTGGTTTCCAGATCGGAAACAGAGGCTAAGGAACAGAAAAGGGAATTGTCGGGTATTGCCAACTGCAGCGCTGCGACATTGCTCATTTTTCCGTGTGCGTTTGAACCCATCCTCTTTACACGTATTTTAAGGGGGCGGTTTAACCTGGTTTTATGCTGGTTCCTAATGGTTTAATTGTTGTTGTTGTTGTTTTAAAGCTTTTGTTGATTTTAACAACCTTCCCTTTTTATCAAAATTGTTGTGAGCCGCAATCTGGAGAAGAAAAAAAGGTGGGATGTTAATAATAATCAATCAATAAGAATTAATTGATCTCGTGAGCCGCCTTGGGTCCCTTTTTAGGAGAAAGGTGGCATAAATAGTAATGATGATGGTGATGATGATATTATTATTATTATTATTATTAATGATAATGATAGAAATATGGGCGGAAGGAATACTGTAATTCTTTTTAGGGACTTTAGAGACGTCCGCGCTTCTCCCTGAGAGTAAATCCAATCTCTTTAAATCTAACCGATTTTACACCTGAGTAGACATGTCCTCCGTTCCTTTAGAAAAGCTTCCCCCAGGATCGCTCCCCTGCTTCTGAAAAAGGCAAGGGGTGGATCGGGCCCGCTAAGAAGAAGTACTTGGTTGCTTCGAAGTCATCCAGAACGAAACGCAGCCGATCTGGGGCCATGACAAGTTACAATTCCCAGGATTCCATAGCATGGCGCCCTGGCAGCTAAAGCGGTGTCAAGTGAGAGAAGGGGGTTTGTAGCAAAATCGATCCCCATTATTATTATTATTATTATTATTATTATTATTATTATTATTATTTGGCGGAGGGAGGATCAGAACCCAGGACTCTAAATATCGTAACCCGCCCTGAGTCCCAGTTTTGGGGAAACTGGGATGATGATGATGATGATTTTAAAAAAGTGGAGCACAGCCACACTTATCAAATGGAAATGATTTAATAATTGCGGCTCCGCTCTGAAATCCAATAGCAGTTAAAGCGGTGTCCAACCGGGTTATTTCTCCAGTGTGGATGCCCCTTGTGTTGTGTTCCTGATTAATATTAATAATAGTCATACAATGGCTATTATTGTAGCTGCGGGGAACAACTCTTTTTGGTTATTAGTCTTAATCTTAGCCGTTAAAAGCTGGTTTTAATTGCCTTTTTCACTTTGTGTTTTATCTGGAGGATGTTTCATTTGAAGTGAATTTTAACGATGTTCTGTTGGAAGTGATGGAAGCCGCCTCGAGTCCTCAGCTGGGAAAAAAAAAGTCGGAAAACAATAATAACAACAAGAACAAATTAATGGGACACAAAGGTGGGCCTAAAAACCGTGGATTAGTCCCGATTAGAGTAGGCTGGATGCGATGGGCCTCTTCTAGAGGAGGCAAACCCGGAGGATCTTTCGAGGAGACTTGGTTCAATGCCGCCTCTCCTTCACTTTCTGGAAGAGAACAGAAGGGAGCCGTGTCCCCGCCTGTCCGGGGATCTGCGTGGGTGGGTTGGGGACTAAGGACGAAAGCCTCCCCGCTCCACCCTCGCGGCCGCGGAGCCCTTCCTCGTTAGTCCTCTTTGCCCCCGAGACACGCGTGGACCCGGGCCCCTTCTGGAGGAAGACTCCGCCGCGGGGAGGGAGGGAAAGAGGGGATCCTTAGTCGTTAGTCTTATTATCCCCCTCGAGTAAAACTGGTCCGGCTTCCATTGATGTCCATTAGCCGCATTATTAGTTCTAGTACTCAATTTTTCCTTTTAAAAACAGGACTAATAACGGGTGGTTTTTTCATCTTCATCTTTTAAAACTGGTTTTCTCTGCGGGGTCGCCTCGGGATGCCCCCCTCCCCGATCCTCCTTCCCCGGCCGCCCAAAGCCCCAAATCCCCTTAATTGATCCCCTCGGGAGGAGGCAGAGGGAGCGGCGGCCTCCGAAGCGGCACAAAGGAGGAAGGGCCGGGGGAGAAGGAAGGCCCAGGCCCGGCGGGGGAGGCAGGGAGCCTCCGGCAGAAAGGGCCCCCGAGGGCTGGGATTCCACCCCGAGGCTCCCCCCGAAAGGCCTCCCGCCCAGGGGCCCCGATCCTCCCGGGATTTGGGCCGCAGATCTCCCGCAAGCCCAGGAGAGAAAGCCTGGGGGGATCCGGCAAAGTTGGGGGGAGGCTGGATCTCTGGGGAAGGAGAGGTCGAGGCTGGCAAATTGGGGGAGGAAGGAAGGGAAGTTCCTCTACAAAGGAAAGCCAGAGATGGGAGGAAGAGCAGAAGTGGAGAAGGAGAAGGAGAAGGAGAGAGAAAGGAAGGGATGGAAGGAAGGCAGGCCGGCGGAACAGAAGGAAAGGAAAGAGAGGAAATTAGGAAGGAATGGGAAGGAAAGAAGGAAAGAACAAGAGGAGAAAAGGGAAGGTGAGAGAAGGACAGAGAGAGAGTGTAAAAGAAAGTAAAAATGTAGAAGAGAGAGTAAAAAAGAGAGTAAAAGAAAAATGTAGAAGACCGAGTAAAGAGAGAGAGAGAGAGTAAACTAAAAACAAAAATGTAGAAGAGAGTAAAAGCAAAATAAAATGTGGAAGAGGGCAAAGAGAGAGAGTAAAAGAAAATAAACATGTAGAAGAGAGAGTAATCTAAAGACAAAAATGTCCAAGAGAGGAGAGGAAAAGAAAAAATATAGAGGGGAGAATGGAGAGAGAGAGTAAAAGCAAAATAAAACGTAGAAAAAAGAGTGAACAGAAAGAGAGTAAAAGAAAATAAGAACGTAGAAGAGAAAGTAAAAGATAATAAACATGTAGAAGAGAGTAAAGAGAGAGAGAGAGAGAGAGAGTAAAAGGAAAAGGAAAAAGTAGAAAAGAAAATGAAGAGGGAGAGAGAGTAAACGCAGAATCAAAATGTAGAAGGGAGAAGGGGGGATAGGTGGAGGGAAGGATAAAAGGAGTGGAGGGAAAGGTAAAAAGAAGGAAGGATGGAAGGCAAAAAGGAGAGAGGGATGGAGGAAAATGTAACGGAGTTTGACTGAAGGAGAGGAAAAGGAAGGAAGGCAGGGAAGCAAAGGATTGAAGGGACGGAGAAGAAGAGAGGAAGAGGAGAAAACGGGGGGAAGGAGGCTTGAAAAAGGGAAAGGCGCAGAGAAAGGAGAGAGAGAGAGAAGGAAGAGGCCGAAGAGGGAAGGGAGGTAAAAAGAAAAGGGAAGCGAAGGAGGGAAGGAAGGAAGGGCCAGGAGAGAAGGGCAAACTGGGCAATTCATGTTCAGCAAAGCCGCTGTTCATATCCGAAGGTGGATCTCAATCCGCTTCTAAAAGCGGGATCCCGACTCATTTGGTCCTTTTGTTTCAGGGAAAGAGGGATCGGAGGAGACATTCAGGACGGATTTAAGGAACATTTTAAAGACAGAATCTTCCTTGTATTATTCTTTCCTTTCCAGTGGCTTGCATTTATTTCTCGGCGTCTTTGTTAGCCCTTGATCCATCGAACTTCATTTCTTGGTGCCGTTTTAATTCCTTTCTTTTTAAAACCGAAGTGATTTTAAATCTAGATTTAAAACATGTCTAAGGAGGAGATCCAAAGACAAGCACCATTGATCTCCCTGGGAAAACCCCTCGAGATAAACAGAAACAAATGCAGACACGGGGAAGAAGCTAGAATTCACTGGGCCTCATAATAGGCACCAAATCATTATTATTATTATTATTATTATTATTATTATTATTATGAATTAACCCATTCACAGCGGTGTGGGATCTTTTTCATCTGAGTATCGATCCCCTTAGAAAGAAAACCATTTTAAGGCTGGAGAAATCGTCCGTTTTGATACCGCTTTTGGAATAATACCAAATAATACCGTTAAAGTGGTATCAAAACGGACTATTTCCTCCAGTGTGGATGCAACTAATCACACTAAAAACCGATCATCGCGTTGGAATAAACTGTGAGACTCGTGGCCCGATCCTACCTAACGGAAATGATCCCTCCTTTCAGTGGGATTTAGCGGCAAGTTAAGGACACATTCATTTACTCGCAAGTAATCCTACAGAGATTGAATGGAAACTTTACGTTTTGGAAAGGAAGAGCTGCTTCTAGATGGCCGAGAAAGAGCCTTACTTCTGAGTCCAGTTTGGGGACCAGAATGGCCAGTGGCGGGATATATATGTCATATATATCTAAGTTACATATACTGTATGTAGAAATGGAACTTATCGAAAGAGGAGGAAACCTCCTTCGCTGCCTCTCCAAAGGAAGCCAAAACCCAATGCTTTCCTTCACTGTTTCATTCATTCTCTTCACCTTCAGGCCACAGTTTCCACTGCCTTTGTCCGACGACGACCAATCCTTAAAACTATACTTGTCACAAAAGAATGGGAATGAATTCGGATCGACACTCTCTCACACTACTGACATCTACATCGGTCTGTCCCTGGCTTTCCAGGCCACCAAATGCACCTGAAGAAGTTGGCTTAAGTCTAGGAAAAGCTCCTGCTGCCAACTTCTTTCTCCCAGTTGGCCTCAAAGGGGCCGCAAGGTCGCTTTACAAGAGCAATAGCAACTTCGTTTTATACCGCCTAAGCAGTCTCTAAGGCGGTTTACAACTATATAAACAAAGCGTGAGAGCCCCATTTCAAAAGCCCCCCCCCAACCTTCCCTCCACATTGATGCCTCTCCCGAAAGGTCAAAGTCGATGCCTCGCGAAGGGAAGTTTGGCCCTGAGGAGGGCGGACTCAAGGGAAAACCACCTTCAGTTCCCCGGCTTCCCTTGGCTGACTGGCCTAGATCCCATTGCTGGGTTCAACTAGAGTAGAGCCATTGACTCAGCCCCATTTACACAGGGATGGGGTTCTCAGGTTCCCTTAGATCCCCCTGGAAGGGGCAATGGGGATCCCCGACCCGTTTTGGTGACTTGGCCTTACCTTTGCTTACCTGGAGATGCCCTAAATCCGGAAAGGAATACAGGCGGAGCCAAAGCAGATTGTTTCTGCCGTGCGGACGCAGCCCAGGTTCGGCCTCGCAAACCCTCCCTTTTAAAGATTTTGCGAAGCGGGGACCGCACGGCAGAAACAATCCGCTTTGGCACCGCTTGCACCTCCACGGCTCCATGCTGTGGCATTCTGGGAACGGCCGTTGCTTGCCATGACCTCCCTCCCTTGGAAAGGGTGCTTTCTAGGAACGCTTTTCGTTTCTATCCACCAAAACCGCGCGTCTATGAATTGTCGCATTTCTCTTCCTTCTACGACTAAACTTGGATCTGCTTTCTTTGCTGCGGAGCCACATTGTTGAAGGAGCGTTCCCAGAATTCCGCAGCACGGAGCCCTGGCATTTGGAGCGGATTGTGAGTGTAAAAGTTTGAAAAAACAGACGACTACCGAAGGGAGCCCATCCCGCCGACTTTCCCTCTTTGCCTTTCCTTGTTGAGCGGTATGAGAGCTTTACGTCTGGGGTGGCGAGAGGGCTTCCAATCGCTTTCCTGGGGCTCCCTACCTTTGTACTCGGCGTCGGAGGAGGCGTTGCTGCCGGCGGCGCCCTTCTCGGCCTTCTCCCGGCCTTCCTCGGTGGCGGCTTTGGGCGGGAGGCGGATCGGGGCCGAGTCCGGGGCCGGGGCCGCTCCGAGGGCGCTGCTGGAGTAAGGGGCGCAGGCGGCCAGGGGCTTGCAGTCGGCCAGAATGTCTCGGATGAGGAAGGAGGAGGTCACCGTCCTGGACTGCGAAGGCGCCCCGACGCCGCCCGCCAGCTCCAGCCCCACCGCCACCAGCGACGGGCGCTGCGGGATCGGCAACGGCAGCGGCAGCGGGTGCGTCGGGGCCACGGCCGCCCCCTCCGAGCACTCCCGGCCCGGCGACGAGGGCGAAGGGCAGCCGCTGCTGCTCAGCTCCGAGCGGGGACTCAGCGCCAGCGGAGAGTGGCCCTCGGGGCCCGGCCCGGCCGCTTCCCCCGGCAGCGCAGCCAGCGAGCAAGGGCTCCCCGGGCGCCGGGAGAGCAGCGACTCGATCCCGAAGCCCCCCGAGCCTTCCATCCCTCCCTCCCTCCTCCACGGGGCCCCTAGCGGCACATGGCCCGGAGCTCGGCGGCGGAGGGAGCCAGGAGGGAGAGGGGCCCCGAGGGAGGAGAGGGGCTCAAGGCCAAGGAGCCCCGCGGGAGGAGGACAAGGGCCCCGGCAGGCCTCATCCAGGCAGATCAAGGCAAGGCAAGGCAAGGGAGGAAGAGAGGAAGAAGAGCGGGAAAGGAAGGAAGAAGGAAGAGAGAACGAAAGAGAAGAGAAGGGAAGGGAAGGAAGGAAGGGAAGGGAAGGGAAGAGAAGGAAAAGGAATGGGGAGAGAGGGAAAGAGGGAAAGAGGAAAGAAGGGAGAAAGAAAGAAAGAAGGAGGGAAGGAAGGGAAGGAAGAGAGGGGAAGAGAAGGAAAAGGAAGGTGGGAAAGAAGAAGAAAAAAGGGAGGAAGAAATCAAAGAAGGAAAGGGAAGGAAGGAAGAGAAAGGATGAAGAGAAGAAAGTAAAAATAGAAAGAGAAACAAGGAGTAAGAAAGAAAGAAAAAGGAAGAGTAAGGAAGGCAAAAAGAAAGTGAGGCAATTCAGGCGGGAGGCGAGAGAAGGCGAGGGAGGCCAGGGAAGCCGCAGAGTCGCGGAGGCGGTCCAACTTTTCTGGGGCGCCGCAAGCAGCCGAGGGCGTCGGGGGCGGCTGCCTCTACTCCTGGGGGGCTCCCGGCATCATGGCTTCCGAGGGCTCCGTCTTCCTTGGGCCAAGGGGCGGGCGAGGGTCCCGGGACGGCCCCCGGCAGGGATCAGGCCCCGGGGAGGGAACAGGGCCGCCTCCTCCTCCGCCGCCTCCTCCGCTGCTCCTCCTCCATGCGGGGCTCCGGAGGGCAGGGCTCCTGTCCGGGGCTTCCGTCGAGGGTCGGGGTCTGTCCTACTTCAGCACCAGGGACAGCGCCCTGATCGTCTCCGGCCAGAGAGAGAGAGCGAGCAATAACGAGGCGCTGCACTCGGGCGCGGGAGTTTGGCGCTCTTCCTCCTCCTCCTCTTCTTCCTCTTCCTCCTCTTCCTCTCTCTCTCTCTCTTTTTGGGAGCCTCCTCCGAAGGCCACGTGCCGCTGGGCCTGGCTCCTGATAGGCCGCGGGGCTTTTTCGGGGGGGTGGTGATGTCAGGCTCAGCCTCGGGACCCTGATGGAGTAAGAAATGGGGTCGTCAGGAAGGAAAGTAGGGAGGAAAAAAAGAAAGAAAGAAAGAAAGAAAGTAAGGGGAAGGAAGGAAGGAAGGAAGGAAGGAAGGAAGGAAGGAAAGGAGAGAGAGACAGGGAGAGGGTCCAGGCGGGAGGCTGGGGGCTCCCCAGGAGCTGGATCACGATCCCCCTTTGACGGGGCCTTTGGCCTCCCGCCTGGACCCTCTCCCTGTCTCTCTCCCTTTTTTGATCGTCTGTCTCCTTCCTTCCTTCCTTCCCTCCCTGTCTCTTCCTACTTTCTGTTTCCAAATGCCATTTTTTGTTTTTTTTGGGGGGGGGGGGGGTTCGTTGTTGGTGTCTCTGGTGGGTGATTTCATGTCCTTCCCGATTCATACGGAGACCCTAAGATCAACCTCGCTGGCTCCACATTGATTTCGGAGATATAATCGAACAGTTGACCTCAGAGGGATTCAAAGATATAGCCGTGTTAGTCTGTAGAATCAGTAGGCAGAGGGATCTTGGAGCACCTTTGAGACTCAGTGAACGAGAGACATTGGCAGCAGGAGCTTTCCTAGACTTCAGTCTACTTCCTCAGATGCATTTAGGGATCTGATTCCTCAAATGCATCTAAGTACGCAGACTCAAATCTACCAAAGCTCATGCTGCCAATTTCTTTCGCTCAGTGAGTCTCAAAGGTGCTCCAAGATCCTTCAGCTTACCTCGGAGTAAGTCTAATTCCCTCCGTGGAAATGACTTCTTAGGAGTCCAAGTAGACCACAAGTTGAACATGAGTCAACAGTGCGATGCGGCGGCTAACAAGGCCAATGCGATTTTAGGCTGCATCAATAGAAGTATAGTGTCTAGATCAAGGGAAGTAATAGTGCCACTCTATTCTGCTCTGGTCAGGCTCCACCTGGAATCCTTTGTCCAGTTCTGGGCACCACAATTGAAAAAGGATGTTGAGAAACTGGAGCATGTCCAAAGGAAGGCGACTAAAATGGTGAAAGGTCTGGAAACCATGTCCTACGAGGAACGACATAGTGATGTTTAGCCTGGAGAAGAGAAGGTTAAGAGGTGATATGATAGCCCTGTTTATTTGAAAGGATGTCATATTGAGGAGGGAGCAAGCTTGTTTTCTGCTGCTCCAGAAAATAGGACCTGGAATAACGGATGCAAGCTACAGGAAAAGTTATTCCTATCCTTTGAAATACGTACCTTCGAGTAGCCCTGAAAGTAGACCATGCTTTAGATGGGAAGTAAAGGAGAGGAAGAGATCCCAGGAGGAGGAGGAGGAGGAGGACAGAGAAGAAGAGACTGGGAGGGGAGTAAACCTAAAACCTGAAACTAGACCATGCATAGTTTCATGCCTAGATTTACTCCTAGCATCACAAGTCCGGGTTACAATCAAAATAAAACATAATAAAAGAATAACACAATAAGTTTCAGCTCCCAGGAAAGCGTTTTCAGATTAAGTTTATGGCTACTCCCCTAAAAAAGACTCATTCCTAACAGTTTTAGCTTTGGCATTGTGTTTTTCCCTCCCAACCAAGGACTAAGAGCTTGGGAAATGTTTATAATTTCCAATAGCAAGGAGGAGGGTTCCAGAAGAATGAAACCTACACATCCCTGACCCCCATATTTAACTTGCCTACATGCAAAACAAAAGGACTCTAGGATTATAAATGGAATGTGAGCCAGCGACGTGATGCTGCAGCAAAGGAAGCAGATACCATTCTAGCCGGCCTTAATCTTAGGAGCACAGTTTCCAAGTGAGGGAAGAAATAGTTGAATTCTTGCAATCCTAAATGAATTCCCACCATTCTAGAGTTGGAAGAGAAGGAAATCTCACCATTTTTCTAGTCTAGGCAATTGGTTCAGTTGCTGAACTGTTCCGGCCACCAAGAAATTCCTCCCAGTGTTCAATAGAAATCTTCCCTCCTGTAACTTAAAACCATTAGAATTGTATCTGCCTTCTTTGCTGCAGCATCACAATGCTGGCTCCTGTTCCATTTATTATCCTTTCTCTATATAGTATAAGTCATTTTTGTATTGCATCCGCACTGCTGCAAGAATCCAGTTTGACCCCACTTTAACTGCCAGGGTTCAGTGTTATAGGATTCTGTGTATGGACATTGGTTGTTATGGCTTCCTTCACTTGGAACTTGTGCTTCTATTAATGCAGGCTACAACTGTATCTGCCTTCTTTGCTGCAGCGTCACATTGCTGGCTCGTTTTCAGTTTCTAAATCTAAAGTCCATTTTGTATATAGTGCTGCTGAGTCAAGCAAACCCCATGCTACAACTGTACCTTTGTACGTGTGTAAAGGACCCTTGACAGGATCCCATAGCCTTGAGCCCTGGCAGTTGAAGTGGGGTCAAACTGGATTATTTCTGCAGTGTGGGAGAAAACCTGTTGGGGCCCCAGAGGCACACAAGGGAGACAGGGCCCCTTTTGGGGTGGCCTCCGAGGAAGGAGCTTTCCTCCACTAAAAGGGACCCAGCCAACAATTTGGGGGGGGGCAGGGTGACCAAATGTCCCCATAACTGCAAAGGAGGACAAGGACCCGCTAAATGTAGGACGTTCCAGGAAAATGGAGGGCACGACTAAAGAAAAGCTAAAAACATGCTTCGAATGGAAAGTATTTTGGGATTCCTCCTCCTTAACAGAAGGCCGAAATGTAGGCTTCTTTCCTTTCTTCTTTATTTTCTTCCTCCCTCCCTCCCTTCCTCCCTTCCCTTCCTTCCTTTCTTCTTTCCTTTTTCCTTCCTTC
>NC_056528.1:22447903-22500801 GCF_019175285.1 Sceloporus undulatus | reverse complement strand
TCCCTCCCTCCCTCCTTTCCTTTTCCCCTTCCCTCCTTCTAGTCCGCCTTTCTCCTCGGAGGCCGGGGCAGTTCCAAAGGCCGGAGAAGAGAGAAGAGGAAGGCGGCCAGGGTGATCCCGGGGCCCCCTCCCTTTTCCAGCTCCTTGGGGTTCTTCTTGCTCCGGTCTTTCCCTTCCTCTGCCCTTTTGGGACTCTTCTAACGCCGGACCCGAGGCGGATCACACTCCCGATGGAAAGAGAGAAAAGAGCCAGAGGAGCGGGGAGGAGAAAGCAAGGCCAGGCACCGCTTTAACTCTTTCTCTGGCTCAAGGCTATGGAATTCTGGGAGTTGGAATTTGTTGTGGGCCCAGAGCGGAGCAGAATGGGGCTGGACTGGATGGCCTTTGGAGTCTTTGATTTTAGGAATACCATCGACGGCTAAAAAGACCAATGAATAGGCCCTGGGCCAAACCTGACCAAACTCTCCTTAAAAGCAAAGACGATCATGCCGACGTTGCCCTACTTTGGCCATATCCTGACTCACTGGAAAAGATAGTAATGCTTTGGTAAAGTAGAAGGTAGAAAGCCAGCCTGGTGTGGCGCTTTGGGCATCGGACTAGGACTCTGGTGGAGACCAGGGTTCAAATCTTGGCTCGACCATGGAAACTCATAGAATCCTAGAGTTGGAAGAGGGCCATCCAGTCCAACCTCATTCTGCCATGCAGGAACTCTCAGTCAAAGCATTCCCATTACAGACAGATGGTCATCCAGCCTCTGTTTAAAGACCTCCAAAGAAGGAGACTCCACTACACTCCGAGGAAGGCATGTGTTCCACTGTCTAACAGCCTCTCAGGACGTTCTTCCTAATGTTGAGGTGGAATCTCTTGTTTTGTAGTTTGAATCCATTGCTCTGGATTCTGTTCTCTGGAGCAGCAGAAAACAAGCTTGCTCCCTCCTCAATATGGCACCCCTTCAAATATTTAAACAGTCTCTCATTCATAGGGTCGCCATGGGTCCATGTCGACTGAAAGCAGTGAAGAACAACAGCCAATACTTACTTAAGACCCTTTCCCTTGGTTCCTCTTCACTGTCCTAACAGCAACTTTGCAAATAGCCCCCCATTAGTTCCCTCGCCCCTTTCACTTACATATTTTATTTTGTACTTAGAGGGATCTTGTTGCACCTTTGAGACTCACTGAAAGAGATTGGCAGCATTTTCTTTCTTTCGGTGAGTCTCAAAGGTCCTACATGATCTCTCTCCCTACTGAGCCTAGAGACTAACACGGCTATATCTTTGAATTCTATTTTCTTTTGGTTTAGCATCCTTTGAAATGCACGGAGGGACGGGGAAGAATATTTTACACCCCCCTATATATATAACCCTCTATGGTATCCTACTAAACCCTCAGGATAAGTATAAGTTGCACAACACTGTAAATTAAAATTAGGAACGTTTTAAAAACTTTTTCTTCCTCTTCCACCTATAGAAATAACTATACACTCCCCAGTCCACACTGCATCCACACTGTGGAAATAATCAGTTTTGACACCACTTTAACTGCCACCAATGTTATGGAATTCTGGGAATTGTAGTTTGTACAGCTACAAATGCACAGCTATAGGTGTATAACTATAAGTGCCTTGACTGAGCAGCACCGTCTGCAAAAAAGACTTTAGGATTAGGAATGGAACATGAGCCCGCAACGTGATGCTGCAGCAAAGAAGGCAGATACAGTTTTAGCCTGCCTTAACAGAAGCACAGATTCCAAGCGAGGGCAGTAATAACAACAAGCGACCATTCCCAGAATTCCATAGCCTTGAGCCAGACAAAGAGTTAAAGCTGTGCCAAACAGGGTTATTTCTCCAGTGTGGATGCAGCGTTTATTATTATTATTATTATTATTATTGTTATTGTTATTGTTGTTGTTGTTGTTATTTGGGGGAGGGCAAGAAGCATTTCCCAATCTTTCTTTTGTGGGATCCAGTAGCAGCTTCAGGGGCTTCTTTTGCGAAAACGAACATAAAAAGGTCTGAGTGAAAAAAAGGAAGAGAGGAAAGAAAAGCAGCAGTGGTCGCGAAAGCAAAGGAACGAGAAAGAAAAAGGGAAGGAGAAAAGAAACACAACACTCTGCATCCGCACTGTAGGATGAACCCGGTTGGACACCGCTTTAACTGCCACGGATCCATGCTTTGGAATTCTGGGAATGGTAGTTTGTTGGGGGACCAGAGTGTAGCTCTGGAGGGAAGGGAAGGTAAAGGAAGAGAAAGGAAAGAAGGAAGGAAGGAAGGAAGGAAGGAAGGAAGGAAGGAAGGAAGGGAAAGAAGGGGAAGGAAGGGAAGAGAAGGAAAGAAGGAAGGGGAAAAAGGGAAGGGAAGAGAAGGGAAGGGAGAAAGGAAAGAAGGAAGGGAAAAAAGGGAAGGGAAAGGAAAGGGAAGGGAAGGAAGGAAGGAAGGAAAAAGAGAAGGGAAGAGAAGGGAAGGGAGAAAGGAAGGAAGGAAAGAAGAGAAAAAAGGTAAGAGAAGGGAAAAGAGGAAAGGAAGGAAGGAGCTCTGCTCTGCTTTGGGCCCACAACAAACTACCATTCCCAGAATTCCATAGCATAAAGCCATGGCAGTTAAAGCAGTGTCAAACCAGGTTAATTCTGCAGTGCGGATGCAGCTACTGAGAGGAGGAGGAAAACTGGTTCAAAACCGAGAAAGAAATTAGGGAAATTACTCAACTCTGTAAACTCAAAACAGAGACAGAGATGGACACGTTTTCATTATTATTATTAGGCGATACCATATAAAACTATACTGCATTATGGCTCAGTCCACTTCAGAGAGACACATTCACAAGTGATGCGCTGCCAGGAGATGTAGTGAGAGACACACTGAAGAAACCTGAACACAAAAGATCAAGCAAATGATAGGAAGAGGGAAGTATAGACTTGAGATCCTGAGAAGTGCTACATATATACAGGGATCAGTTTATAATCGTCGTTTGATTTAAGGAAATATTTGAATAAGCTAATGGCTGAATGCTTCATTTCTGCAAATCGCAGGTATTAAATTCAGTCTCTTGAAGTTTTTTGGGGTGGGAAGGGAATAAAGTGGGATCTGCAATTAGGTCTGCTTAGGAAAGGCCAACTCAAACCAATGCGCTTTATGTTAGTCATTATTTTATTGTCTCGTCTCTGTAGTTTTAATAGGCCTGGTTTAGAGTAGATTAAACTGGGATTTATACCAAAAGGGAATAAGATTGAATAAATGTTGATCTGACATTTTAAATGTTGGCTTTGGTTGCGATTGCCCCCCTCCAATGCTTCCAAAAAGTGTATTTAGACTCCTTCAAAACCACTGAGAATGAACACCGAATGGCCTACTTTTATTGATTAATTGATTGATTTCTTGCCTTTCTACCCATTTTGGGAGAAAGGTGGGATTATAAGTGCAATACATACATAAAATGTAAATGGATAACACTCTTAAAACATTAAATGCATAACTAGAAACCAATGAAAAACTCTCTAGGGCTCCTCTTTATGAAAAGTACTGAAAGAGCACTGGCCTTTTCATTGCTTCCACTGAAGAGTAACTGGTTTTTATTGTTATTGCAGTGACCCTTGCCACTGGCTTTCTATGGACCAGTAGCAAGGAGTATCTACAAGGGCTTTGTGCTCCAAACAGGCGTAGTGCAAGTCACTGGAGACCTGCAGTAATGCACAGGTTAGGTGTGATGTCCTACCTGGATGAAGATGGAAAACTGGCAGCAGTCGAAGTCCTGGCATGGCATTGCCAGAGGAAGAGCCTGGTCCATCCCAAGTGGCATCCTCAGATCAGGAAGAGGAGGAGGAGGAGGCAGGGACATGTCAGTCTTTGGAGCATCATCAGGCCAGGAAAAGGAAATGCCCTGCTTCCCTTGCTGTAGAGAAACAGCTCCAGCACTTCCTTGTGACCTTGTCTGATGTCTCTGACTTTGCAGACCTCTTCTCAGCATCTGAAGAGCTGATGGCTTCCCAACTGTGCTGTGCATCCTTCTATTTGACCACCAACCCCAGTAGTATGGTGCTAAGAGAAGGGTGGCCAAATATGTCCTATTTTACAAAGAGCAATTTGCTATTTGAAGGGCCGTCTTGTTTAAGGACAGAGGCCCTGAAGAATGGAGAACCGTATTTGCAGAAGGTTTGAAGTTGTCCTCCCAAACTTAGCCAAACTTGGAAAGACAACTGAGGAGGCAGGTCACCTGGACTCACAGTTGTCCCCTCCAGTGTTGTGGGATACACCTGTTCCCTTTGAAATTGCAAGAATTACTTCCAAATGGGCACCTTTATCTATAAATCAGCAAATCTGGGAAACCAGTTATGTTCTCTGTTCCAGTGATTCATTTCCAGTTTGGGAAAGTTACTTTCTTTCTTGTTCCATTTAGTGTAGACCTGTGGAATAATACATTGCTTAGTGTTAACTCAGCAATCAGGTCAATCCCATTGTTTTAATGGGTCTGCTCTAGTAGGAATTTGCCCTTGGATTCAGATATTGGGATACAAGTCCCGGCCAATGTGACCGACAATGGATTATATGAGTTTGTAGTCCAAAAAGTATCCCTTCTCAAGCCCTGCAGCATGCAGCCTCTCCATTTCTGAAGATTAATATTACAGTATTATTAATATTATTAGTAGTAGTATATTCCACCTTTATTCCAATATTGGGACTCAAGGCAGCTTACAATTTTAAAACAATAGAAATTAAAATCACGCAGAAGCATTAAAATTACACATATAAAGTTTAAAAAACAAAATTGACAAAGTGAAAACATTACATATTAAAAATGTTAAAGTTTATTAAAAACCTTAACATTTGCATTGGACAACATTTAAAAAACCCAGCCCACGTCAGGTTGAAAATCCCTGACAGCACAAAAATATGTTTAGCTGCTGCCGTCGGAAGAAGAGCAGGGATGGGGTCACCTTGGCCTCTCTGGGGGGAGACTTCCAGTGCCTGGGAGCAGCTACCGAGAAGGTCCTGTCTCCCTTGCTCCTACCAAATGATTCTCAGAGGGTTGCAGGACAGAGAGAAGGACCTTTCTGGATGATCTCAGAATGGGCCCATAAAGGGAGATACAATCCTTCATATAAGCTGGACTCAGACTGGGATCATGAGGCTCCAGGGAGCCCCTGCAGAATGAGAGGGGGAAACAGTCTGGCCCAGACTCTCAAGGAGCCGATGCCATGACTTGGCAGAGGTTAGCTGGTTGTGTTGCTCTGGTGGTGGATAGCTGGGCAAGGTGGTGCCAGCAGGAGTGGGAAAATGGTGGCCCAGGGGACATGTGCTGACCACAGCCAAGATCAGGGCTGGCCTGAGTCGTTTTTCTGGTTGGGGCAAAGGACAAGATGGCTCCCCCTTCCTCATCCATCTTCAGAAACTGACTGGACTAACCACTGAATGCTACCAGGGTGGCATCCTCTCCCAGACTGGAGGGCAGAAGACTAACTTAGGGGGCAGAGGAACCGCCAAGGGGCAGACAGGTGAAGTTCTGTCTTCCAGGAGAGAGGAATGGTTGCGCAGGGGTTGCCTTGCCAGTATCACCCCCAAGAATCTGACATCACCAGTGTTGGCCCCCTTGGACATCAACTCTGTCTCAGGTTTGGCCCTCAGAATACTCCTGACCTGGTGCCCCTAAATATAAAGAGGGAACATCTGTGCCCACTTTGGGCTCTACCATGCTCATGAATTGGCACATGGCCCCTGAAAGGTTTCTCAAGTGACAGCCCAACAGGCAGGCCAGAACTTGTCCCCTCTTCCTTGAAAGAATGTCACCCAGGGCCATCCCACCCCATCCCATCCCAGGGAGCTTGCTTGCTTGCTTCCTCCTGAATGTGGGGCAGTGGAGCCCAAACCGAGTTGTTCCTCGGCAGTGACAATGAAAAACAAAATCCCGCAAAGACCTCACCTGATTCCTGACAGTCAAAGCACAATGGTAATGGAAGAAACTATTTCTTTTCCTGACGCCCCCAAAGTTGCTGCCTGAGGGCAAACCTGGTCTTGGGTCTTTGGACACACACTTCCTTTGTGTTCGTGTCCGGAATCACAGAGATTGGTTCTGAAGAAATATCAACTTTCATGGGAAGGGAGGGTGCTATTGTCATAGTGTTGGTTGTCTGTATCTGTCCCCACTTTCTGGAGCACCATTTCTCCTGCCTCAGCCTGCAAACATATTGGGCTGTGGAAGGATAAGACAGCAACTGAATGGGGGTTTTGAAAAGAAGGAGGGATTGGGGGGAAATGGCAGGGGTTAACAGGGCAGCCAAATAAGTCATGTTTCTCCCCCAAGACTTGAGAGTATACCGGGGAAAACCGTCTGTTGGCTGTTTGTCGTTTGCATGAGAATTGCCAGTGGGTGTCACTGCAGGATAAGCTGCATCTTTGCAAAAGAGGGTCAGGGGGAAGGATTTGATAAGCAGAGGACAGGGAATATCCCATCAAGGAGACTGGATGTTTGAAGAAGGAGGAGGAGCTCTTTACAGAGACACTACATTTCAAATATGCCAGCATGTGGAGTGAGGGCTCCACATGCTGGCATATTTGGGCTGTGGCGTAGTGGTTTGAGTGTTGGACTACAACTCTGGAGACCAGGGTTCGATTCCCAGCTCAGCCATGAAGCCCACTGGGTGACAATGGGCAAGTCACAGGCGCTCAGGGGAAGGCAATGGCAAACCTCTTACGAACAAATCTTGTTGTGAAAACCCCATGATAAGTTTGCCTTATGGTTGCCGTAAGTTGGAAACAACTTGAAGGTACATAACAAGAACAACAACCCACTCTCTCAGGTTTAGAGGAGGACCATGGTAAACCTTCTCTGAAGAAGTCTTGCCAAGAAAGCAATAGGGTCACCATAAGTCAGGTATGAGTTGAAGACATGCAAGAAAAACAAGGAATTACTTGCCTTTGGCACCTTGGGGATTCTCAGGACCTTATCACATGTGGGGGGGTTTGCAGCTCAGATCCGCAGTCACACCTGTTCTAGCAATGCAAAGCGTGATGTTTTTTCACACCAGATCCAGAGTCACTCCTGTCTAGCAATGCGAATTAAGGTTAAAACGTGATGCTTTACCACACCTGGTTGCCTTTCTGTTGTCCTTCTGATGTGAGGGGCAAGCAAAGTCAGTTCTATTCCAAGCAAGTCATGTCATGCGGATTCAAGCAAAGCAGAGTGAGTGCACATTGTATTACCACACCAGAGGGTTCAACGATTCGAATCAGCACCCTTCCACATGCTCAGTGGGGCTCTGGACGCTGTCCTCCTTCCCTGCCCCCTCCTTAGCTGTCATTCTTCATGAGGTGAAGCAGCAGTCAGGGGTGATGGGATAGGTGGCTGGGGGTCACTGGAGTAAGGATCGGGATGTAGGAGAAGACAGAGGATGATGGGATAGATTGCTGGGGGTCACTGGGGCCAAGATTGGGATGCAGAAGGCAGGGGATGATGGGATGGATGGCAGGGTGGCAGAGGGTGCGAGATGGTATGAAGGAGGAGAAGGGGGGAATGACGGAGCAGGACTCACGGGGCAAGGGGGGTGACATCGGAGTGGTTTTCCACACCAGACCAATTCGAAGTGCAATCGAAGTGAGTTTCTGTGAATTCCCTTTTTTTCTGAATTCATCAAAATGAGGAGTCACTTTGGAATCACTGTGGAAGCCCCACGGAAGGAGTGCCCATAGAAAGGAATCTCATCTGATAACATATTCACATTGTGACATGAATCTGCATCATTGGAAGTGCAGTCATGTCGGAACTGACCTGTAAAAGCTCTAAAAATCTCCACGTGATAAACCTCTCAGTGTCATGAGAAACATCTGTGAGAAAACATGCATCCCCTGTGATTCAGCCTGGTTTTTCAGGTGAAATTGGACCACTGTGTCTTATGATTCCTGCACTATAACTCTGTAGATGCTGTTTAGAATTGCATTAACCCTTTTAGCTGCTGCATCACACTGCAGTGCAGAAGCATGTTAACCTCATGGTCTGCCAGGATCCCTGGATCCTTTTCATTTGCACAGTTGTCAAGCTAGTGTCACCCAGTATGTACTTCTACAACCCATAAATGGCTCTTAGACTGAAAGTTCCCCAATTCTTAATGTCCTGTTGTAGTCCAGCCTTCTTTTACTGTAATCCCGAGGGACAGAGACTGCCTTGCTGGCTGCTGATCTAAACTACTCTGGGAGCCTTTGGGCCAATCTGCAGGGTGAAATACATTTCAGATTAATTAATTAGGAAATATTTAATGTCAAGACAAAGTGTTTAGTCAATCATGAGTTTAATCAGCCATACTCTGACAAACTGGAGCCTCTCCCAACTTAAAAAAGAAATGTGCAATTAAGCATTATAGCAGAAGGATGCTGGTATTAAGCACAAATTGATTTTTCTTCTCTCCTTTCCCACTCCCAAGATCCTTCTTAAGAGGCCGAGGTGTAAAGGCCCTGGGCCAAGGGTCCGATCCTCACAGGGATTTCTGACTTGAAGGCCTCCATTGCTCTCTTATAGGAATCCTGGTCTGCAAAGGTAGAGAGATGTGGACCAATCTGGAAAGAAAAAGACACAAACGCTTACGTCAGTGTTGATAGCTTGGCCTTTATCATGAGCTGCGAAGACCCTGTAAAAATGAAACCAGTTTCAGCAGCTTATTTATAGAGTGCTGTACAGTTTGCACAGCGCTTCTCTGTTCCCTTCTTTTGCTGTCTTACCCTCTGGATGGATTTATGTCGTAATGGGAAGCCAGGTGTGATGTTTTGATTCCAGACTTCCTATGATGTCTGAACTTGGCTCTGCCAACAATCCACGATTTGTGAGCCATGCACAAATCAGAAAAGAAACCAGGTTTGGTTTTGTCTCTGGTTTCTTTAAGCTGTGGCCTGCACCCAGAACCATGTTTTGTTTCTGTCCTCATTCTACAGTCTAACCCAGGTGAAGGAACTACATTTTGCTTAGGGCCAGAAAGGCAAGCAAAGCGAGGGTGCCACCAAGGAAAAGGCCATGTTCCCAGAAACCATCTGCTGTCTTTCAGATGGAGAAGGTCATTTGATAAGGTTCTCAGGGAACGGACGATCACCCATGAAGAAAAGCTCCTTTGGGCACCTGAGCCCCAACCCATGAGAAAAGGTTAAAACAGGTTTTAAAAGGTAAAGGTAGCCATGAGTTAAGGTAAACAGACTGGATGGATGCTGGAAATGTGCTGGTAGCCAGTCTAGTAGGCAACCAGGTTTGAGGGATCATTGGTAAATTGCCTTGTAAGCTTATAGGCTATTTGTGAAGCTAGTCAATACATATAGTTATCTACTCCCCTTAGGAAAAAGACCACTGTGGTCCAAAACACATTGCAAAAATAATCAAGTTTGAGACTGTTTTAATAGCCCTGGTTCAGTGCTAGGGAATCCTGGAAATTGTTGCACCAGAGCTTTCCAACTGAGAAGGCTAAATATCTCACAAAACTACAGTCCCTAGAATTCCCTAGCATCGAGCCAGGGCAGTTAAAGTGGTCTCAAAGTGGATTATTTTTGCAGTGTGTTTTGGACCTATATTAAATGTAGACGTCTTAGTGCAGACATGTTCTTATAGCGGTTGACTTTTATAGAGTCACATTCATTTATTGACTGTGGATCCAACTTCTTACATAAAACAGTTAACATACTGTTTGGACTTAAGTTGGTATTACAAAACATTCACTTCTGTTGCATTACATTATTCAGCAATGTAACAGGTAAGAGCTCTATGCTTGTAGCCTAATTCACTATTTCCTTTTCCAACATTTTGAGAGCATGGTTTCCAGTCTAAGGAGACAGCAGCCATAAGGGGCCACTGTTGGAAGCAGTTGTGAGCTGGCTTGCTCTTTATCAGTTTGAGATCAGTTTATATACTACTACATACACTGGGCCTTTGGTATCCACTGGGGTTTGGTCCCAGGAACCCCAGGGATACCTAAATCTGTGGATGCTCAAGTCCCATTAAATACAGTGGCATAGTCAAATTGTGTCTCTTTTATAAAATGGCAAAATCAAGATTTGCTTTCTTTGGAATTCATATATTTTAAAAACATTTTCAAGCTGTGGATGGTTGAATCTGTGGATAAAGAATCCGTGGATAGAGAGGGCTGACTGTATCTGGCCCCTCCTTCTTTTTTCATCTACTATCTTCTCATTGAAATAATAATATTTACTTTAGTTCCCTGAAAGGTTTGTGGAAATGCAGACCTGGCATCCTGCCTGTATATCTGATGATCTCAGGTGTCCACCAGTCAAGATACAGACTCTCTGCTGAGACCTCGAGGTCTGACCATCTGCCATCATGCATGATTCAGGGGATTGCAAGGCTGAATTGCACCTGGCCAGCTTCTCACTGGGTACTCTCTTATCACGCGTTGATAGTTAATTCGGCTAAAGTGTGTGTGTGTGTGCGTGTGCGTGTGCGTGTGTGTACGCCTCCAAGTTGCTTGTCAACATATCACCATCCCAAGAATTTCCTATGGTTTTCAAAGGTAAGGAAACCTCAGAGGTGGTTTTGCCAGTTATTTCCTCTGAAATAAAGCCTACTGCACCTACAGCAATCCCTGGCTGTTTCCAGTCCAAGGACTAACCAGGGCTGACCCTTCTTAGATTCCAATATCAAACAGGATCTAGTGCCTAATTTGGCCCACTGTGGCTAAATTAGTAGAACGCACTTCTTCTACATACATATAGCTATTGTGAGCCTATACTGACACAATGTTTTGTTGAGTATGCATAGTTTCATAGTTGGGTACCATTTTAGAGCCTTGAATTTACCAAACATTAAAGGAAATAGTGCCCTTCTTGTAGCATAGTCCAACACATTTTGGAGGTCCTAGGCTGAGGAAAGCTACAGCCATGGCACAACTCTGGTGGGAAAGAAGAGTAGCTTTACAGTGCCACCTTCTGGAATTGGATGTCCATAACTGGGAACAGAACCATGGAAGCATATAGTACAAGAGAATTGATCCAAAAGAATATCATGGGCAATAGTACTGAGAACTGTGGAGAGGGGCCTCAGTTCTGCAGTGAAGGGTCAGCTTTAACTGCAGAGGTTCCCTGGTTCAAATACCGTTATCAAAGCTGGTTGGAAGGATCAGGCAGATCCAGCGAAGGGAAAAGCTCTCAGCTAGAGACCCTGGGGGCATGTTGCCAATTGGGCAACCCCAGATGAGGTCAGGAGTTTCCATTGCCACAATAGACTACATCTCATAGAATCATAAAATCATAGCGTTGGAAGAGGCCATCCAGTCCAACCCCCTGCCATGCAGGAAATCTAAATCAAAGCATCCTCGACAGATGGCCATCCAGCCTCTGCTTAAAGACCTTAATCCCTGACCATTGACCATGCTGGCTGGGAGTCAGCATCCAACCATGTCTAGAGACATGAGGTTGAGAAGCACTGGAACAGGTGGAGAAATATTTTGCCCCAGCCAGAGTTTGGAAGAGCTACATTTTTTGATCATGATCCCCAGAATCCTCCAGGCAGCATGGCCTCTGGTCACACACTCTGGTGGAGTATTCTGGAAGCTTTAGCATGAAAAAAGGAAATGTCCCAGTCTCTGGATCTGCCAGGAACAGCTTTCTAAGGAGAGGGGTATGAGAACAGAGAGGAGGGTCTCCCTCCTTCCTGCTTCCAGTGCTTCCTCTGGATCGCTCCTTCACTGCATTGCTGCTGCTCTCCATATTCCGACCCACTGGAGTGAGGCATCTTCCAGCC
Source organism: Sceloporus undulatus (assembly GCF_019175285.1). Lineage (NCBI taxonomy): Eukaryota > Metazoa > Chordata > Lepidosauria > Squamata > Phrynosomatidae > Sceloporus > Sceloporus undulatus. The sequence continues at coordinate 22,489,087 of NC_056528.1, read as the reverse complement.
TTTGGGAACGGCTGATTAAGCCCTTTGTCTCTCACCCACTTTGGAAACCTTATCCCTTACTTATAAAGAAGACTTAATGAATGACTCGGATACTGAAGGCTAATTTTCTGATTGGCAGATGAAAATCTCCAGCTGCAGAGATAATTGTGGACATCCAGGGATTAAGTCCTCAAATCTCATAAGAACAGATCAGTTGGCATTTTCCAAGTTAGATGTCTAAATCCATAATTAGGCTCCTGTCTAGGCAGGCCTGGGTTTTTTTTTGGGGGGGGGGGGAGAAGGAGGAGGATAGAGGAGGGGAGGTGTGGATGATGGTGGAAAGTGGGGATGGTCTCCCTTGGTTCTCACTGAACTCAGCAGATGGCTGCTTGTTATCTGTTAACGTCCTTTGCAGAACAAAACGTCCCCTAAGTGTCCACTAACTAGGTGTGCTGCAAAGGTCCTACTATAAATGTGCCATGAGGAATAATACACTCCTGAGTGGCCTCTGTGAGCCTGAAGCATCAGTCATGAAGGGGTCCCTCCATTGCCTCTCTGTGGCTCCTTCCTGGCAAGAACCATGGCGGATCAGGCTTGCAAGTCCACTTTCAAAGAGGGGGCAAGGTTGGCATCACCTGCTCCTTGCTGCCCAATGCTCTTTCCCCTCTGCAATGGAGTTCTTAAGAAGTAACTTGAAAAAAAGTTATTACTTACATTTATAGTTCCAAGGCCCATGAAAACATACATGTGTTATCATTATACTGTTTAGAAGTAACTATTTATTTCCTCATTTCCAAAACAGACTTAAAACAATGGCAGTGGCCCAGACGGCAACCAAGCTGTGAGTAGGATAAATCTCTGCCTGCAGAGATTCACATTTTGTTGTGTGTTACACAACCCTTGTGTGCGACTGCTCCATGACAGCAAATGTGCAACTGAACACAAAACGAACTGTTTATGCTCATCCATGTGTCATGCACTTCCATGCATCCATGGTGGGCATTTATGCATTGGGGAAAAACGTCCAATTCCTTCTGTAGGGGAACTAAATGCAGGTGTAAGGCACCCACAGGATTCCAGTCTTTTAACTACTCTAAGCTGGTGGCCTGTGGTACGAAATACCCTCTCCTCTTGCCCACTTTGCCATCTTCTCATCATCTGCAAGATCTCATAAAGTGCCACTTGACCCATACAATATCTCTCCTCTGTTGTTTAGTGAGACCACACTCCCAGAACAATAAAGGGCTCCTCTGGATGGGGCAAATGGGTTGAGAGGTACTTGTTGGTTTAGTTCTCAGGATTAAAAACAACAACAACCAAACAACATTTCTGTTATCCCAGATGGTTTTCAAGTGGGTTTCTTTTCAATTGTGAGGAAACACCTTTGTATTTCTTCTTTAAAAAAAAGAGTTGTAGATGCTCTAGTGCAATGGAATTTCACTTTTGCACTATAGTTCTACAAGTATTTAAAAAGTCATAGAGAAGAAATTTTGTCCTTGGGATCATAGGACCAGCACAACAAAACATGTCTCCATTTTATTTTTTAAAACTTGAAAATCACTATGATCAATCTATCCTCCCTAATAAGACATGAAGGTGACAACAACCGACAAAAGGAGCTCTATCGTGGGAACCCCAAGGGCCATCCAGTCCAACCCCATTCTGCCATGCAGGAACTTTCAGTCAAAGCATATCTTACAGATGGCCATCCAGTCTTTGTTTAAAGACCTCCAAGGAAGGAGACTTCATTACACTCCAAGGAAGGAGTTTGTTCCACTGTTGAACAGCCCTTACTGTCAGGAAGTTCCTCCTAATGTTGATCTGGAATCTCTTTTCCTGGAGCTTCCATCCATTGCTCCAGGTCCTGTTCTCTGGAGCAGCAGAAAACAAGCTTGCTCCCTCCTCAATGTGACACCCCTTCAAGTATTTAAACTGGTCTATCATATCACCTCTTAACCTTCTCTTCTCCAGACTAAACATCCCCAGCTCCCTAAGTCTCTCCTCACAGGGCTTTATGCTTTCCAGACCTTTCACCATTTTGGTCACCCTCCTTTGGACACATGGCTCCAGTTTCTCCACATCCTTTTGAATTGTGGTGCCCGGAACTGGACACAATATTCCAGGTGGGGCCTGACCAAAGCAGAACAGAGTGGCCCTATTACTTCCCTTGATCTAGACACTAGACTTCTATTGATGCAACCTTAAATCGCATTGGCCTTTTTCTGTGTCTTTGCAGATAGAAATTAAAGAAATTCCAGTGGGATGAGGCAGCAGAATCTTTTTTGACTGGGCTTAAAACCAGGTCTGTGGCTCAATTCCAGGCCAAACCACAGCGCTCTGCACCAGCTGTTTGATGAACCCTTTCCACAACCAAGCTGATATCACTATTTTTGAGCCATTCTCAAAATAACAGCTACCAGTGTGGTAGTAAAGTGATGTGAACTCAAGTGACGTTTTACGTAATGGATAACTACCAATCACAATTTAGGAAATATATGCTATTTTATGCAAGTTTTTAATAAATTAAGTTCTGTAATATTGGAAACCATCAGTGTGATACAGATGCTAAAATGTACTGGTGGTTTAATGCTTAATGTAATTCCATGTAAAGGTTGTGAAATGTAACATAAAAAACAAGTATAAGTTAAAAGAAGAAAATGGATCCCAGACAAGTGTCCAGTTGTTTCTAACTAGTTACTTCCAAACGATGTTGCAATTCTTATCTTAGATGATGTGTTTGTGTGTATGTTTGTGTGTTTGTATGTTTCTGAATGTGAACAGATTATCTCAACAGCAAGGTAATGTTGTGCTCTGTTATGTTTCTGTTGTACATACACAACTGAGTTCAGAAATCCAAGCTTTCAGTTGCAAAACCAGTAAAGCTTTCTTCAGAGAACTATACATGTTCATCGCAGATGTGTGTTGTTAGAGCCAAAGAGCCAGTGTTAGCAAATCCTAAATAAAGCATACCTAATTCCAGATTTTGAGCCGGCAACATTCTTATTCATCACAAAATGAAAATGCTCTCCTTTCCCTGTGCACAACTCTTTCTTACTTTCACTCCACTCACTCTTCATTCAGCTTTCACTCCAGTTCTCAAGAGACTGACCTTAGATCTCAGGGCACAGCCTCAATGCCCTTCCTGGCTGCTTCTTTACCACTAAGGAATGTGGGCAACCGTCTCAGCAATTGACACATTTCTATATGTCCCATCATTTAGTTATAGTACTCCATAACACATTGTGAGCAATCAAATGATTTTTGACCAACAAACCCAACTCTCTTAACCATGCCAGGCAAGCTGAAGAGCTCAGCTCCTGGCAATTTGGAGGGGTGCTTTCATTGAGCCGATATGATCCATGGCGTTTAGCATCTGCTGCCCGAGGTATCAGCCTTGTACTGGGTTCTGTATACTGAGAAATAAACATTCTCCAATTCTCCAATTCACCATGGGCTGAGCAAGGTGTGACGCAGGTGCTGATCTCCTGATTTCATAGAATCATAGAATCAGAGAGTTGGAAGAGACCACAAGGGCCATCCAGTCCAACTCCCTGCCATGCAGGAACTCATAATCAAAGCATCCCCATTGACAGATGGCCATCCAGCCTCTGTTTAAAAACCTCCAGGGAAGAAGATTCCACTACTCTCCGAGGAAGGAGTGTGTTCCACTGTCAAACAGCCCTTACTGTCAGGAAGTTCCTCCTAATGTTGAGGTGGAACCACTTTTCCTGCAGCTTGCATCCATTGTTCTGGGTCATGTTCCGGGTCATGCCCAGCTCCCTCAGTTATTCCTCATAAGGCATGGTTTCCAGACCCTTCACCATTTTAGTTGCCCTCCTTTGGACACGCTCCAGTTTCTCAATGTCCTTTTTGAATTACTTGGAAGACTTTGCAGGTAGTCACCAGATCCAGGAACAGAGCAGGAGTTATGCCCTGAAATACCTCTGGCACTAGCTGGACAGCAAGTCACTCCTCTTCCCACTTACTAGTGGGAGAACCTACTATGAGCAGCTTTTGTAAGTTGCTCTGGAAACCTCTTGGGGCTAAAAAATGAGGTATAAACATTCAAGTAAAACAACAACAACAACCCCAAAGAGAGGAAATTAGACATAAAGGTCATACCATACCCTGATGGTTACTAAAATAGCGTAAAATGTCATTGCATTTTCTTTTTTTGGTATGCAAGGCAGCAAATGAAAAGCCAGCCATCAGGTTGCTCAGTGGCTTAGTAAAGGCAGCCGGCCAGCCATCAGTGTGTTATCACAGCCTAACACCATAAACCAGCCATGGAATGACTTGTCAGCAGGAAAGGAGCCAGAGCAATGAGAATCTGGCCACATAATGCCAGTCGGAAAGCACCATCTAGCAGTGGTTGTTGTTGATTTTGCACAGCAAGGTTAGCTTTGAAATAGCACTCTGCACTTATCATTTCTTGTATCTGATCTGCCACTCCATAGATGCCGGTCCAAAAGTCCAAAGGAACTTCTCATGTAATACTCCATGTCCAAGATCTGACACATGAGTTACTTTTGAATTTTTAAGCTCAGATTTCTGAGGAACATAGAAGGCCTAATCTAAGCCATATAGCTTGCAAGTCTCAGGTAGGGAAGGACAAATCTATCAGGATCTCATTCAGGTACTTATTCTTGGTCCATCCTTGTTCCAATTCCTGCACATAAATCTGTTGGCATTCCCCCCCCCAAAATATGCATATTTTGTGCACATTTTTTTTTTCTCCAAATGCAGTGGTACCTCGGGATACGAAATACCCAGGTTACGAAATTTTCGGGATACGAAAAAATCCCATAGGGAATTATTGTTTCGGGTTACGAATGTTTTTTCGGGTTACGAAAAAACTTTTGGTGCTTTTTTCGGCTTTTTCGCACGGAATCGCGGCTTTTCCCCATTAGCGCCTATGGCAATTCGGCTTACGAAGGCTTTTCGGGTTACGAAAGCGGCCGCGTTACGAATTAATTTCGTAACCCGAGGCACCACTGTGTATGCATATCAGTCACATTTTCCCTTTGTATTTGTATGCAGTTTCCTAAATGCACACAATTTTGGTTGGTTGTATTTGTTTCTATTGATCGGCGGAGCATTTTTGGGCTGAATTTCTATTGAATAGCACTTCTTTGCGGCCATTTCCCCAATGTATGCATTTCTCCAGGCGCATTTTCCAACCATGTAGATGTTTTTAAACACACGTTTTGTGTCGCGATCTCAGAATTGTATGGCTTTTTGATGGCAAATTGGTCTTCATCTTGCCTTTGAGTCTGGAAGATGAGAATCGTGTTCTCTCTCTCAGGAAGCTGTGGATCCCCATGCATTTTTCACCCATTCCTGATCTCAGCACCAGGGAGGGAGTTTGTCTCTGTATCTGTATCGATATATAAAATGAGAACTGATCTCATTATGGGGGGGCGCTTGAAAAGTATGGATTGATCCCAGCATAGCCATTACAGCGATGACAAGGGCAAGCAGAGGTTAGAGGTCAGTCCAGGAGGAGGTTGAGGAAAGGAAAATGACAGGCCCTCCTCTCCCGACCTCCTCTCCAAAACTGTGTATTGGCCAAAGCAGGGACATAGCTAAGATTTTAGGAAGGGGGGGGTCCAGAGTAAGTGTCACCATTATAATGGGGCTTGGGCACAGCAGCCCACACCATTCGTTGTATCTAATGGAAGGAGGGGGTCCGGACCCCATGGACCCCCCCCCCCCGCTACATCCCTGGCCAAAGTGATTGGCATTTCCTCTCTGGAGTAAATGCTGCTAAGGAGGTGCTGTATCAAGGGGATGGCTTCCATCCCTAGTATCTCCAGGTATCACAGAGCTTGGAAAGATGCTTCTCTCCGAAGCCCTTGGGAGTTGTTGCCAGTCAGGCTAGGACAAGATTGCAACAGTATTCCAGGTGGGACCTGACCAAAGCAGAATAGAGTAGCACTATTACTTCCCTTGATCTAGACACTATGGCCCTATACAGACAGGCCAAAATAAAGCTGCTTCAGGCCACTTTGGAGGTATGCTATTTAAATGATGCATGTGTCCTAAGAGTCTGGAAGCTATGCCAAAGCCACAATCAAGTCCTAAGGACTGGAGTGCAGCTTTGGTGCAGCTTCCGGACACTTAGGACGCATGCATAATTTAAACAGCATACTTCCAAAGTGCCCTGAAGCAGTTTTATTTTGGCCTGTCTGAATGGGCAGGGACGTGGCCAAGGGGGGGGGGGTTCTTGGGGTCCAGACCCCCCCTTCCGTTAAATAAAATGAATGGTGTGTGCTGCTGCACCGCCACACCCAAGCCCCATTATAATGATGGCACTTAGTCTGGACCCCCCTTCCCAAAATCCTGGCTACGTCCCTGGAATGGGGCCTATACCTCTATTGAAGCAGCCTAAACTTGCATTGGCCTTTTTAGCTGCCGCATCACACTGCTAACTCATGTTCAGCTTGTGGTTTACTAGGACTCCTAGATCCCTTTTCACATGCAGCCCTGTTAAAGTCAGGTGTCCCACATCCTATGCATTCATAAAAGCATAAATAAATAATAAATACATTTCATTTTTTTTCTGCCCAAGTGCTGTATTGAAGTTCATTTTGTTCGTTTTGGCCCTCCGGCGACAAATGTGGCACCAGATTTCCTGGAGGAACGGCTCACATTCGAATGCTCCCCAAAGCAAAGCAAGCCCCCCACTTTAAGAGGATGGGAAAAAGGGGGTCCCTAGAAGGTCCCAAAGGTGTCTAGGCTTGGCTTGGTCCTCCCCTTCCTCTGCGCAGCCCCTCCCTCCAGCCAGGGATGCAAATGATGCCTTCCAAAAGCCCTCTCCTCCGGCGGCGATGCTCAGCAGAGAGAAATAATGAGAACCACTAAATCTTTTATAAGGTCAACACTTGAGCAGCTGTCAAACAAGAAAAGAATTTAGCGGGGAAGGCGCCGGAAAACTTCCATCGCCTCATTAAGACCTCCAGGCCCGGGCTTTTTGGGTTGGAAGCAGGGAAGGAAGGGGGGCTGAGTGGGAAGGGAAGGAAGGCAGGGGATCGGGGCTTGGCTTCAGCGGGGGGCTCGCGGGAGTCCCGGGAGCAGCCTAGGCGCCTAATTGGAACCGCTGGGCATTAGTCCTCCTCCTGCTCCTCTTCCTCCTCTTCCTTTGCTTTGGGCTTCGCTGACAGCGGATGGTGATGGGCCACTTGTCAGCCTAAAGGACCATTAAAAACCCCCATTTGGATTTAATTGGAGGCGGTGCGCAGGGCCCCAGGTGAGCTGCCTGGGCTTCTCCTTTGCTCCATCCAGGAGCCAGGAGCCAGCATCCCTTGCCTCCTTGGCACCAGATGCCCTCCCGGCCCAAAGGAGGACCAGGTGCCGTAAAAATGAATTTCAATCCTGAGAAATGTAAGGTACTGCACTTAGGGTGGGAAAAAAATGAAATGCACAGATATAGGATGGGTGACTGAATGAGAGACTTATACATGTTAAAGGGATCTGGGAGTCCAAGTAGTCTGCAAACTGAACATGAGTCAACAGTGAGACGCAGCAGCTAACAAGGCCAATGCGATTCTAAGCTGCATCAATAGAAGTATAGTAGAGATCAAGGGAAGTAATAGTGCCACTCTGTTCTGCTTCGGTCAGGCCCCACCTGGAATATTGTGTCCGGTTCTGGGCACCACAATTTAAGAAGGATGTTGAGAAAATGGAGCATGTATGAATGTCTAATTTTATATATGGGACAGTTTTAAAAAAAAAATCAATGAAAATTGTATTAAAAGAGAGAGAGAGAGAAAGAAGCTGGAGCCATGTGTCCAAAGGAGGGCGACTAAAATGGTGAAGGGTCTGGAAACCATGCCCTATGAGGAATGACTTAGGAAGCTAGGGATGTTTAGCCTGGAGAAGAGAAGGTTAAGAAGTGATATGATAGCCCTGTTTAAATACTTGAAGGGATGTCATATTGAGGAGGGAGCAAGCTTGTTTTCTGCTGCTCCAGAGAACAGAATACAGGAAAAGAGATTCCAGCTCAACATTAGGAGGAACTTCCTGAGAGTAAGGACTGCTTGACAGTGGAACACACTCCTTCCTTGGAGCGCAGTGGAGTCTCCTTCCTTGGAGGTCTTCAAACAGAGGCTGGATATCCATCTGTCAGGGATGCTTTGACTGAGAGTTCCTGCATGGCAGAATGGGGTTGGACTGGGTGGCCCTTCTTGGGGTCTCTTCCAACTCTACAATTCTATGATTCTACAATTCTAAATGTAGGATTTGCCAGCAAAAGGGGGGACCTGACTAAACCAAAGCTGGGAGCACCTTTGTGCAGCCAGTGAAAAGTGTCACCCAGCTGGAAGCCAAGTTTTAACTTTTCAGATGCTATCATACAAATGGTTAGTTAGACACCTCCCTGCCCTCAGGCTTACAATCTAAAAAGACACAACCCAGGAGGAGAAGGGAACGGCAGTGGAAAGGGGATCAGGTCCAGCAGTTCTTCTTTCCCTCTGAGGCCTGGACCAAGGCAGATGGACTGGAGGGAGGGCTCTCCTTCTTAGTCCAGGCCAGACCCCATGGAACTGGGCCTGCATCTCCCCCTTCGAGGCCAGATAGTATCAGATGGACTGGAGCAGTGACTCACAACCTTTGGTCCTCTAGATTTTTGAGACTTCAACTCCCAGAATGCCTGAACCATGACCACATTGACCGGGGCTTCTGGGAATTGAAGTCCAAAACATCTGGAGGCCCAAAGGTTGCGAACCACTGTGTCACTGGAGGGAGGGATCTCCTTAGTCCAGGCCAGCCCCAATATAATACTGCAGCATTTTTCATCGTTTGAACTGCTTCATTGTCTTTTAAAACTTTACATTTTTAATGTTTTATCCTGTTTTAATGTAGACCACTTTAAATCTGTGAGCCAGTCCCTGTCCTGGGAGTAAGGCGGGATATAAATAAACATAATAATAATATAATAAGTCTCTCCTCATAGGGCACGGTTTCCAGACCCTTCACCATTTTGATCACCCTCCTCTGACATGCTTTAGTTTGTCAACATCCCTTTTGAATTGTGATGCCCAGAACTGGACACAGGAATCCAGGTGAGGCCTGACCAAAGCAGAATAGAAGGGCACTATTACTTCCCTCAGTCTAGACACTTTACTTCCGTTGATGCTGCCTATAATTGCATTGGCTCTTTTAACCATCCAGTTTCTGTTTTTGTTGTTAACTGCCCTTGCATCAATCCTGACCCATGGTGACCCTATGGATGAGACGTCTCCAAAGCTCCCTGTCCTCCATTGCCCAGTTCAGTTCCTCCAAATCTATGCCCATGAGCTCTTTAGTCCATGCATCTACCATGTGGTCTTCCTCTCTTTCTACATCCCTCTAGCTTTCCATGCATTATTGTCTTTTCCTTCTCATGATGTGTCTAAAGTACATCAACCTCAACTTGACTGTCGTTGGTAATTTAACCAAGAACGTTAATCCGAAACTGTAGAGACAAATCCATTATGCCAGATGCATAAATGAACATGAACTGTTTGCATTCTTGGTTGAAGATGTTGAGCACATCACTGAATTCATGGTCTGTCAGAGGACCTCCCATACTCCCAAGCTCCAGAAGTCAAAATATGACTGTAAAAAGGTCCACTTTTTTGCCTGTCTCTGTTGGCCTGCGTGGGTTTGCTTTCTTTTTTAAAGAAAGCCTTTGGTTTTCCTTTGATTTGTCTCTTTTTTAACCCCACAAACTCCAGACCAGAACTCAGAAAAGTTACCACATTGGCTTTTTTTTAAAGCTCTAGTCAAAGAAATGCAGTTTTCTCCAGCTCTTCTTCAAACACAGATTTAATATTTAGATATTTAAAGATGGTTGTCATGTCACTTCTTCCTCTTCTCTACTCTTTAGTTTTGGTTTGGAGAAAGAGGATGGAGGTGCCATTTCCCCCCTTGCCTCTGGTAAGGGGGAAAATCTACATGTGTACATGTGCAAATCTACATGTGTACATGTGCAAATGTACACATGTAGATATCAGCTGACTACTATCAGAAAGAGAAGTTGCCTTCAAGTTCTGATGGGCATCTCATTCCCAAACAGGGAGAGATCCCACCAGGTGACCAGCTCCAACCATTAGTTGCCATTGATGAAGCATCAATTGCCCGTCATATACAGCAGACATTCAAATGGCAGACCAGCAACCGCAGGGACATTTGAGCCTAATGACTCTGTCCTCTTTTAGTCATGGGAGATTACCGCACTAGGGTAAAAGCGTTCCCCAATGCGTTCTCACGGGCGTGAGCCAGGAACGTGATGAGGGCCAGAACGCTAGTTTACCGCACAGTGGAACACTGCTGTCGCCGCCGGGCGTTCCAAATGTGTTCCAAATGTGTTCCCAATGCGTTCCAGGGAGGCCATTTCTGGGAACGGCCGTTCCCAGAAATGGCCTCCCTGGAACACATTAGGAACACATTTGGAACGCCCGGCGGCAGCGGCGGCAGTGTTCCACTGTGCGGTAAACTAGCGTTCTGGCCCTCATCACGTTTCAGGCTCGCGCCCGTGAGAACGCATTGGGGAACGCTTTTACCCTAGTGCGGTAATCTCCATGGTCCTTGTTCCTCTCTCTCCCTCACTGATGGGTTTGTACCCTTCCTCCTTGCAAATGGGATGTTAAACATGCAGTAAGAGAAACAGATTCCTGTTAGGTCTCCCACCTGACACAGTTCTGCTGCTGCACACAAAGAGGAGAAAAGGTTGGATCCCAAGAAGATGAAAGGAACACAAGCTATCTCAAACGCACATTATTTAAGAACAAATGGAGACCTTTATTGCCTGTCTGACATGACACGAGAGGAGCAATAATCTGAGTTTGGCTTGCCAGGTGAGTTCTAAAGCATCATTCCTCTCCTTCTAAGACAAATTGAGGGAATGTAACACACACACACACACACACACACACACACACACACACACACAGAGGCATTGCATGTATGTTCATTCCTAGCAGTTTGTTTTTCAGTAGGTTCAGGCTTGGCATTACAGCCCCAGTGGGTATCAAATTCTGTAGCCAAGAATCTTTCTGCAAAAGTTGATACAGTCGATGATTCCTTAATTACTCTCTCTGGATTTTGGATTGTTTCAGAAGAAACCTGCCAGAGCTCTCCCAGGTAACAAGAGGTGCATTTCAGGAGAACTGCTTGCTGGCTGACAGAGTCTTTGATTTTTGTGCTTGGTTGCAAATTAAGTCTTTTGCCAAGGTATCCAAACATTTGCTTGTCAACGGCTTTCGCGATGGTTTGTCGGTTTCTTTCACGTCAGGAGTGGCATTCTCCTTGCTCTTTCCTCTAAACACTTTTGATTTGAGGCCCTCCATAGTCTCACCCCCCTCCTGCTTTGCGTCTTAGTATCCCAATTGATAGATGTACCCCAAGCTTTTCTGCTGCCGGAAGCGAGTGACAAGATTCCTCATATAGGACTCCAAATGCAGACGCCAACTGGAGCAGCCATGAAATCTTAGTTCAGTCCTGGTAATGCCACTGCATCCACCAACCTGAAGCCAGCAGGGGCACCTAAGATTTACATGTCTCTTCGCCACAATTTTGCTTCTGCCCCCTGTGCAAGCCTTCTGAGGAAGTTACTTTGTTTGGCTGACAGCAGGGCTGCTCCTGCCTGTTAATGTCCTTGGAGCTTTCACTCCTGTTCCAACCTTTCTCTTTCCATATAGAAGTCCCCCCTTATTTGCCCCATCCCTTTATCTTCTCTTCCACTATTGCTACCTGTACTCTTCTATGGGCAGGGAACAGTCTATTTCTGCTCAGAGAAATAGTATTCTGTGTTCAGTTCTGGGTACCATAGACCAAGAAGGATTACATTCTTTGTTTACATCCTATGTAACACAGGACCCGAACGGACAGGCCAAAATAAAGCTGCTTTGGGCCACTTTGGAAATGTGCTGTTTAAATGATGCATGCGTCCTAAGAGGCCAGAAGCCACGCCAAAGCCATGTTCTAATCCTAAGGACTGGAGTGCAGCTTTGCCGTAGCATCTGGCCTCTTAAGATGCATGTGTCATTTAAACAGCATACCTGGGATTGCCTTTGGAAACTGTTCAGAAACTTCAGTAGGTCCAAACTGCTGCAGCCAGAATGCTGACTGGGTCTGGATATAGGGAGCATGTAACTCCTTTGCTAAAATAGCTTATGCATTTATGGGCACAATGCAAATTTATGACCTATAAAGCCCAATATGGCTGAGATCCAAATAACCTGAAAGACCATATTTCCACATATGAACCTGCCAGACATTAAAGATCTACAGGGGAGGGCCTTCTTCCCCTCCTGCCACCATCACAGGCTTGTTTGGTGTGGACCAGAGAGATTGAGAGAGAGAGAGAGAGCATTGTATAAATAATGCAGTTTGATGCCACATTAACTATCATGGCTCCATCCTATGGAATCCTGAGATTTGTAGTTTTACAAGGTCTTTAGCTTTCTCTGTCAAAGAGTGCTGGTGACTCACCAAACTATAAAATCCAAGAAGAGGAAGGCAAATGAAATTTTCTCCTAATTTGCCAGGGGTTTATGTCTGTTTGCTGGCAGACACACCATAGCAGAGCAGCTTCAGCTAATCCACTGCACCTCAGTGTAGGACTATGGGGTCCCTCCCCGCCGCCTCCTCTTAACTCAGCCAACTGGCAGGGACAAAATCCCAGAAGATCTCAGCAGGCACAAAGCGGAGCTGTTTCCCCAGCAAAGAGACATCCTCAAGTAAGAACCAAACTGCCAGATACATGAAACCCTGTGAATGAAACGGCTGGCTTAATAGCGGGTGCCATTATTCTGGGGCGGTGGGCCTGAACTCAACACCCAGAGGCAAAAATGCTCAGTTTGTCCAGCCTTTAGCAACTGAGTGACTGTGTAATGTCACAGAGCTTTGGCCTGGAGGGCAGACAAGGAAGGGACAGAAAGCAATTAGAAGGAAATCGCTTCCACTCCTGGCTTCTGGGAGCTTCTGCTGGGGGGGGGGGTTACTTTGGCCTATGCCCCCACAATGCCATTGGCAAGTTTGCAGTGGAAGGGAAATGGAGAGGGCAGCAAAAGACTGTTTGGATTGGTCTAGTTACTTGGGACTACATGACTCCTACTGTTGCAAAAGATGCTGCATTGGCTTTGTTGATGTTATTTACTGTTAAGTTAACATCATTTTAAAGCAACCATATGAATGAGCGACCTCCAAGTCTCCCTGTTACCCAGAGCCCCGATCAGATCTCGTAAATTCAGAGCAGCTGTGGATTCCTTGAGGGAGTCAACCCACCTGCAATCTGGTCACCATCTCTTCCTACTGCCTTCCACTTTCCTAAGAACTACCATCTTTTGCAATGAGTCACATTGACACCTCATCCCTCATGTATGATAACATGTTGAATTACATTTTCATGGACTGGATGGAGGCATACTTGAAGCAGTAGCATCACTAGGGATGTGGGGGTGTGTGGAATGCACCAGGTAACATCCCAGAAAGGGGGGTGACACCTGGCCGGTCCTTGGCCCTCCCCGCATCCCAGGGGCTCTTCCCTGGCCTTTCCCGAGGGTGCGTAGGGCATTTCCCACCCTCCCCAGGTCCTGGACTCTCCTCCCTGGATCTTCTCGGGGCGCTTGGCTGCTCCCTGGGGGCATGAAGGGAATTCCGGCTGTGCGCGCACACTCCTGCGTATGCCGGAAGTCCAGCACCAAAAGTCACACCCTCATAAGTCCTGTCCCTCTCCATGACTGACTACACCGGGTGATACCAACCCTAGAAATGCCACTGACTTGAAGGAATGATGATAACATCTGGGCTAATATGTCCACCTTCCTGAAAGGTAGGGGCCACTCTTCAAAGAAAGCAGTTGTGCAGTTCTGTGTGTGTGTCTGCAACTTTACAATTGTGATGGATTTACTTTTTGTTATTAATAAATTTGTTGTTGTTTGCCACAAGGCAGAACGAGAAACCCCCAAGAGACTATTAGAAACAGCCCTGCTCACATTTTGCAAACTCAGGTCAGCAGCTGTGGATTCCTTGATGGAGTCCATCCACTCATAATGCAGTCCTCCTCTTTTCCTTATGCTTCCTGCTTTCCCTCCCTCTCATCATCTTTGAGTTGTATTACAGTAATTGTAATTGTGTTACTGTAATATATACTGCTTTATTTATACCTCTTCTGTCCCTGAAAGCTGGGGCTAGTTCATCTTTCATCATGCTACAAGGAATGTTGCCTCACAGCTGGCAGTGTGAGAATCTGCAATGGACTCTCACAACTACCACAGTGCACTAAGGTCAGAAAGGCTCCAACAGAGGATGCTGCCTTGGGGCCCACTGAAGGGACCCTGAAGTTGGGCCCCTGAGCAGAGCCATGTGCAAAAATTCACCACCATCTGATTTTAAAAATATTGTTAGATTTTGTTTTTCATGTGAAAAAATTGGAAGCCAATGACTTCAGTAGTTGCCAAACCATTCATGAGCATTCAGATTTTACGCATGTTAAAACCAATTTTTTTAGGGCTGAAGCACATACCTTCTGGAAGTGGGGCATGTGCCAGAGAAGCTCTGGCTGCATGGGAGGCTGGTGCTTTCTCAGCAGCGTTGTCCTTGTCTCATATGTTTTCCCCCTTCGTTTCTAAAGCCAAACAAGAGAAGAGAGAAGAATGGAACCAAGAATGGAGTGAATGGCACTGCATCATTCACTCATTCATTCAATCTATAGCTTGCCTTTCTCCTGACATGGATGACCTCTTACAGCATACATGAGAAAAGTACAGCTAAAAACTAAATGCTAAAAAATAAAAGTAAATTAGATGCTACCCTATTAAGATACCATTAATTTTAAACAGTATAAAAACATTTTGAAATAGCAATAAAAATAAAAGTACAGCACCCTCCAAACGCCCTTCTGCAGAATCAGCTAATTGCCAAATTGCCCAACAATGGTCTTTGCCGCAAAACAGGACAGTAGAAAGGGGGTCAGGCCAACTTCCACAGCCTCTGGGAGCAACCACAAAGAAGGCACTGTCTCTCAGGTCCTCAACAATGGTTGAACTGAGAGAAAGCCCTCCCCCAAAAGAGCTTATATCCTGATTGCATTTACATCTTCTGTTTTTAATATGACCATTTGCTTATGGACAGCAAGGGCTACATAATGCTGCTAGAGTCGGTTCATGATGCCTGCCCAATTGCTTCTGACAACTAGTAGTTGTTTCCTGAGGAAGCAGGAAGTTGCAAGGATACAGGTACAGATCCCACATGTGCCAATGCCAGTTCACAAGCCATCAACTGCCAGACCAAGAGAAGCTTCAAGGAAAGAAGGAAACCATTGCAGCCAATGTCCCCAGTCCGTGGCATGCTGGAGAACACAAATAGTTGGTCCCCAACATAATAGCACTTGGGATGCACTGGTCAAGGGCAGTGGTGCTCAGACTTTGGTCGTCCAGGTATTTTGGATGTCAGCACCCAAAACCCTTGACCCTTGCCCAGTTGCCTCCCTTCATCTCACTTACCTTATTCTCTTGATGCTGCGCAGCCATTTAGTAGCTGGGGGACAAGGCAGGGAGGCCAGGCAGGCAGTGGTTGACTATGTATTCAGCAGCTGTCCATAGGAAGATGGAGTCATCCACTTGAACCCTTGGTGGATACCCTGGAAGTTGCTATTGTTATCCTGTGGCCAGCTGCTGAGGCACAGTCTTCCACTGCCAAGCCACCTTCTATCCTTCCCTGGCCACCAAATGGCACCAGGAGAGTAAGGCAGGCAAGAGCCTAGGGGGCACAGGGAGCACCTGAAGTCCTATCATCCCTAATGGCTATGCAGCTGCATGCATGCATGCCACTGGGGCCAACACGGGCTTAAGCATCTGCAGATTTTGGTATTGGGGGGGTGGTTGTCCATCACGGACACCCATGGATATCAAGGTCCCACTGTACATTGTGACATTTTGTTGCCATTCCTGGTCAGCCTAGCCCTGGCCATGTGCCCACAACACACTGGTTACCTTCTGATGTTTTTCTGCCTTCTCAGCTTTAATGACAGCTCTCTGTTGATCCATCCAAATCTCTTTATACTTGTGCTGCAGCAGCTCAAAGAAAGGAGTAGAGGGTCTGCAAAAGGTTCAGAAGCAAAAGATATCACAAAGTTGGCAACAACAGCAACAACAATGAAAAAACAATCAATCAAAGAAACAACATTTGATCTTTGGAGCTCAGGTGGAGAACCTGTAACCCTCTAGTGGTTTATTGACCTCCCCTCTCTCCCAACCAGCCCACAGAGAGCATGGTAAGGGGTGGTAGGAGCTGTAGTCCAACCGCTTCTGGAGGGCCACAGGCTTGCCACCCCTCCTCTTGCCCCCCTACTCAGAAGTGTGAAGGCTTGCCCTGTTTCGACCACTGCCTTGTGCCTCTAAGAGCTTCCAGACATCAATAAGACGATGGGAAGATTTTCCTAGTAGAGAGAGAAAGGTCAAGATCTCGTGTGGGCTTGCATTGCATCAATCTTAAAATCTGGAGTAACCCACTGGTTGTGCTAAATGTCAAAATTGCACAACAGAGTGCACATGCAAATGTGCAAGCAAAGGCACAACAGAAAGTGCATGAGCATCCACAAATCCATATACAGTACTGTGACTCAAGAAATTTCCCAACATCTCAGGTCATATAAAGACTGCCCCCTTCTCAGATTCCCTTCTTTCTACATTTTTCGCCATTTCCCTCCTTTTCCAAACTTCCTCTCCTTCGCTTCCCATCAACAGGATGGTGAGTTAAAGACTAAAGCTCTTTCTTTTACCTCATCTTTTCATTAGCCACTGAAGATGTAGGCTCTCCACATGCAGAAAGCCATTAGTAAATGTTGTAAGCTGAAACTGCCTGCCTTGTTGGCTTTTTCATTCAGTTTCAGTTCTCAGGGAAGCATCATCACATTGGGGCATGCTTTTCTGCTACTCTGCTAAAGAAGGCTAATTCCTAATAGTTGCATCTTTTATATTTTTAATAGTTTTCCCCAAACAAGGTCCGACACCCTGGGAAACTTGGGTTACAGAAATTACACCATCATCCTGGCTCTCCACTCATGTACCTAGAGATATTCCTGGAATCGTAACCTTAACCGCCCCCCAGGCAAATCAGAATATGTGCCACCTCTTTCTCCTCCCTTTCCCATGTTCATCTGTAATTAAGTGCAGACTTCATGGCCTTAGCAATGCACCATCAACCACCCTTCTCTCCTCACGCCACATCTGCACACTCTTACACTTTTTGCTTTGCTTACAGCTAACCTGCTTAAGAGGTTTTGTTTTTCTTTTGGGGGAGGGAGAGACTGAAAACTCCAGTGGGGTAACAGAGAAGTTTATCACACGGGTGGAATTTCTCTTAATTTCGAATGAAAAGAAAATAGGGCCAAAATGCATTCATGTGAATTTGCTAGTTCAGCAAATTTATGTGAATTTGAATTGCGTTTCGACTGACTTCCCATTGCCCGAAAATAGCTTGCCATTGCCCGGAATTGCATGTGGTAGTCTATCATGCAATAACGTGAAACCCCATGATTGCGTTCGGACTGACTTCCCATTGTCCAAAATTGCATGTGGTAGTCTCTCACGCAATGTCAAACCCCATGATTGCGTTCGGATTGCCATTGGATTATACTTCCAATTTCCCTTGTCTGATAAACTCCTTAGGAATAGGCCTTGCCTGAGTATGGCACTTGGAATTCATCCTCCTTAGCAATCAGCCCAGGAGCTGTTGCTGCTTCTGCTGCTTCGGTTTGCGCATGTATGCAAATAGCCACTTTTCCTGGGGTTTTCTCTCCTGCCTTCCCCAGCTTCTTTTGCTCCTGACGTGACTTTTATTACTAATTATTGCTCACTGCATGCTTCAGAGGAGCCTAATTATGCCCATGTTTGCTAATGATGAGAGGGGTGTACTCTAAGGTGATGCATCCCAAGAGGCCATAAAGAGTTGTCCTCTCTGTGTGCTGGCAGGATGGGGGTGACATAGATCACAGGGCTGCCTTCATGGGATTACATCTCCAAGCAGCTTCAGGGCCTCTCTGTCTGGCCATGGGCTCCCAGCCAGACCTGCTGCAAAGCTCAATGGTCTCTGTTCCCCTTTCTCTTTAGCATGGCTGGGCAAATAAATTCAAAGGGTTCTTGGGCAAAGATGGTTTTCTGCCCCCAAGGCATGACCCACAACAAGCTGCACTACAATGAGAAATCAAAAACTAGTGGTGTTCAAAGTCCACTTCTGCTTTTGTTTTGGGTGGTGTTTGGGGGTTTGATTAATGCTAATCCTGAAGGGAGCAAATGGTTTGTTTTTTGCTGCAGATTTTATTTCAAAGGAGGGGGGACTGAGGTGGTCCAGGGGCAGCACTTCCAAAACAAATGGCCCATGGGCTATTCATCCCCCATCACCACTGGACTGGGGTACTTTGTCATTGCAGGAGACCTAGGGAAAGTGCATCCCAAGATTTTGTTATTGTTGTTGTTATTGTTGTTGTCTGGATATTCTGGAGGGGCTTCCAGGGGCTAAATGTTTTTGGGAAAAATGCCCCCAAGGCCTCCTAAGGAGTGGGGGCCAATTTTTCCCTTTTAAAACTGTCCAGGTCACATCCTGTTAGGAAAAAAAGGACACCTCTGGTCCCACACTGGCCCAGAGGGGACCGGCAATGTGGAGGGATTAACCCCATGACCTCCAGGGTGTATTTGTGGACAAATAAATTCACTTTTTAGGAGGTGTGGCACTGGAGTACAGACTTGCTGGGTTTTCTGGTGTACCTATATGCCCCCCTGAACCCCCTGTCCCCTGAGAGTTGCCCACCCCTTCTCTGTAGGCACCAAGACATCCATGGGCATAAGTGGAACTGCCAGGGCCCATGTGTTGACAACTTTCTTGGAGCATTTTCTGGCTGTGGGGGAAGTGTGGAAGCAGCAAAAGTCTGGTTTTGCTCTAGTATTGATTACAGGAGGTTCCCAAGCAAGAGTGAGGTTGTCCTGTGGTCTTATGACATCCCAGCTCTCTCTGACTTCTGCATATGCTGTTTCGGGTTGGTGGGACTTGGGAGTCCAGCAATACTGTTTCAGCACAGACCTATCTGTGTGAAAGATTTCCCATTTCAAATACCAAAATGTCTCAGCAATACCAGGCTTCAGGGCCAAGGGAGTCCCATCACTGACCAGAGCCTGGAAAAAGTTAGTTTGTTTGGACAATCACTCCCAGAATCCCCCAGTGAATGGGACTGAAAATACCGGTGCCTTTTGTTTTCAAGCTCTTCTTGCCACCAGTGATGAAAACTTCGAGGGGAGGCATGTTATCCTTTTGGAAGGGGCAGGGGAGAACACTGATGAAAGATAGAAAAGAGCCAAATGCTGATGCCATGGAGAAGGGGGCATGGCCATTTGGGGGCAACCAAGAAGACTGCACTCAACCTTGATGTACATCAAACCTACTACACAGAGAAAAAAAGGTGCCTAGGGCTGCTATTCTGCCTTCACAGAGAAGGCCTTGTCTCTGACCACTATTCATCCAATCTCCAAGATGCTTAATTAGAGGTATTTCAGTGTTATTGTGAAAAGGTTAGTGAGCTCATGGGAAACTACTGTATGAGGGAAGCAGAATATGAATCCTGTGTCCTGAGGTCCCTGCTGAACTCTACAACAGCCACCTCCAAGCTCATCCCTTCCAAATGTGTTGGATGACATCTCCCATCACTCGCCTGGTCATTGAGGAGATGGGAGTTGTCCTACAAGGAAGGTGTCTGGTTGAGGAACATCTGCACCCTTCCATCCTCCCCTCCCTGTCTTTGAATGAATGTCTGCCATTTGCTTTTTATGTGGGGAAATGAATTGGAAACAGTGAGGACATCATTCATGGGGGAACTACATCTACCCTGTTGGTCCCTCTCCAGTTCCTGGATCTGTGGTCTAGTTTTGGCTGCTGTGAGGGCTATTCCAGATCACAGGCTGTGCAGTTCAGACTAGCGGATGAGATGGATGGCACTAAAGGCCTGTCTCTCACTCTTTACCTACATCTTGCCCCCCAGAGATCCATATCTGGATATCACAATAGAATTACCCTGAGTTTTTCATACAGGAGATGGTCGTCAGGAATGCTCTAAATGTGGCTTCTCCTTAAATCTCTAATATGTATTTATGCATGCTTTGAAAGCCATTATCTTCACGCACACCTTTCTCCCCTTCACCTGCCACTCTACATTTTTTAAAAAATAATAATTTGCTGCTAAATTATTTTCAAGAGGTAGGAAGTACTTCACAGAAAGGAGACACTCCTTACATGAAGGGTGTGAGGTTGTTCCTCCTGCAAACTAAAACCTGTCCCTTTGCAAATAAACGGGCTCCTTTGCACCCAAATAATTACTGAAGGGCAAATGCGCACGCCACGCACGCATGCACCACAGCAGAATGAATGCCATTTAGAAACCCAAACAGGTAGGCCTCAAATGAGTGCCAAACTCTCTCCTGCTCAATCTCAGCCTTTGGCACTCTTCCGACGAGAGAGCAGAAAACCCTTCCCGGACTGAAGACGCAAGGGAAATGCTAATTATAATTTGCAAACATCAGTCTGACATTTTTCTTCGAGCGCATGTATGTATAAATCTTGACAGCTGTGATTTGCCTGTTTGGGTGAGATAGTTCTCTACCCAGACTAGAACAGGCTGTGCTTATGACGGCCCATCATAGTCCCCCACAGCTCATTAAAACTTTTTAAAAACCTCTCTCTCTCTCGTTCTCCTCCCCCCTTTTTAAATGGAGGCTGCCGTGTCAGGGGCTTCTAAGGGGCTTTCAGTACACACCAGTTGAAAGGTGTTTCAGGTACAGAGCCTTGGGTCTGACAAACTGGGTTTTTAGTTACGCCTCCCTGTTCACAGCGGGGCAAAATAATTGGTCATCAGTGACTACTAATTTGGTGGAGTAGCCAGAGGCTGTGTTTTTTTTCTTCCTCGAAAATCAATGACAGCACCGGAGTCTCTTCAGCTCTAGATGGGCTTTCGTCTTTTCAGATGTCGATGAGCCTTTCGCTGGAGACAGCTGTTTTGTTAAAATTAAAATCTATGCACCACGGCGCCAACTTGTGAGCGAGGCAGCACCACAGACAAAGTGACATGGCTGCACTCTGGGGCCGGGTGTCAGTTTCTTCGGGAAACTTTCTGCCTGCAAAACTTAGCAAAATGGTAATTAAAAATAAATAAATTACAAAACAGAATCCTCCCTACCTAGGACTCTCTCTTGGCACCCAGGCTGTGTAAGCTGAGAGATGACATCTTCAGAAGTGGTGTTGGGATCCCCTTGGGAAGGCAAGAGGGAAGCTGCTCTCCCTCACCCCAATAGGATGGCAATGGTGTGGCTCTTGTGGAGAGGAGTAGGAAATCAGTAGACAGTGGCCAAAGAGGAGGGAGGGTGGATGGGTGGGACAAAAGACCACTTTCTGAGCCTAGGTAGGGCTGGAGAACTGATAGAAATGTTGGGGACCTGCCTTACATTGGCAGAACTGACATCAAGTAACAGAGCTTGGGCTCTGCAGGTGTATTTGTTGGGAGTCTGGGGGTTGTAGTCCAAAAAGGTAACTTTTCCCTATTCTCTGGTCAATGGACAAATGAAGCCGAAGCCAAAGACACTTGTTGCCAAGGGATCAAATCAGGTGGTCTGCCAGGTCTTGTGTCAAGGAAGGCTACCATGGAAGCACGGCAGCATTGCAGAGTACTTAAGAGGGCAGCTATTCCTATGAAGGCTGCTTTTCGAGTGCCTCTCCTTGGTCCTTCTCCCTCCTGGATGGCTTCAGGGAGCTCCCTGTTCAAAATCCCAGAATGCTTTGCTTAGAAATCTTCCTTTGGGGCCTATAAGCCATGCCTAAGGGATTCTGGGACTTGTTGGCCTCCAAAAAACATATCTAAGCACAGCACTGCACTGAGAGGCTGCAGCTCTGCAGAGCCAGCAAAACCCCTGCTGCCTTGCTTTGGTCTTACTGAATCCTTGGCAAAGGAAGCCTGTGGGCTGCGTCATTGCATCCGTGTTGTTCATGTGGCACCTTTCAGCCTTAATCAAGATGGTTCCTTTCAAGGGAAAGGAGTGAGGAAAATGCCTCCCCCATCTGTACCATTAGTATTTCCATCTCAGTCTCCACTAAGTATTCCTTGCCTAAGAAAACCTTATGAAATTCTTGGGGTCACCATAAGTCAGCAAGTGACTTGAAGGTACATACATACACACACACACACACACACACACACACACACCACAGTCTCTTTCTGCCTGAACAGCTGAAAAATTTGTCGGCACACATGGGCCTTGCTCAGGCACCAGGTAAAGTCTGCAGAAATCCGTCTCCCTCCCTGAACCTACCCCCTCTTTCTGTGGCTTTAATTGTTCCCCTTTGGGTACCGGACTTGTCTGGTCTAACAAGGACAGCATCGGAAAAGAGAAGAGCACGGTAATTGAAGCACTTAGCTATCCTCCAAAGCCCTGACTCTTGCACCTAATTAGGGAAGAGGGCCACTGGGCATTTGGTTATCTTTTTTAATTGTTTGCGGCCTGGTGAGCATAAAAAACTAATGGTAGGAGAGGGAACGTGGATGTGAAGGGAGGCGGGTGAAGCCTCCACGGCTGCTCCAAAGTCAAGTTATAAATGACCATTTGCAATTTGCTTGTTTTTTCCCCCCAGAACTGGTGGATTCAATTAGTATCATGAGGGGGCCTTTGGCATTGTCAGCCTGCGGAGGAACCATGGAGGAAGGGATCCAAGTATAAAGGAAACGGAATCCCCCCCTCCTGCCTTTAAGATGCTTGTAAAGCATAAAGTTGCATTAGGGGCCGTCATGAACCATCACGGATAGTCGTCTAAATAGACCCTGGCCATAAAACCGCACTGAGAGAGAGGCCTTGAGGATCATTTTTAAAATGATCTCCATTTGTCCTCATTTCCCCTCTGAAGGATGAAGAAAATAATAAGAGAAGGGGAGGGGGAAACACTCCACACAGCTTGGTGCGAAATATTTGGGCATCATTCTTTCTGAACTCGTCCTCAGCCTTTGCTTGCGTGTCTGCTCTAGAGTGGTTTTTGTTGTTGATGTTCCTTGAGTTCCCTTGCATTACAATTTTAAAAGACCTTTTCTTGGCCAGCAAACAGGAGTGTGGATTTTGTGCGGTGCTATGGATGACCCTGAATTTCCATAAGCTTTCACGCTTTCCTTGTAATTGGAAGGAGGAAAACAGCCAATATAAATTACTTTGCCATGGGCAGCCAATAAGGGAAAAAATGGTTGGTTTCCCCCACCGGCATCCCAGGCGTCAGAAGATTCGTTATTTGGCTCAGAGGGCTTGTCTGCTCAGAAGCCATCAGAAGAATAAATTCTCTTGTAAACAGAACGCTTAAAAAGATTTATCTGATGTTCATTATAGCTGTGCTTAGGAGCGTGTGTGGTTATGGGCGCATCAAATTTGCTACTGCGTTTGCAAAGATGAGTGTGAAGCAGGGTATAAAGACATTGCCAAGGCCTCAAAGGCATTCTGAGAAATTATATGAGGACCGAAAAACCAAATAGTTGACTAATGGATTGCATAGCTCAATGGCAGGCCTACATGCATCACACAGCCACTGATGCATCACCAAGAAAGAGAGAAAGAGACCTGGTACGGAGGCGGAAGCAACTGTGACACATCTGGTGGCTGGGCAATGACAGATCATCGCGAGGGGGGGAATGCAAGGAGTGTGGCCCCCATTAATTCCTCCAGGGCTCTCAGCAGTCTCTGATACCACCAACATCCTCAGGGCTGATCCAAGATATAGTGGATCCAAGATATAGCCTCTCTGCTCAGGTCTTGCAAGCTCAGGGCAAACGTCATTGAGTCATCTGGCTTTCCATCTAGATGCTCTTGGAAAGAGCAGAGTCTGGGGCATCCCATTGGCAGGTGCCCCATGGGACATACAGTCTTCTTCTCTTTCCACTGCCTTCTGCCTTTCCTAGCATGAGTGCCTATGATGTGGCCAAAGTACAACAGCCTCAGTTTGATCATCTTGGCTTCCAAGGAGATTTCTGGCTCAATCTGTTCAAGGACCCAATTGTTTGTTTTTTTGGCTGTCTGCAGTATCTTCAGCACTCTTCTCCAGCTCAAACAAATTGAATATCTTCTTACCCACTTTTAAGTACCCAGCTCTCATATCCATCCATCCATGATGATAATGGCTTGGATGATTCTAACTATAATGCTTAGCTGTGCATGATAGTCTTTCCTAATGAGTCTTCTCATGATGTGGTCAAAGTACAGCAGCCTCAGTTTGATTATCTTGCCTTCCAGGGAGAGCACAGCCTTAAAGTGTTCAAGGGCCCCTTTGGTCCTCTTTTTGCCTGTCCACAGTATCCTTGGCACTCCTCTCCAGGACCACATCTTGAAGGAGTCGATTTTGTTGGAGTATTACCATTGATGTTTGTTTTGTAGATCTATGTTTTTATTTCCTTGAGAAGGGGAGTGTCTTCTAGCAGGAACACTGATATATATCCCTATGATCATTTGGTCAGTGTTGTTTGTGAAGAAGTCACTTCCTATACCCCTCCCTTTTCTAGGGGTCAATACACTTTATTGCCCTTTGTTCTCTGTCCTCTTCCTCTCTCTGCTCTCACCAAGCACGGATGCAGAAACCAGGTTGGGCTGCTAAAGACGTTTCCCCCCTTCTTACTTGCACACATGAGAGTCAGCTCTAGGGACTCTTCTACCAAATATAGTTTTCTCTACTGGTTAGTTATTTTCTAGAACCTAGATGTAGCAATAAAGCAAGTTTCTAACGTGAAGTTGAAGGGTTTCATGGCTGGCATCCATAGTTTTTCATGGGTTTTTGGGGCTATGTGGCCATGTTCTAGAAGAGTTTATTCCTGATGTTTCGCCAACATCTGTGGCTGCTATCTTCAGAGAATGCTGGCATGGAAGAGAGCTGGGTATATATATATGTAGGGAGGAGTGATTTCCATGTTAATCTGTGTATTCCAGATGAAAAAGCAAGTTTCTTTTTACCTACCAACGTATCGTGTTTCTTTGCCAGAAGCTCAGATCTAGTTGTTTTTACCAAATCTCTGTGGAGTACACACTAGTTGCTGTGTTGCTGCTGCTGTTACTAAACTGATTTAGAGATGGAAGAAACCCCAAGGGCCATCCAGTCCAACCCCCTGCTATGCGGGAACTCTCAGTCAAAGCATCCCTGACAGATGGCCATCCAGTCTCTGTTTCAAAACCTCCAAAGAAGGAGCCTCCACCACAATCTCCGAGGAAGGAGTGTATTGCACTGTTGAACAGCCTTTACTGTCAGGAAGTTCATCCTAATGTTAAGCTGGAATCTCTTTTCCTGTAGCTTGCATCCATTGTCTCTGGAGCAGCAGAAAACAAGCTTGCTCCCTCCTCAATATGACATCCCTTCAAATAACCAAAAACCATAATCGATTTTCCAACAGATTTTGTTCCGTGAGTGCTCTGGTGCCACAACCGACTGCAATTCCCAGCATCCCAGAGTATGGAGCCCTGGCAGTTTAAAGTGGTGCCAACCTGGAGTATTTCTGCAGTGAGGATGCAGCCTCTGCCTGGCCAGGATGCTAAGCCATGAAGCTGCAATGCATACCTGCCCTGGGCTGCAGGTGAGGAGGTGCCCAGAGGGGTCTGAAAGGCTCTGTCTTCCTTAGGGGCGGGGGGCTTGTATAGATCAGAGACTGGGTGGAGGGGAGCCTCGTCCTCCTCCTCCTCTTCCTCATTAGTGCTGACCTTGGCCCCGGTGAGGCTCCTGATGAATGGTCGGCATCGGTCTGGATGAGGCTCCGCGGACCCTGGGCGCATTATCTCTGATGGTCCCTGCAGGGCCCACCAGCTTCAGGGAGGACATCCATCTCTGTCGGAGACGAGGAGGCAAGGCGAGAAAAAGCTCCGATGAAAAATGCCCCTTGGATGACTCCTGGCAACAAAAGCCAGGCACATGGCTGGAAGGGAAGGGAAGGGTGAGAAGCACACACACATATAAACACATAAACACACAGGTGTAATCCCACCACAACCAGGAGGAGGGCCCTTTCCTGGACTAGGATTTCCAGATCTCACACATGCTGGCTGGGGATCTGGGGAGTTGTAGTCCATAAAATTAAGTTCCCCAGGCTCTGGTGTATGAGTGTGGATAGCAGAAATCCTCCCAGACCCGGAATAACGACCAAGAAAGACCGAGCCTGTTGTTGAAAATAAAGAAAACAAAAATAATGACCTACACCAGCGGTTCTCAACCTGTGGGGCACGACTCCTTTAGGGATCGAACAACTCTTTCACAGGGGTTGCCTAAGACCATCAAAAAACACATGTTTCCGATGGTCTTAGGAACCGAGACGGAAATAATTTTAGGGCTGGGGATCACCATGGTGTGAGGAACTGTATTAAAGGGCTGTGACATTAGGAAGGTTGAGAACCACTGACCTACGTCAATGGACACCCAAACAGTGGCTCGCCACTATAGGCTTAGGTGCAGAGTTTGAGGCCGCCCATGAATAGAGCCCAGAGGTTTAAAAAGAGGGCTGGGCCTCATGGGCCCAACCTTGCCGACAGCGGGCAGACCTAAGCTATTTAAGCTGTCTTGCCCCCGCATCGGCCTCCTTTTAAATATTTCATCCCACCCTGTTTGGTCACTTTGGGGCAAGGTAGGAATCCCCCCCCCCTTTTCCTGGGATTTTTGCCTAACTCATACTGTTTTTAGGGACTGGTGACTGGCTTGGGGCAGGATGTTAACTAGATTTCCCCTGGCTTTTATGGGGATGGGGGTACAATTGGTGTACACCTAGGCATCCCACTGAGGTGAAAGGTCTGGATCAGGGCACGTCAAGGGCCATGGGGGCTGCTCATGAAACAGCCTTTGGGGAAGATATGGGGGTTTTGCCCTCTCTTACAAACTCAGGGGAGTTTGGGAGAGTGCGCCTCATATCTACCTTCCTATGACTGGCTGAGGAGACAATCAGAGGATTTGGTTGCCCTCGGAGTCTGGTACAGTATTTTTGCCCTATGGGAAGGCTGAAGAGGTGCTTTAGGTAAAGGCACCTGACTTCAGCTGAACTCACATCAGGATTTCACCCTCAGTTGATGTCTCGAAAGTTTACAGTTATTAGTTGGGGTTTAAATAGGTTTAAGGTCTAATAAAATATTGATCTAATAATACTTTCCCAAAAAAGGAAAATAAGAGGACCCAAATAATTACCAGTTAATCTCACATCAATACCAGGAAGGATTCTAGAGCAGATCATGAGACAGACGATATCTAAGCACTTAGAAAGGAATGCTGTGATCACTAAAAGTCAATATGGATTTCTCAAGAACACGTCATGCCTGACTAATTCTGGCCCCATACAGGCAGGCCAAAATAAAGCTGCTTTGGGTCACTTTGGAGGTATGTTGTTTAAATGATGCATGCGTCCTAAGAGTCTGGAAGCTGTGCCAAAGCTGCACTCCAGTGCTTAGGATTGGATCGTGCCTTTGGCGCAGCTTCCGGACTCTTAGGACGCATGCATCATTTAAACAGCATACCTCCAAAGTGACCCAAAGCACCTTTATTTTGGCCCGTTTGTATGGGGCCACTATCTCCTTTTTTGATAGAGTTACAAGCTTGGTGGATGAGGGGAATGCTGTGGATGTAGTATATCTTAATTTCAGTAAGTCTGTTGATAAGGTCCCCCATGATATTCTTCCAGACAAGCTAGTAAAATGTGGGCTAGAGATGTTATTGTTAGGTGGATTTGGAGAAAAGTGACTAGCAGGGTATTGTAGGGTTCTGTTCTGGGCTCGATGCTGTTCAAAAGGTTTGTAACTGACTTGGATCCAAATGTCTTGCCATCCAAATGCTGGCTGTATTTGTTCTTGGAGTATTTGTCTCCATCGGTGGTAACACTTAAACTTGCCAGTCAGTAGGAATGAGTTAAATTCTAGCCATATTTTTTAAAAAGCCGTAAAGTGGATCTAATGAGCCAGTAATTTGATTTGGTCTATAACATGCTTTTAAAGTGAAGGGATAAATACAGCAGGCCTGCATAAAAGTAGCTATTAAAGAAGAGGATTGAGACGAGCAGTAATAAGTTTAAATTAATAATGCCTCTCCTCTTTGGCAGATCTGGCAGTTGGTCATTCCCATTTGGAGTTTTCCATTTCATTTTTAAATTTATTTACCATGCAAACTTTCAGATTGTGCCTGGATTTCTCCTGGGCAGCCATTTAACCACCGTTTATGAAGAAATAAAGCAAAATGGATGCTGATTTTTGACCTGCTTTGGGGAATAGTTCGGCATCGTAAAAGCTCTTTTGCTTGCCATTTAGCGGGCCGCTCTGTCATACCCATGATGGCTGGTTCTGATCAAGACAAAGCTTTATAGCTGGGGCATTTGCTGCTAACAGCAAACTAATGCTGCATTTTCATTTGCTCGCAATTAATGTTAATGCCTGTGACGAAAATTGTCATTAAATACCATTTTAAAATCCATTCAATTTGCATATGCAAAGCCCATTTGCTATCGCATAAAATGCTCACCACCATTCATCATGTCTCCACACAGCCATTCCCTCCTTTCATGGTGCTTTTAAAATAATAATAATATTAACAACAACAAAAACAATGAAAAATCTTTATTAGCAAATTAGTTGTAATGTAAGATCTGTCCCAGGCCCACTAAATGGTGCAAGGAAACAGGGTGATGCTGAGTTTTCAGTCTTCTGGAAGTCCCTCTGTGGCTGTGTCTGCTCAGCCAACCAACTATAGAGGGCTCTACGCCTTGTTCAGAAACTACAGGTAGTAAAGGAGGAGTTTATCCTCCTCCCCATCATTATCCACCATTATCCACAAAGGAATCCAGTAGCTTTATATCTTCATATGCTAACAGAGGCCAAGGAGTTTATCAGACAAGGGAAATTGGAAGTATAATCCAATGGCAATCTGAACGCAATCATGGGATTTAATGTTATTGTGTGATAGACTACCACACACAATTTCGGGCAATGGCATGCTGTTTTTGGGCAATGGGAAGCCAGTTCGAATGCAGTTCGCATTCACGTAAATTTACTGAACTAGCGAATTCACGTAAATGCGTTCTGGCCCCACTTTCTTTTCATTTGAAATTAAGAGAAATTCCTCACATGTGATAAACTCCCAACATGCCAATGCTGGTTTGACCATTGCAGGCCGTTCTGCCACAGGCCATTCTGATGGCCCTGAGTATGTGATGCAGTGGCAGAGCATTGATCTGGGGTTTGGGCAATGAAACTTCTCATCTCCATAGAGCAGACCTGCACAACTTGGAAGAGGCAGTGGCCAAAATTAAAATAGGAGAAACATCTTCAAGCTGCAGATAGATTTTTAGCAGCTCACTTTCCAAGTAACGGTATAATTAATGAATAAACTATTTTAATCACTATTAATTATTAACAACAACAGCAACAAATATTATGAATATTAATTCCATCCTCCTCCTTCTCCTCTGCCCTGTTCTTTCCTGGGAAAAAGCTCGGCTGAGGATGAGCCTTGGAGTCCTCATAAGCTGCTCGAAATCCTTTGTCAGGTTGCAAGTGGCCCATGGACTATATGTTGTGCAGGGTATGAAACTCACTGGTGGTAACCTCTAACTGGCTAGGAATTCTAGGGTTTCTAGTTAGAAAAAATAACCTCCTCATGCTTGGGGTAGCCCAGTTATGCCCAACACTACTCTGGTTTTGTTTGGGTTGAAGCAATTCAGCCCCCGTAACCACTCACCGTGCTGGCCTCCCATAGGTCATGTCCGCTGGAACTTTTGGGGGGGTCCTTTTAAAGCGCCGCTCATCCACCTCATCCACCCGGAGATCCTTGGCCTGGCGGTATAGGTTGTGCTCATGGGAGGTGATGTATCCATCCTTGACTGCTAGGGAGTTCATGGCCTTGTAGTCACGGGGCTTCTCTTTCTCCAGAACGACTCTGGGCTTCATTGCATTCCAGTGGCAGATGGCTAAACAGAGAATGGGGGGCAGCAGGGAGAGAGGGAAATTAGCAAAATACCAAATGCCTATTTATTGAGAAGCTACCAGAGCTGGGTGAAATGGCCTTTTTGGACTGCAGCTCCCAGAAACCCTCATAGCAAGCAGCCATGCTGATGAGGGATTATGCTGGGAGCAAGCATGGTACCATGGTTTTAACACTGGGCTCTGTCTCTGGAGATCAACGTTTGATTTCCTGCTCAGCCATGGAAACCCAGTAAGAGACTTTCAGACCCAGAAAAGCCCCTTGGGGTTGCCAGGAGTTAGAAATGAGTTGAAGGCACACAGCAACAAGTCTCAACCGACTCATCCAAGCTCTGCCCCATGTAGACATAGCCAAACCTGTGAGATGGTGCGGCAGAACTCTCCTGGGACTTAACCATTTGCAGGAGAGGGACTGAAGAGCTGAATGCCTCCTTGTGGTATGTGTGTGTGGCAGGAATTCTTTGCACTTAGATAAATGCCAAGGGGAAGCCTAGGCTCTTTTTTCTGAATGTGTGCGTGCTGGATGGATCCTCTCATATTTAACTGTCCCTTGAGGAGGAAAGTGAGAGAGTGAACATACAAAGTGATTGTGAATACTATGGCTTGGATGATTCTAACTTTGGTTTTCATTTGTTCTCAGTTCTCAGATCTTTACTGTTTAGGATCTTCTCTAGCTCTTTCATGGCTGCCTTTCCCATTCCTAGCCTTCTTCTTATCTCTTGACCTCAGTTTCCATTCTGAGCTATGTTTGCAATATGGTCCTTAGTGCCTCTTCCTTTCCTCAACCCTGCTTGTACTTCTGGGATTTCTCTTTCCATATGTGGCTAGAGTCTGTGCTGCAGTATTTTGAGCATAATTTTACTTGCATGGGAGATTGGTGCTATGGTCCTATAGTTGCTACAGTCTCTTCCATTCCCTTTTTTGTTGATGGGGATGTATATTGAGCATTTCCAGTCTGTTGGCCAGTGTTTTGCTTCTCATATTTGCTGGGATATTTTAGTTAACACTAGAATTTATACTCTGTGTGTGGATTGCAGCAGTTCGATTGGCATATCATCTGTTCCTGGTGATTTCTTTTTCCCAGTTTCTCTTAATGCTGCTTCCACCTCATATCAGTGATATGATATTATATCATGAGGTAATACTGTTTAATATAATATCATATCAGTGATGCAATAAGATATCATAGCACCAGTGATATGATAGCCCTGTTTAAATACATCAAAGAATGTCATATTGGAGCAAGTTTGTTTTCTGCAGTTCCAGAGAATAGGGCCTGGAGCAAAGGATTGAAATGACAGAAAAAGATATTCCATCTCAACATTAGGAAGAATGTCCTGACAGTAAGTGCTGTCAACAGTGGTATAAGCTGCTTGGGAGTGTGCTGGACCTTCTTTGGAGGTCTTTAAACAGAGGCTGGATGGCTATCTGTAAGGTGTGCTTTGATCATGGCAGAATGGGGTTGGACTGGATGGCCCTTGTTGCCCCTCCCAACTCTAAGAGTCTAAGATTGTAGTATCATACAACACTCCCTTTGAAAAATGGTGCTGACACTCTGGGAAGGTTGAAATATTACTCCAAATTGTATAATCCTACCTTCAGGTACGCCTCCATCTGTTCCACGTAAATACAACCCATAATTGAATCCGTAGCCTGGAAGGGTATAGCAGCTTCTACGGGGCTTCCCAACTTCAGGCTGCAAGAAGAGGTACATATCCATTTATTTATTTATCCATCCATCCAGTCATCCCTCTTCCTTATATCTTGAGATTGCAAGGTCTGGCATGGTACAGACAATTAAATAGCATTCAACAATATCCAGTCATTTTAACCAGACAGTGGCTTCTTCCAAAGTGTTCTAATCAAGTGTGTATTTCTCTGGGTTTTCTTGGGTTTTGTGGATTGCTATTATGAAGTGAACTGCAACTGGTCCATAAACCAGATATAAACAAGACATTCAGAATAGGACTATACAAAACTCAATTGCAGAATACTTCAGTCTTCCAGGGCATTCCATCTTGGACCTGAGAGCAGTGGTCCTTGAACAAAAAGATTACCAAAAACAAAAACCCCAGTGAAAGGAGAAACAGCAGAATTGGAATATATCAACATAAATGCACTCCATCAGCAATAGGTTAAAAGAGATAATGGTTTCCTGGCACACTACACACATTTTAACACTAGTTAACACTCCAGCCTCATGGGGCTCTCTTGTCCAGTTCATCACATATTCTTTTGGGCCCCCACACTATATCCTTTTACTTATTCATATGGTTATCTACTAACCTTGGCTTTAGGCAACATCCCCAAACAATCATAGTTAAACCTGAACTTGTCGCTTCATCTGCACACCCACAAAAGTTTGTATCCCTATGGACATTCTCACAGATATTCACCAAATATATAAACTCCAACATGCATACTTTGATTTTTGCTGTTTTATATAAGGACACCATTTTACTACGCCATTATATTTAATGGGACTTTCCATGGATGCTGAAGTTTTTGTTATTCCCGGGAATCCTGGAACTCAACCTCATGGGATGGCAAGAGCCCAC
The DNA here is from genome assembly GCF_019175285.1 of Sceloporus undulatus. Taxonomy (NCBI): domain Eukaryota; kingdom Metazoa; phylum Chordata; class Lepidosauria; order Squamata; family Phrynosomatidae; genus Sceloporus; species Sceloporus undulatus. Next base: position 22,456,575 of record NC_056528.1, on the reverse strand, counting down.
TGTAAACCAATAAATCAATAAATTGTCCCATTTGGGGGCTTTCTAGAGTCTCTGGGAACAGAATGCTGGACAGGATAAGGCCTTTCCCATCCTTTCTTTTTTGCATCTAACATGGATCTTCTTATGATTTTGTGTGTGTGTTTCTGTGTTCAGTACCATTCCTCTCTCTCAGTTATGCACAACAAAGGCTATGCACAAAATCACCAGGCTGGCCTAGATTGCAAAATTTTGCCACTGTATGAGAATTTTCCTCCAACTGAAAATACATGTCCTTTGTCAAGATCAGGTTAATGTTTCTTTTTTTCCTTTCTCTTTACTACAAAATATACAACTCCATCCCTCAAGTGTGGCCACACTCATTCTCAACTCACTGAAAACATTAAAAGAGTCCTGCTTTGCCCATGCATAAAAACCTCGCACGGAATAAACATGTTTTTGTGCCAAACAGAAGCTGCAGCTGCACTGGAGAAATCATCCAGTTTGACACCACTTTAACTGCCCTGGCTCAATGTTATCGAATTCTGGGAATTGTAGTGGGTCCTGGCACCCAGAGCAAAGACTAGGTTATTTCTCCAGGAAAAAAGGGAAAAAGAAATGTTGACCTGACCTGAGCAAAGGGCATGTGTCCAAAATCTATCCCTCACACAAGTGATCTGAGGCAATGGTGCAAACTTAAACCTAGTTACAATGGGACGAAACCTTTGCAGTGTGAAAGGCGATGCCTCCCCACCCTCTAAATGTGCCCAGACCATGAAAAGGGTTTGTGGTTTGACAAATCTTCCATGTGGCTTTCATAATAGCTGGCCTTTCTCTCATGCGCCAAGAAGGTCAAGAGAAGACCAAGGAGGGCGAAGCCTTAGCCGGCTGGCACAGGGTGGGTGGGTGGGGGCCCTTGTATGCTTTGTGGGGGACAAAAGCCATGAAAGAAGGGCAAGCTAAGGGGCGGAGGAGGGACACAATCACCCCCATTGTTTCCCCTCCCTTTATTTAGTTTTAAAATTAACTCCCGTTCTCTGGAGAGGGGGATTTGTGGAGTCTGTCGGATTAATCGACCTAGGCCCACACACTTGGTGGTGTCTCCTTGGCCCACCGTGTGTATGTGTGTGTGTCACCATGGTGAAGGCAGCCAAAGGAACCATATTAGGTTTTCCAATGGTGACTGGCCATGGGACGGGTGCCAAGTGTGGAGCTTTGTGTTGGGGGGGACAGTGGCGGTTGCTGGTATGGGTATTGCAGGAGTGGCTGCCCCCACATTTGGTGCAGACAATGCTGTGTGGGCATCCCAAAATGTGTGGCACACACAGTGGGCCAAGGGGACACCACAAAGTGTGGGGTGATGGTAGATTTTCTTTTCTTATTTTTGTCTTGCCAGAATAGAATCCTAGAACTGGAAAGCAACCCAAAGATCATCTGGTCTAGCCCCTTCTGTCAGTGCTGGAAAATATAAACCAAGAGTTTATATTTGCTAGTGTCTTTCTTTATTTGTAGTATTTTAATGCTACCTTTCAGGTTAGGCCCTTCCAGGGGGTGGGATTGGTTTTGGACACATCACATCAGCCTTAGCTTGCATACAGCTAATAGTGAGGATGCTAGGAGCTGCAATTCCAATAACATTGAGGGAGGATATAATTCTCCTCCATGAATTAGAAATTTAAAAAAATACAATGGAAATCATATTTTTACTATTAAACCACAACCCTTAAGACCTCTTAAGACACAGCACCCTGAAAACCAGGTACAATTGGGTTGGGAAAGTTACTTTTTTGGAGTAGAATCCCCATAATGACTCCAGGTAGGGAGCTGTAGTCCAAAAAAAGAAGTTGTTGTTTTTGTTGTTGTAGCACCATCAGAGTACAGGTTGCCTTACAAAACAGCAACAAAAAGCAGGCAGCCCCACCAAAAGTATAAAGGTAAAAGGTAAAGGTATTCCCCGGTGACAAGGTTGTCAACTTGTGTCCAACCATAAGCCAAAGAGCCAGTGTTGTCAGAGATTGCACAGGACACTGTTTACCTTCCCACCTGAGTGGTATCTATTTATCTACTTGCATTGACATGCTTTTGAACTGCTAGGATGGCAGAAGCTGGTAGAAGTGATGGGAGCACACCCCATCATGCAGAACCCGGGACTTGAACTGCCAACCTGCTGATCTTACAATCAACAGAGTCAGCATCTTAACCACTTGAGCCACTGCAGTTCAAGCTGCCAAAACTATACAGCTCGAAAAATACACACACACATACGCATACACGCATGCACACAAACACACACAGAGGGGAAAAAAGAGTAATACAAACTTAATACTATACTACACAATGAATAGTAAAACAAATTATCCAGATAGAAATCCAAAATCCAACATAAAGCAAGCTGACAGATACATATAATCAAAATATAGAAGATTATAAAACATAAACTAAAATTCCAGAAGCATGGGAAGACAAGCAAGTTTTAAAGGAAAGATCACTTTGTAGCCCTGTTGTTCTCCAAATCTGCAAAAAGAAGTTGAAAGTTGTTTAAGGACCAGTGGCATAAACCACAAAAATGAACAGCTCTGCTAGTCTGGATGAAAAGTAGATTGAGACAGGGAAAGAAAGTTTTCATGGCCCAATGCTATATATGCATATTTGTCCTTTCATTATTTGTTGCATGTACTATTTGTTGCATGTACTGTACATTCCTGCCTTTCCTGCATTGAGCTGAAGGTGGCATGCGAGGTCTTCATGGCAATCCTCTGAGCAAGTGCATGAAGGATGGGCTCCGCCAGACAAAGAGGAAAAATGTCCCAGGAGGGAGGAGGTTGTGGGTCTTGGGGATTTTGAAAACAACCAAATGACATTTCAGTTGTCCCAGACAACACAACACTCGCTGCAAAATTTTATTCCCACATTCCAGTGGATTTTCTTTAAAAGTCTTTGAAAAGGATACCTTTTCTCTCTGAAAACCAAAAACCAATTGCAATGCTACAATACATCAATTGTTGCAGTGTTGTGTGCCTTCAAGTCCTTTTCAACCTTAAAGAGAACCTACCATGGGGTTTTCTGAGGCTGAGAGAGTGTGACTTGGCCAAGGCAGGTTTTCATGGCCAAGCGGGGATTCAAACTCTGGTCTCTAGATTTGTAGTCTAATGCTCAAAATGCTACATCTTGCTGGCTTCATTACGTCAGTGCATCAGTGAAATGGCACTTTTGCACAATAGCTCTATAACTATTATTATTATGTTGCCTCCCCCACGAATGGAAGAAGACACAGAGGCAACAACCGCTGGCAAAACCTTGTCTTCTGTCACAAGGCCTGACATTTTTTTCAGACTGATCTGGAAGAGCCAGAAATTATGGGGAGAGTAGCTGCAATCCTACAGCATCTCGGCGCAACATAAATGTCTGCTGGCATTACACAGTTCCTGTACTGAATACCATCGTAGTGCAATGTAGGGGGGAAGGAGAGTGGATCACCTCATTGTCCAGTGCACAATGTGCAACGCACACTAAATTAGGTGCACATTAAACTCTGCCTTGTCTTTGCCTTTCCCCGCCTGCCTTGGCTGGAATGCAGACACCCCCCCAGCAGCTGTCCCCCAACAACAGACAACTTCATTAAACCTAATTAAGATGTCATTCCGCTGCCTTATTTCCCACCTCTCCGCTCTAATTAAATCTACCTCTTGCTATCTTCCAGGCAGTCCTAATAATTGTCTCTGGTCCCGCTTGCCTGTCCTACTCCCTTTACAAGCCTCCAAAATAATGTTTTCACTCCCCTCTTGGAGAGATGTCCATTTTCCTGGAAAGCCTCAGGAAAGGAGAAACTGAGAGGGACAACATTAAAACTTTTTTGGAGCGAGGGATCTTAAACTTCCCCGTCAGATTCTCACTGCTTCATCCTGCCTGGTTTGAAATGGTGGAGCCTCCCAATATTTTAGGGACTTTGTTTGCACCAATTTTGCATTCCAAATTGGGCAGCTGTCAATGGTTCAAGCCATTTCGTACTTCTATTGTTTGAAATATGAATATTTTTTTTAAAAAAGGTTTATATTTGGACACTTGCCTGAGATCTCAAAATGAAGATACATATAGCTGAAGAAATAAAGACTATAAATCTACCCTACAGGGCTGTTGTGAGAAAAGAAAACAGGGTGGAGGGAGAGAAGAATTGAGTGCACCCTTTTGTCTCTTGAGTGAACTGTTGGCTGCAAAAGCCAATGCTGCAATAAGGGTAAGGGAGGGGAGAACCTCAACCCCTGGGGAGGAATCTTTACCCCCATAGCCCCCAATCCGGCCCTCTGGAGTTTCCCAGATACTGACACTCACTTCCCCTTGGAACCATTGTTTGGTGCAGGGGCTCCATGTGCAAAACCCCCAAACAAATGCCCAATTGTTTTTCTTCCATTTTCTTTAAATCCCTGAAAATTGTGTTTCAGTGCATTTTTCTGCAGGAGGGGAGTCCACAGCTTTTATTAGATTCACAAATGGATCAGCAAACAAAAGAAAAAGAAAAAAGGTGGACGACCACTAACAGGTTTCCAGTTTTCATCTGGGTTTCTTCCCTTCCTGGAAAGTTGAAATGCCTCCTTCAAGGTTGTGCTGCTCTTCCCAGACGTGCTCCCAGGAGGTCGGGTCGGAAGTTGAACTTGGCTCCTTAGCTGAAAAGGTTTTCCCCACCCTTCTTGTGGTATATTTGTGCATCTTCAAGACTTTTGTGTCCCTTTCAGACTACACAGTTATAGTGCTATGATTGCACTTCAACTGACATGGCAACACTCCACGGCAGAGGTGTCACTAGGGTGTGTGTGTGTGTGTGTGTGCAGACTGCACTGGGTGACACCTCAGAGGAAGGGTGACACCTGGTCAGGCCCTCCTTCCACTGTAGGGTGGTGGTGTGGTGCTTCTGCCGGTGCCTCTTCCCTCTCTCTGCTGCCCTGGCTCTCTTGGCTGAGGGAGAAAAGGCAGAGGACCAGAAGGGGTGAGTGGTGCACCCCTTCCATCTTCTCTGCTGCCCCAACTCTCTCCCCTGAAGGTGCCAAGGCACTGGAGAAAGAGGGGCAGTGTGCACCCCTTCCATCCTCCCTTGCTGCCTTCCTTGCCCGGCCAACCATCTATTCCTCGGACAGCCTTTTCCAGGTTTGGGTAGCTCTTGGCCAGTTACCTGAGTGAGCAAGTGCTGCTGCCACTGCCATCCGGCAGCCCTCTCTGGGCCTGAGCAGGTGGAGGGTGGTGGGTGTATGGCCAGGGCAGGGAGACAGCCAGAGGAAAGGAGGAGCAGGCCATTGCCACCTCCACTCCACCCCCTGGGATCCCTTTCTAGGCACTGGCTCCAGGTGACACCAACCCTAGTGACCCAACTGCTCCATGGGATCCTGGTATTTGCAGTTTAGAGAGGGACATTTACAATGCTCAGCCTGAGAACTCTAGTGCCCCCTCCTTACTACAAATCTTGGTATTCCATAGCTAATAAACAATAAGGACTATTCCTTCCTTTTAAAAAAATTAAAGATGACTTTGTAGTGAGTGACATGGGAGAACAGTCACTAACTCTGCGTTGTTTGAAATGTGAGGGTGCTGGTATGTTGGATACCCTGAAAAAGCAGGAGGCAGCCAAGTTTGCATTGTGGACCAAGGATTGCTCTGACTCCTCTGTAAGGTGTACACCTTTGTGGAGGCTGTCCTTGTCAGAAGCTTGTGCAAACTCATGGTTGCGCCATTTCCAATTCATTCACCTTTTCCTGCCTTTTCCCTCCCCTCTCTCCTGCTCTCTCTCTCTTTCTCTCTCGGTATGTGTGTGCTGATTTCATTACACCCCTTTGCACAGTAAAACCCCTCATCACCTGCCCATTACTATTATTATTCTTGATTTATGGGCCCTTGCTGAACCAACCAGTGACTGTAAGGCCCAGGTCCTTCCCAGTCTCTTTCCCCCCTTCCTTCTTTCCATCCTTCCTTCCTTCTTGTTTTTCTTCCTCCTTCCCTCTACGACAGCTTGAAATCAAGCTTCTCATTTGCATTTACATGATCTTGCTGCGCAGCTTACGAGATGGAGAGATTTATTTGCTACTTAGCTTGATGTTTGATTACACTTGGAGGAGGGGGAGAGCTACAAAGCGCAGGGCCGAGGAGGCGAGAGGCAGCCCTAGGGGAACGGTAACTCCACACGTTGGGTTTAAGCAGATGATGGAGGAGGAGAAGGAGGAGGTGGAGAGGCAACTGTTGGGGGGAGAGAGCCTTTCCAGAGGGACAATAAATTGATCGGATACCTGGAGTTTAAGGAAGGAGCTTGCTTGAGCAGGAAGCTGGATTGTGGCTGTTGTGGCTGTTGTTACCTCACTTTTCCTCCTCCTTCTACCCATCTACCCAGGACTGAAGGGATTTGAACTTGATTCTGCGCCCACCCCATTTTTCTCTCAACACCCCTGTAAAGGAGATTAAGCAGAGGGAGAAAACTCACCTAAATTATTACAGTCATTCTCTTTTCTCCTCAACTTAATCTACTTTACAGCGTGGTTGCGAATAATCTTCACAGTTTACTCAGACTATGGAGATTATTAGACAGGGGGAAATTGGGGAAGAAAAAGGCACACTCCCAGCAAAGTCGCACAATCATGCCAAAGATTTTCAAACAACTTTGCACTTATCCAGGACTTAACCCATGAAGATCCAGGAATGCTCCAGCAACAAACCATTCCTGGGACTTTCCTCTGAATGATTTGTTGCTTGAGCATTTCTGGTTCTTCCCGGGATAAGTCCTCTCTAATTGCTACGTTGGGTGAAAATCTTCACCACGATCAAGCGACTGTCCCTGGAAAATGCTGTTTAAACTCTCGATTTTGCCCATGTGATAAACTCCTCTGTCCTGCTGGTGGTAGCACCAGCCCTGGGCTGGCATGTTGTCATATCCTGGGATATCTGACCTAGGAAAGGCCTAGAGAAAGGCATGCATGTCAGTCAGGAGCCCCACAGACAGCAGCAGCAACTCTATGCTCTCTGGGGCACACATCTGTAGATCCCTGCCTGGGCTGGGGGCTGAGCAAGGTGGGCCAAGGTGGCCCCACCTGAGTTTCTCCTGGGGCTGCTTAGGGCTCAGAAAGCTTTCCAGGCTCAAGCAGGAACCTGTGGAGAGGGAGAAATCATCACCCAGGACTGGTAGCTAGCAAGAAAACTCTGCATGGCCCAGCCCAGTGATGGTGAACCTTTTAGGGACTGAGTGCCCAAACTAAAAGGCCTTCTGGCACCGGATATTACCTGGTGCACAGGGCGCAAATTCTGAGGAGGGAACAGGACTTCTGGGGCAGGACTTCTTCCCCCCACCCTCCGGCGGTGGGACTTCAGCTGCCTCTCCAGAGACAGCCGAATGCCCAGGGGGTGAATGGGGAAGAAGAGGAACAGCCACCTGAAGGCCTGGGACAGCCGGGAAGGAGGAGGAACAGAAGTGCGCCTGTTCTTCCTCCTCCCCATGCTCTGTGTGCCATGAAAAATGGCTTCGTGTGCCATCTATGGCACACGTGCCATAGGTTCTCCACCATGGGCCCAGCCTGATTATAAGGAAGGTATAGCCAACATGTCTTAATGGTTTGAGTGTTGTTGAAAACGCAGCTTGGCCATGAAACCCACTCTCAGCCTTAGAGAATAGCAATGGCAAACCTCCTCTGAATAATTTGCCAAGAAACCCCAATGATAGGTTTGCCATAAGTTGGAAACAACTTGAAGGCACACAACAACAACAACAATAACAAATTGATATTTGTTTCTACTTCCAAGGCTGGGGACTGCCAAAAGATACACGAGGCAGGAAATGGCCTGGCTTAGGATATGAATCACCTTTACCACAGTATGGCAGAAGGGTGTCATTTTGTCCTCTGCCTCAGACAGCAACAAATGTCTTGGGTGGACCTTCCACCAGGTGAGCTGATTAAAGGAAAGGCTACCAACCACTGTGGAGAGAAGCAGGGAGATGAGGCAGGTAGGAATCCCATCCCAGTTCCTGCCACTTTGACTCCCTCAGCACATCCTGGAGGCTGAACCATTGCTTTCTGGTGGCAACCACCAGGTCATTCTGATTAGGGTGGTCATGCAACCTGCTGTCTTGCAGAGAACAGTCCTCTGTTCAAACAGCAGGCTATTTGAAAGTGTCCCCAAGATGAAGCTCCAGCCAAAGTCTGGGCAGAGACAGTGGCATCACTTAGGGGGTGCATGGGGTGCAGCCCTCACTGGATGACACCTCTTGCTGAATGACATGGAGGCACTGAGAGAGGGGCCAGGCGCACAACCCTCATTGGGTGACACCAGGGTCAGGGATGCCGTTGGGAGGAGCAGAAAGGATTTTAAATGGAGGAGGGCACCCAGGCAGCCCAGTCTACACAGGGCCATCTGCTTCCTGTCATGGGGAGATGTGTGGCATTTATAAGTAAATCAGATTAATTATATCTTATTTGTGCCCCCTTAGCTCCTGCCCGCTTTACTTTTCCAGCGGCTTCGGGATCTTTCCTCACCCACCACACTGTTGCCCCCACTTTTTCTCTCATCCATGGCTGGTAAACTTTCAGGACTCCTGGGGCTCGATTTGACAGCCCTCACCCCTGGCCCACTGGAGGTGACTCTGCCACTGCTTCTTTTGCCACAAGTGGCAATGACTCCAATGGCTCTTTGTGATACAGGATACATTAATGTTTAAACGTGTTTTATAT
>NC_056528.1:22416067-22447893 GCF_019175285.1 Sceloporus undulatus | reverse complement strand
TGTGAACTGCCTTGGGTCCCTTTTTGGGAGAAAGGCAAGATAGAAATGATGATGATGATGATGATGATGATGATGATGATGATGATGATGATGATGATGATGATGAGAGTGCTGTGAAACCACAAAGCTTAACCTGTATGTCTCTGATGGCTACTCAGGCTACCAGAAGCCCAGGCAGAACACTGGTTGCACCTCCAGCCTCCAGTTAGTGGCCACCCCAGCCATGATGGGTGGGCGCATCAGGGCGCCACCAATTGACCCCTAGCCAGAAGGAAGACCTGCAAGGGGACGAGCCTCCCATTGCAGGAGAACCTTTTCCCTCTTAGGGGAAAGGAAGTCAGGTGAAGCTTCCTAGCAGAACCTTCTGGACAGACCTGTAGACTATTCTGAACAAGCGGGGGACTTCTTGCTGTTAATGTTTCACATTATTTTGGGCACACACCTGCTTCTGCCTTTCTGAAACTGCACCAGAATGAGCTGTAATTGTAATGTGAAGAATGATTAAAATGAGGAGTTTCTGGTATACAATGAAAACGATAAAGGAGCAATTGCCTGGATTTGACTGTGTCACAGGAATATCATTTGAATTCAGTTTCGAGATTACCAGATTACCCAAAGACCTGCAAATATAATGGAGTAAAATAGCCCAAAGGCAGCATTTACTTAGGAGCAGTCTGGCTGACATGAATGGATCTACTCTAAAGGAGGTGGCTTGAGGATCACAGACATAATTGCCAGGGGCTTATGAAACAGAATTGCCCATTATAGCTAGAAACGTTCGTATCATCCCTCTTTATCTGTCTCTTAAAATGGGGAGCTGGATGGTTTGGGTTGGTTTGGTTTGGTTTTTTTACCGCTCATCTGTCTAAAATTGAAGATGCTGAACCAAACTCTTGAAACTGAAGTGAATCTTGAGATGGAGGGGTGTGCAGTCTGGGCTGTAATTACTAAAAAGTGGGGGGTGCAGGGTTTTTCTAATGAATGACAAGCTACTGGATGGAAATCTAATTTGGTCTAATTAAGCAGCCTTTGTGAGGATTTGTCTTCAAATGAGAAAGAGCCAAAGAGATCTAAATGCAAATGAACTCTTAGTATTTTGGTTTTAAAGGGCCAGCAAAACAGAAAAGCACTTAAGCACAGACCCCAGTGTGCGTGTGAAAGAGAGGCTATGGACAAGGCTTTAACTTGCTACTTGAAAGCAGATTGTTCTTAACCAGAAACTACTTTTTTAAAATACATTTGCTCCATCACCTAGATTTACTGGAAATGTATCTCTCAATGTTATTTGCTGGGAGATCAGCGGTGTTTGCTGTTGTCCCTGTGTTAGAATATTTTGATTTGTGTGTGTGTGTGGATTCTTGGCAAGGTTTGAGAGCCTGCTGTTCAACATATTTGAAATTAAATTGCAGACAGACACAACCACAACATCAACCCCATGTGTGCTCAGAGAGCCTTTGCTCTGTTTACTTTTGCATATAATACCCACTGCGGTGCTATCTGGACAGATGAAATGGTGGCCCTCCCTTCTTTCTTTTTGGAAGCAAGGGTATGTATGCTTTTGGCACATACTTTTGGAAGAAGGGCCTATTTACTTCTTTATAAAGTGGCCACTTAACTCATTGCCTTGGAAAGGCAGGGAGAAACAGACCAAAAGAGAAGACTGCAGGAGGCACAAGTTTCCATCATGTTTACAGGTGCTAATTTGTAGTGAGAGACACTTATTGTATAAAGGAATGACTATAGTTTAAAAAGAAATACCACCTGTATTTCTTGGAAAACCCTACGAAATCCATGAGGTCTTGTGGACAGGCAACTTGAAGGCACACATGATGTCTGATCTTGGACACTAAGCAGGGTCAGCTCAGGTTAGTACCTGGATGGGAAATCACCAATAAATACAAGGTGCTGGGGCTATATCTCAGTGGAAGGAACTGGCAAAACCATCTCTGAGACCTTGTCTGCATGGATCAAATAAATGTCTTTCTCCCGTCCTCCTGGCAGGGAGACTGGATGATGGACAGAACAAATCTCAGTTCTGGCACAAACAGTCTGGAAAATGTCCAGCCAGTTCAACCTTCAACCCATCATATATCCCCTTTGTAATGGATTAAACTATGTCACCTTTTGCTCTGGATCTTGCCAGAAGAGGCAGTCCTTTGCTGTGACACTGGGTGGCTGTATACATTGCATCCTGCTGTGCCACCTTGCGTGCTGCCACTATGGTGAGTCTTTTGATCTGAGGTGCCCAACCATGTGATCGAAGCTGGGTGCCACGTTCTGATCGCAGAGTGAGTGACTTGCCGCCACCACCACCACCACATTGGGTGGCACAGCAGGATGCATGGGCAAAGCTGCTGCCTGGCATTGCAACAGAGGGCCCCAGGTAATGGGGAGACACCAGGGAAGCTCTGGGGCCAGAATACCCCAAGCTTCTCCCAGAATATTCTGGCCCATGCAGGTACCACTTAAGGTTTCCTTGTCTGAGAAAACTGTATGAAATTCATGGGGTCACCATAAGTTGACAGGCAACTTGAAGGCACATATATATACATACACATGCTTCTTTCCCTATCACATGCAAGCAACTCCTGAGACCAAAGACTTTGTGATATGGGAGGTGGGTGTCTTATTGTTGCAAGAGGAAATGCAGACAAATTCCACTGGGCAGCCAGGAAGCCCAGCGGTGTGCTTTGGATCGTGGCTGTAGCTTTTTTGCTAATATAATAACACTAGTAAAAGAGGGACCATCTCTACTAGACTGTACCCCACTATTCCCACAAGAAATCAAATATAATCCTATTTAAGAAGCTTTAAATAATTTTGAGCTTTCATATTGACTTATTAAAATGCAGCTTAAAATGTGCCTCACTAGCAATCCCTTTACAAGAGTAGGGGATATATTTTTTAAAAATGGAATGAAATACTATTAGGAAGATCAGTTGGAAAGAGGGCGGAACAACTACCAAGTATGGAAATTCATTTATACAGAGAGAGAGAGAGAGAGAGAGAGAGAAGATTTCCTTAGATGAAAATGGAAATAACTGCTGCAGAATGCATGCTATACCAGTATGAACAATCCCAGCATTGCACCACAAGTCCCTCTGGGGGCTTATCCCTTGCTGCTTGGGGATCTTCAAGCTATGCTGTGATAGGGCTTGAGATGGAGCCAGAAATGCAGAATATCTACAGCTTTGATTGAGATTTCCTGCATGGCAGGGGGTTGGACTGGCCCTTGCAGTCTCTTCCAATTCTATGATTCCCCAGCACCAGACCCCCAGTCATTGCATAGTAGCAGCCTAACCCCTGAGCAAAATGTTGATGCAGAACCAGCAGAGAAGTGGAGGTGGCATGTGGGTAGGGTTGCCATAACTGTCTACCTCCAAACCGGGACAAATGTAAAAAAAAATGTAGGACAAATGTAGGACAACCCCCCCCAATGTAGGACATATTTTGTAAATGGGGGATGCAAAAAAACCCCGTCATTGGCAGCAGGGCCAAAGAAGGGAAGGAAGCCTCGGTGGAGGCGAAAAGGAGAGAGAAGCACCCCCCCACCAAAGGAGAGAGGCCTACAGGCCTCTCTCTTTCCCCCGCTACCGCTGTCGCAGAGAACGTGTGACAAATGGTGGTGGCAGCCTCAACCTCCCTGACTCGCCACCACAGCCCTGCACAGGCCTACCTGGGCTCCTCCTCCTCTGGGCCAGCCACTGCCCCTTGTGGGCAGTTGACGATGCTGGAGGAGCTGTGGGCCTATGGGAAGTGCGGCGGAGGTGCCCGAGCGCCAAGGCCCCTTGGGCCCAGGACAGCTTGCCAAAGCCGGGATGGGACGATCCCAGGTCCCCCAAACCCGGGTTTGTCCCGAGTAAAACCGGGATATGGCAACCCTACATGTGGGCACCCTTCAGTCATGACACTTGGAGAGTTCTGAGAAGCTACCCCAAGTCTGAGCCATGGCTCACATCCCAAAAGGGAACAGGACGAAACAAATCTGGTGGTAGTTTTAAGATGAGTTGATTTATTTCAGCATGTGAATCACTAGATTTTAATCCACTTTTTCAGAGGCAAATGCACAAAAAGCTCACACTAAAATAAACCAGTTCACCTTAAAGGTGCTGCCACATTCTTTCAATCACCTTTTCTTTTAAACATGGCTATCTCCTAACTTGTAGCCATATAGAGCTTTCCTTATTTTTTGTGGAGGTGGAGCAGTTGGTCAAACCTTCTCTTCTAATGTTCAGTCAAAATCTGCCCTCCTGTAACATAAAATCATTAGACCAACTAGTTCCACCCTATGAAGGAACAGAGAACAAGCGTACACTTTCCTCTTTGTTGTAGTCCTTGAGGTATTTAAAGAGTGCTCGTTCTAAGTGTAGTAATTATAGTAACTGCAGTAACTATAGGACCATAGTATTAATTTCCCATGCAAGCAAAATTATACCCAACATTATGTAGCATGAATTTGAATCACTTATGGAGAGAAAACTCCCAGAGGTGCAAGCAAGGTTCAGGAAAGGAAGAGGCACTAAGAACCACATTGCAAACATATGATAGATAATGGTGTGAACCAAAGAATTCCAGAAGAAAATCAGCATGTGCTTTATAGACTACATAAAAGCCTTTGATCACAAAAAGCTGAGGAATGCTCTTAAAGAAATGGGAACGCCACTACATTTGATAGCCTTAATGAGGACTCTGTATTAGAACAGAATACTGTATGGAGAAACAGAATGGTTTCCAATGGGTGAAGGGGTCGTGCACGGCTGCATATTATTTCTTGAGATTTTGTGCAGAAAATATCATACGAACAGGTTTAGATTCAGAAAAAGGAAGAATAAAGATAGGAAGGAACATAAGCAATCTAAGATATGCAGATGAACTGGAGTGCGTCCAAAGGAGCACGACTAAATGGTGAAGGGTCTGGAAACCATGCTGGCTTAGGGAGCTGGGGATGTTTAGCCTGGAGAAGAGAAGGTTAAGAGGTGATATGATAGCCCTGTTTAAATATTTGAAGGGATGTCTTATTGAGGAGGGAGCAAGCTTGTTTTCTGCTGCTCCAGAGAATAGGACCCAGAGCAATGGATGCAAGTTACAGGAAAAGAGATTCCACCTCAACATTAGGAGGAACTTAATGACAGTAAGGGCTGTTCAACAGTGGAACACACTCCTTCCTCAGAGAGTAGTGTAGTCTCCCTCCTTGGAGGTCTTTAAACAGAGGCTAGATGGCCATTTGTCAGTAAACATGCTTTGACTGAGAGTTCCTGCATGGCAGAATGGGGATGGACTGGATGGCCGTTAGGGTCTCTTCCAACTCTACGATTCTATGATTCTTTTGTGTTCCCATGCTTACAATGAATGCTTGGGCCCAATTTGTATTGCTCTGTTGCCCTGGTGTCATTTTCTTGTAATCTGATGTCACACCTTCCATCTTTTTTTAAGGTTTTGCATTTAGAGTTTCACAGTGTTTTGATAACATTTCTTTCTTCTTTCTTGGAAATCACTTTTGGGATTTTTAAGACTTGCACCATTACTGGGAAGAAAAAAAACCCTGCAGTGTTGGAGCCATTAATACACAAACAACAAAAGCATATATTTAAAAATCTTGACTAATGAGATGAACTGAGCATTGGCCTTGCGCAAGCAACCGCTCCCCAATATGATCCATGGGACACGAAGCGCATCTCCTTTTCTTCCTCCTTTTCTTCCTCCTTCTCCTCCCCCACTCCTTGTTTTCTTTTTTATAACAAAACCCTTGTTCAGCTGGCGTGGTATTTTCCTTCATTATGCCAGCGTCTCAGACTGTAAACCCCTCTAATTTCCTACATCACAGCTATTTATTTAAATGCTAACTCGCATTATGAAGTGATAATCCAGCCGCGCAAGAGATAATTTATGAAGCATTTAAATTAAGAGAAGCAGCTAATTGGGAGCATGTGTCTTATAAGCCTTGCTAACACTAGAAAACGACAATTTCGGGGAGGAAGTGGAGTGTGTGTTTATATATGTAAACACACACACACTTTTATTTATTTATTCTCTAACAGCACTAAATTTAGCTAGCTTGGTTTAGTTTATTAAACTCATGAACCCCCACACAAAAGGGGTCCCTGCAAAAGGAATACACACACCCTTCACCTAGAATGTTTTATATGGTGTCCCCTTGTCTTTGAGGAGTACCTTAAGGCATGTGCACACTTCTGGTTCCTAGGCCCTAAGGTTTGTGTTGAGCATTGAGAGCAGACTGAAAGGCAATTTTCCCCAGGTGTATCTTGAACTAAAAGAGCAAACTGGCTTATAAATCAGCAGAGGATGAACTACTGCAGAGTCAACCTAGGTGAGGGGTTTGTATGTGTGGTGGGCTATCGGTGCATCTTCTGGGCCATTTCTGGTGTTGCGGCGCTTCAATCATGAATCAGATCAGGGAAAAGGGACTCAGTCTGAATTGGAGGGATTACACTCCCCGCCACCAAAGATGCAAGTTTGCAGTTTGGTTATACTCCTGGACTCAGCCCAGAGTCTTCCTTCTGCTATGGATTTTGCACAGATGGCAAAATGCTAAGATCCATGAAAATACCACAAGTAGTCCCTGAGAGTCCCTGTCATCTGATTCACAGGGCAAGGCACCAAGGAAAGTGGGGACAAACAGCCGTAATTGAAAGGAGGGGAGGCATGGTCTGATTTATTACAGGGATACAGAATAAATATTTTTTTTAGAAGTAATATATATATATATATATATATATATATATATATATAATGAGTAGAAAACAGTGTAGTTTAACTGTCTTTTGCCTATTTGATTTGAGACAAAATGTGCATGAGAACCAGCGCATCTATGCTAAGACAGTGCTGCATTGCTGTTTGCTATTCCCAGTTAAGGTAATGGCAAGAGGTGGTGTGACCCATTCCACTTCACAATCTCCTGCACAACGGTTGTACACAAGGTCATGACAGACTGTTTTGCATCCCTCCCATCCCAAATATGTGCATAACTCTCTGGCAGATGAAACAACTCTCCATGCCTGTGATGAAATGGGTTGCAAAAGCTTAGGCCAGATAAACCATGTTGCTTGTTAAGGGTAGATACAAGAGTAGATCCTGTTGTGTTTGTTGCAAAAGAGGAACACTGTTAGCCCCTTGATGACTTTAAAAAGTGTTGCAGATGTGTTCCACTCCCCTTAATACCATCCTTGTACTTTGCGTTCAAGCCACCTGTTGACTTATGGTAACCCCATGAATATGTAGGAGAGTTTTCTTAGGAAAGAACACTAGAGTTGGTTTTGCCAGTTCCTGCCTCATAAATCTAGCCTGCAGCCCTTGATATTGATTGGCAGTCTCCCATCCAAAAACTAAGTAGGGCTGACCCTGCTTAGCTTCCAGGGTAATTTGGGATCTGGTGCATTTAGGGTATTTAGGCCTTTTCTCATCCTTCTACAACTTGATGCAAATCCTCCTTACACCCTCAGCCTTGTACAGTAGTTGTTGTTTTGTTTCCCTGACCAGGTTTGCATTGCAGAGGTAAATGAAATTTCTGCCGTATGCATGCTTAACTAGATGGATGGCCATCTGTCAGGGATGCTTTGACTGAGAGTTCCTGCATGGCAGATTGGGATTGGACTGGATGCCCCTTGTGGTCTCTTCCAACTCTTTGATTCTATGATTCATTTCCCAAATTTCTTTAGATTCACATCAAGCATCTTCCTCAATAAGCTTTTATCTACCCTTTCCTCCTGCTTTTTTCCAGCCACTTCTTTCCTCAGAATAACCATCTCATGCAGCAGAGCATGAGTTTGATGAATTTGCTTGGTTCCCCTCTTTCTGGAGGCTCCTGTTGTGGTGCTCCTATCATAGGAGTCCTATGCAGCATGCTCCACTCATGCCTCTCTTGAGGTTTCCTCCCTTGTTCTTTGCACTTTGATGCTGCAGCTCATGGTCCCTTCCCTCCTTTTGCGGTCCCTGAGGGGGCTCTGGGATAAAACACTGTAGACCAGGCAAATATTTACTGCCATCTCCGTGGTGTTGTCTGCAGCATAGCGAAAAGGTGGAACCACCTTTCTTCAATGGATGAAAGGATTTCCATATTGACACATATGGAATGCAAAGAGGTGGGGAGCCAATGTGCCCCATCATCACTTCAGGTCTTTTTATCTCTTGGACTGAGGACAGTCCTTGCACATGCGTCTCAGAGGAAGACTTTACTGTTCCTTCAAAGGTTTTCACTGAGTCTTGCAGTTCCCTGCCCTCTGCAGCCTCCTGTTCTCTTGGGCTGGTTTCATTCTCCCTCTCTCTCTCCCCTTCCCCCAGCCAGCAAAAAGCAGTGACCCCCCCCCCCCCCCTTTCCACTGGAGGGAAGCCATAAATCCAAATTTCCAACCATGTCTTTATGTCCATTCAGCAAACAGAAGTGGAGGATTTATTCCACACAGGCTGGCAAAGGGGGAATGGCAGCAGGGGTTGTGGCAGGAGCCATTGGTTTAGCTAAGACACAACGGCTCCCTTGGGCTCCTCTGAGGAGCAGGTGAGGCACGCTCCGGCCATCGACCATAACAAGGCAATTACGGCGAGAACATGAAGAGGGGCAGAGTGTGTGTGTGTGTGTGTGTGCGCGCATGCGCCTCTGTGTGTGCCTCTGCGTACACATGGATGTGCAGGCTGGGGAAAATGGAGTCCGCATTTTGTTAAAGGTGGGGAAATTACATGCACAGTTGTGCCTACAGTGAAGCCTTTTGTGATGTTCTATATTTACATCATCATTATCATTATCATCATTGCTATTCACTACCACCAGCAGCTCATGCTCTAAGCCTGTGCAACCAGCTTTGGATTTTTTGTGTGCGTGCAAGGTTTGTTTTTGCAACATGGACTGATGGGAAATATGAGAGAGTGTTCTAGAACTCTGAGTAATCCAGCTGACAAGACAGATGCTGAGCAACAACCAGTCCCAAGTCCAAACATGCCCAACCAACCCACACACAGTCTAGCATGCATCTTATTTCTCAGGCCAGTCAATTAATGTGGTTGCTGGAAGTCAGATATCTTCTTCTTTCCCCCTTTCAGTTGGGCTTCCACAAGGATCTGTTCTGGGACCATTGTTATTTTCTCTCAATAGACTATCTTTGGGTTATCTTATCAGTTCATATGGTATTCAATATCATGTATATCAATTGCATTTCTTCACTCTCTTCTGACATCAAACACTTTCATGTCTTTCAGCTGTCTCAGCAAGGATTCTTCGTCATTGCCTAAATCTTAACATGGCAAAGACAAAACTACTTATTTTAATTCCAAAACTTTCTTTACAACACACATTCTCCATCGCTGTTAATAATATTCCCATTTATCCCATGAACGAAGCATGTAGTCTTGGCTAACTTCATGCCTTGGTCATTTCCCACCTTGACCACTGTCATCTTCTTTTGACTGGTCTTCTATTTTCTCACCTCAGTCCTCTAGTTTCTATTCAACATTCGGCTGCTAAGATTATCTTTCTGGCCCATTGTTTTGATCGTGCATCCCATTTTGATATTTCTTCATTGGTTACTCATATCCTTTGAGTATTCAGTGCAAACTTCTTGTTTTAACTTTTTACTGTCTTTCACCCCTTATTTCTCTTTACCAGCCTTTCCAAGATCTGCATTCCAGGAACTCTAGACTTTTCACTCAACCAAAGGGTTTCTCTTCCTTGGCTCAGCTTCATCCTTTTTCATTCACTGCTCCATACTCTTGGAATTGCCTCCCTGAACTTTTGAGGACTGGGCCACCGCTCTTATATTTAAATCTCAATTAACAACTTCCTTGTTATCCAAAGCTTTTGGAATTTTAGTGTAAGATTGTTTTACAAGAGACACAGACCTCACATGCCAAGCCCTTCCATCTGTAAAGGTGGGATGAGGGGGATGTTGGAACACCTTTTGTTTGGTGGGATTTAATAACCAGGAGTCAAAAACAGGGGGAGAGATTCAGAGGAAAATGAATGCAGAAAGCTCTCTTTTTGCAAGGATAGCCATCCACTTTGCAAAACAACAACAACAAAAAACACCAGGGATTCCCCCTGTGGCTTAATTTACTGTTTTCCCAGTCATTAAATGTCAGAACAATAAACCACAATCTATGGTTCACTTTAAAAAAGGCAGGAGATTTGCATATGGTTGGCAAACTCTATCTTCACTTATGGCGGGTAAGCAGCCGAAATACCTCCTCCTTGCCCACCCTACCCCCCAGTTCCTCCTTCTCTCCTGATAAATTATGGCGTATTTTACCTTTAATACACTGCACTGTGCTAACATAATTCTGTTAAGAGCCTGGCTTCACAGAATAATTGTGTTCTGGTATAGAAGGCGGCCTTAGCCAAAGGATTAGCTGAAGCAGGCATGGACGTGACAGGCCAGAGATTTGGAAGCTGGATTTGACGCCCGGTCAGCAGTCAGCTAGGTGCCATTCTGTTCTGGGGTGGAAACTACATAATTCTGTGGTAGGGATGGTTCTGATACCAAAATGTGAGCCAGCAAGTCCCCAGCTCAAACACCAGCACAGCTGCAAATAAGAGTGAAAGAGTCTTTGGACTACAGTTCCCACGTGAGCACAGCCACGGACTCTCTGGCTGATCTTTAGTATGTTTCTGTCCCTTATGTTCAGACTCCCCATCTACAACAGCAGGATAGATTTAGTGTCACTTTACAGGGCTGTACTCTGGGGATTACAGAGCTAAGATATGTGAAGTGCTTTTGTTTAGCTCTGCCTGGGATGGAGGAAAGGATCAGGACCAGTTTCAGTCTCACTTTCTCCAATATTTATTTATAATCTCAGTTGTTCCCATCTGACATAAGGACATTCAAGAACTTTGGCCAGTGTTTCCATGGCTGAGCAGGGATGGCCCAGACTCTTTCAGGCTGCACAGTTAGCAATCATGCAGGTTGAAGGATACTGGGAATTACAATCTGAAAAAGTAACTCTCCCAGAAGAACAGACCTTGCCGAGGAGGAGCCAGCATGAGTGAAGCTACTACCAGATCAATTGCTTGGAATGCTGTGAGAACATTAAATGGCCCATGGATGGGGCTTGTCCATTGAATTGCATTTACTTAGGCTTCTGAAAAGCTTTCTATATCCCACACTCCATGTCCTTCCAGAGTAAAAATAACAGTTATGGGATATAGGGGCAAGGCCTTCTATAGATTAATAATTATCAGATTGGCCATGTAAACCCACTGAGTGACCCTGGGCAAGTCACACTTTCTCAGTTTCAGGGAATGGCAATGGCAAACCCCCTCTGAATAAACCTACCAAGAAATCTCCATGATAGGTTCTCCTTAGGGTCACCAGAAGTCGGAAACAACTTGAAGGCACACAAGAACAGCAAACAGAAAGCAGAGAACAGGAGTGAAGGAATTGCTCATCACAGCAGAGTCAAAGAGGATACCCAATTAGTTGCAGAATATCAGAAGCATTGGGGTTTTAGGTGGCAGAAGCAGGGAGTGATGAATGGTTTGAATGGTTGATAAAGATCTATTAACTAAACACATAACTGGGGCTGGAAATAACTGGACTGGACACAGACTGATGACCTGCCAGCCTTTTCCAAATTCTACTGGGAAGGTGTGGTAGCTGCTTGGTATCCAACTCTGTCCAAACTTTAAAGGAGCTTCCCATATAATCCACCCCACATGCTTAGATCCTTGGGTTATTGTTGCAGCCAATAAAAACTAGGCTTACTACGGTCTCTCAAAGAACCTTTGCTTCTGTTGCCCCTACACTATGGAATGACCTGTCGGAGGAGATCTGGAATATTCCCAACCTTGGATGTTTTAAAAAGGCGGTCAAGACAGATCTCTTCCGGCAGCCATTCCCAGATCAACGTGACTGCTCCACCAACTGCCCATCTGCTTGATTTTAGTTATTGGTATTTGTCTTGAAGTGTCATTTTAACTTTGAGGGTGGGTGGGTCTTTCGGTTGTAGGGGTTTATGATATTAATTATTATTATGTATTTTAATGCTGTTTTAATGTTGTAAGCCACCTCGATCCAATTGGAGAGGCAGGATATATATAAATTTTATTATTATTATGGTGTGAAGAATTGTCCCAGCAGGCTTAACAAGTAGGATAGCACTTTGTTCTCTGCTGCCCCAGAGGGTAGGACCAGCTTTGATGGTTTTAAGTTACAGGAGGGTAGGTTTTGACTGAACATTAGAAGGAACGTATTGAAAGTGAGGGTGGTTTGGCAATGGAACCAATTGCCTCCATAAAGGTGGTGGGTCTCCTTCTCTGGAGGTCTTAAAAAGGATGCTGGACAGCTCCGTGCTGGGGATGCTGTAGCTCAGTGATGGTGAACATTTTACAGACCGAGTGCCCAAATTGCAACCCAGACCCCACTTATTTATTGCAAAGTGCCACGTCCTTCTGGCTTTCTAGTAAGAAACTCTGGCAAACTTTGTGCTAGGGTGACAGCATGTGTGCCCACAGAGAAGACTCTGAGTGCCACCTCTGGCACGCATGCCATAGGTTCGCCATCACTACTGTAACTGAAGATCCTCCACTGAGCAGGAGGTCTGGCTCAGTGGTCCATGAGGTCCCTTCCATGTCTAGGACAATGGGATTCTGTGAAAGCTTCCATGAGAGCTCAAAGGTGGCCCATTGACTTTGGAGGCTTCACTGCTTGGCTGGAGGTGTGGCTGTGGAAATGCTCACAATGAGCACTGTCATCCCACTGCATCCCTACGGTCAAGCTGGATGAAGTGTTCCTCACAGTAGAAGAGCGAGGATCCCACCACCACCATCCTCTTGGTGAGTGAACAGCTGGAACCTTTGAGTGGGGCTGGAAAAGACCCTGTCCCTCTCTGGCGGTTTCCTGGCTGGTCCCCCTCTTGTTTCCCTGCAGTTCCTTTTTCCTGCCAGAGATGGAAGAAAGTGCATAGGACAAACCTCCTTCTTCCAGCAACTTCAAGGAGGAGGACTCCCATTCGAGAATCACCATGGGCTTCTTTTTTAAGGTATGCTGAGTTTAATCTGCCATTAAGGTATGCTGAGCTTAATCACGCTGTCCTTTGAGCGAACCAGACACCCGATTCCCCTACTTTACGGGGTCTCTTTCTGTGGTTATGTGGAGTCTACCTCTGCTGTTCATGGCTTAGTTGAGGAATGCATCCTGAAAGAGGGTTTATTGCTTGCAAAACACAGATGCACTGCCTCAAATTGGATGGGAAAAACAAACAGGGTAATTTATTACACTCCTAAATTTGCAAGAATATATTCATAAATTATCTCCCACTTTCTGAAGTTGAGGAAAGGAACTGGAAAGGGTTGTTTGCCATATACTTATTAGTTTTATAATTTATGGTTATTATGCCCTGCTGCAAACACACAAACCAATAAAACCCCAAATCTATTAAAACAACTGCTCCGCTTTCTCTGAGCCACTGAGGGATGCCATTCCAAAGGAGTTGGGGATAAATTACTAAAGGCAATATACCTGCCCCTGATGTTACAGAAGGGTTGTTAGCAAACATGGGAGGTTTTTTCCCCCTTTTAGAAGTCACAAATGAAATTGTAAGTGGATTGAGTTCAGGATTCTGCAATGAAGGCTTGTGAACCTGGGAACAGTCCATAAAATGATTATCCTGGTCCAGAAAACAAAAGTAGCATTCCATCCTTATAATTTCTCAGACCAAGAGACCAGGCCTCCAAATTTAAAGCAAAAATCAAGAGACAAAGAGATGGAACCAGAGATTCTTCGTCTTACAGTGTCCAGGAAGCCTGGTCCCATTGCTGATGCCTGCTATACAAACATATGCAACCACTTAACACAAAGGTTCCATTGAGTGTTTAAATCCCATAGTAGCTGATACATGTTTTCTCCCTTAGTCCCTTAAAAGCCAGTGGACTTTATGTGTAACAGTAAGTCCCATGAGTAAATTGTCCATTTTGTGAAGCATATACATACATCCTGAGAGCTGGTGTGACTAGAGCATTGGAATAGGATTCAGGAGACCAGGGTTTGAATCCCTGCTTGGCCATGGAACTCCATTGGGCAAATCCTCCTCTCTGAGCCTCAGACGAAGGCAACGGCGAATGTCCTCCAAACAAATCTTGTCAAGAAAACCCTGTGATAGCATCACCTTAGGGTTGCCATAAATTGGAAATGTATTCCCCCAGTGGGGATTAAAATCCTAATCTCCCACAGTCCTAGTTCAGCACTTAAAACACTACATCACACTGGCTCTCAACTGCAAGCCTCTGAGAAATGTTGCTATATGAAGCATTTTATGAGTACTAAAATTAAATAAAAGATCTTTTCTGAACCCCCCACAAACCAATTCCATCAGATGGCTCTGAGTTCTAAAATTATTGGCGAGGAAGAAGGAAAGAAAATTCTTTATGTACTTCCACCACATCTAATCTTTCTGTACATACTCTCTGCATAAAACATGTACCATTTTATAAACCTGTCATAACTCACTTAAACCATTTTTCTTTCTTAAAAAAAGTTAGAATCAAGCACTTTGACATCTCTTCTGGTGAAGGAGGTGCTCCAGGCCAGCCTTGCAAATATATCTACAAAAGTTATAGACACACACAAAAGCTTGGTCGATGAAAGGAATGCTGTAGATGTAACATATGTTGATTTTAGTAAGGCCTTTGACAAGGTCTCCAATGATATCCTTGCAAAAAAGCAAGTAACATGTGGGCTAGACAATGCAACTGTGAGCTAAATCAGTAGTTGGTTGATTGACCAAATCCTCAGCAGTGGCTCGCTTCATCCTGGGTTCTGTCCTGGGCCCAGGGCTATTATGGTATTTATCTATGACTTGGAGGAAAGAATAGATGGCATGCTTATCAAATTTGCAGATGACAGCAAATTAGAAGGGATTGCTAATACCCCAAAGGACAGGATCAGAAGTCAAAATGGCCTTATCAGATTAGAAAGCTGAGCCAAAACTAACAAAATGAATTTCAACAAGGAGAAATGCAAAGTACTACACGTAGGAAGAAAAAAGATGAAATGCATATATACAGGATGGGGGATATCTGGCTTGATAATAGAACATGTGAAAGGGATCTAGGAGTCCTAAAAGACCACGTTGAACATGACTCAACAGTCTGATGTCAACAGCAGCTAAAAAACCCCAATGCAATTCAATAGAAGTACAGTGTCTAGATCAAGGGAAGTAATAGTACCACTCTATTCTGCTTTGGTCAAGCCTCACCTGGAATGCTGTGTCCAATTCTGGGCACCACAATTCAAAAAGGATGTTAACAAGCTGTCTAGAGGAGAGCGACCAAATGGTGAAAAGTCTGGAAACCATAAAACTCTGTGAAGAACAGCTTTTGGAGCTGGATATCTTTTGTCTGGAGAAGAGAAGATTAAGGTGTGACATGATAACTGGGGCCCCATACAGACAGGCCAAAATAAAGCTGCTTCGGGTCACTTTGGAGGCATGCTGTTTCAATGATGCATGCGTCCTAAGAGTCCGGAAGCCGTGCCAAAGCCAAGATCCAGTCCTAAGGACTAGAGCACAGCTTTGACACAGCTTCCGGACTCTTAGGACACATACATAATTGCAACAGTATACCTCCAAAGTGATCCCAAGCAGCTTTATTTTGGACTGTCTGTATGGGGCCTATGTTTAAATCCATTGTGGAGGTAAAGAGGGTTTTCTTTGGGGACTTTGCCCTTTCCAAGACAAGATGGCACTGGATGGTGGCTTGGTACAGAAGCAAATTTTTGAAGTGGGGAGGTCAGAGGTTCAAGGGACCTGCTGACAGGTGAATGCTGGGACAAAGTTACTTCCACAACTGTAATTCCAAACAGGGGGCAAAACAGGTTGACATGGCAGATTTGTAGCAAATAGCAGCTAATAAATAGTGTCTGCAAAACAGCCCCCTTGGATCAAGAGGGGAAGTATGTGTGTATCGGTGTATGTGTGCACACAGGGGGTGAGATTTCTGTGTAGAAGCACTCATTATTTACGCAGGGATGCGGATATTTCACGGGAAATGGCACTGATCCGCAAGTGACAAGGTACCTCTTGGCCACGCTGGGTGCAGGGAAATTGCAGGCCAACTGACAGCTTGTTAATGTAGCGTTGCTATTTCCCTGAAATACTGCGCCTTGGTAGTTTTCTTGAAAAGTACAAGACGGGGCTGTTTATTAGCTGTGAATCACCCAGAAATTGCAGGCAAGAGACAATGCAAACAAAAGAGGACAGGTGTGGGGATGTTGCTCCCAGTTCGTGGCACTGCTGCTGCCCTTTGGAGTGCATGGAAAGGAGGGGAGGCAGAGGGGAACAGGATTAAACACAAGGGCCAGATGTTACAAAAGAGACCACAGCACCATCCAGGGTTTTAGGATGAGGACCAAGGCCTGTTCTTTGTGCTCTTACATTTGGAGAATGGAGGCCTGTGGAAATGTTGTGATATGCATTCGATTGTGCCCCTTTCAGATGTAACAATAACTCTGTGAAGGAGATGTTAGTTTTGGACTGGGTCAAATGTCTCCTCGACCATGAAGCTTAGTGAGCACAGACCTTTGACTAGCTCTAGGAATATTTGTGCATTCATCACTAATACTGGTGAATTTTCACAGCTCACATAAAAGGGCATCAAGATCAAATCCATTTTAAACCATGGAAACTGTTGTGCAAACAGGTTGTAAAACAGTCTGTCATGCCCTTGTGCACAACCGTTGTGCAGGAGATTGTGGAGTGGAAGGGGTCACACCACCTCTTGCCATGCCATGGCCTTCCTCTGAGGCTGTGAATGTGTGACTTTACCAAGTCACCCAGTAGGTTGTACACCATGCTGTGTTGTGTGTTGTGTGTCCAGTTAATGCTGATCCTAACCCCTATCATTAGTTTTCTTGGCAACATTTCTGCAGAGACAGCTTGCCATTGCCTTCCTCTGAGGCTGAGAGAGTGTGACTTGCCCAAGGCCTTCCAGGAGGTGTGCATGGCTGAGCTGGGAACTGAACACTAGTCTCATAGTCCAACACTCAAACCATTATATCATGCTGGCACCAAGCTACACTTAAGTAAGCTTACATTGGACCAAAATCTCACAAGCTGTGCCATTATAAAGTTACTGAAGGATTCTCTGTATGCAAAGGGATCTTGTAGCGCCTTTGAGACTAACTGAAAAAAGGAATCTAGTCGCTTTTATAGACTTGAGCCTTGAGTCTAAGTAGACTTCAGATTCTTCCCCATCCCAGCATGATAGCATTGAGCCATAGCACTTAAAGCAGTGTCAGACTGCATTATTTCTCCAGTGCAGATTAGACCTCAATTACGATCAGTTAAAATCTGTTAGATTAAGAACTGAGCCATACATTGCCTTAAAGAGTGAGTTACCTGACTTTGGGGGAACTCATTTGTCTAGTAAAGACACAGAATATGGTCCTGCAAAGCTAACAGAGATTCTTCATCACAGAGTAAGCAGAATTAAGAATCTGAGACAATTGATATGAGTGGCACATTTTTGCATTATGGAAAAAGGAAAGAGCGATTTACTGAGTTTACCTGGGTGACTATAATAACACAATGCTAAGTGATGCCCAATAAAGGGTTTACTGTTCACAATAAAGAGTTTTGCAGCATTTAAGTGATAAGGGCGCTTTTTTGCCTTGTCTATGTGTAAATCTATTTTATGGGTGTTTTTAATGGAAATTTTAATGGAAAATATAACAGAAAGTCTCTTGAAGTGTCTTAGAGAAGACCCCAAATGTACTGTATTATGGAAGGCACAAAATCTAACTGTATTGTGTGCGCGCATGTGAGTGTGTGCATACTTATATTTAATAGGCAAACAGTACCACTCACTGCTGAAAAGAAAGGTAATCTTTAAAAGTTTCTTTCAGTGAAATCTCACGTACCTTTACATACAGTTAAATGGAACTTAGATAGAACTAAATATCAAGAAGGAAACATGGCATGCAGCTTCTGAAATATTATCTAGTTCATGGTCCAACGCTCAACCCACAACACCACTTTGACTCAAGGTACCTCTAAGAGCCATCAACCCTCTCCTAATGCAGGAATCAATTACAAAAGCATTCCTGACTGATGGCCATCCAACATCAGTTCAAAGGCTCAAATGAGGAAGGCTCCACCATCCTCTCCTGAGGGAATCTATGGCACGGCCAAACACCTCTGACGGGCAGGAAGTGCTTTCTAATATTTTGTCAGAGTTTCCCTTCCTGTCCTTTGAAGCTATTGGATCCAGTTCTATTCATGTAAAGGGTCACACAATGGACTGAGGTACTCTCAGGGGTAGTAACAAATATTTGATGGGTGGATCGGCAGGAAGAAAGAATCATAGAGTTGGAAGAGACCCCAAGCGCAATCCAGTCCAACCCCATTCTGCCATGCAGGAACTCTCAATCAAAGCATCACCGACAGATAGTCATCCAGACTCTGTTTAAAGACCTCTAAGGAAGGAGACTCCATGACACTCCAAGGAAGGAGTGTGTTCCACTGTCAAACAGCCCTTATTGTTCTTCCTAATGTTGAGCTGTATTCTCTTTTCCTTTAGCTTGCATGCATTGTTCCGGGTTCTGTTCTCTGGAGCAGCAGAAAACAAGCTTGCTCCCTCCTCAATATGACACCCCTTCAAATATTTAAACAGGGCTATCACATCCCCTCTTAACCTTCTCTTCTCCAGGCTAAACATACCCAGCTCCCTAAGTTGTTCCTCATAGGGCATGGTTTCCAGACCCTTCACCATTTTAGTCACCCTCCTTTGGACACGCTCCAGTTTCTCAATGTCCCTTTTGAGTTGTGGTGCCCAGAACTGGACATAATATTCCAGGTGGGACCTGACCAGAGCAGAATATAGTGGCACTATTACTTCCCTTGATCTAGACACTATACTTTTATTGATGCAGCCTAGAATCGCATTGGCCTTTTTAGCTGCCACATCGCACTGTTGACTCATGTTCAATTTGTGGTCTACTTGGACTCCCAGATCCCTTTCACACGTATTTTCATTTAGCCAGGTGTCCCCCATCCTATATCTGTGGATTTCATTTTTCCGTCCCAAGGGCAGTACCTTACATTTTTCTGTAAAGGACTGGAATTGCTGGAGTCCTGAGCACTTAGGGAGCACTCCACCCAGCAACCTTTTGTTGCGTTACCCAAAAATGTTCACCCTAGTTATTTATTATGTCTGTACTAAATGTTTTCCAGGAAGACAAACATCCAGAAACTTGGCATAAACACAGATATTGACTTTGCAGGACAATGCAGCGAATCCATTAGTAAACTTCAGATTGGTTGACCGGCTAACTTTGGCTTTTAATTTAAAAAAGCAACCTTAAAACTTTGAAATGGCTCCTTAAACCCAGACGAAGAGAGTTGAGTAGTGCAGCACAATAAACAATGATGCCATAAAAGGGAAGTTGCCATTAAGAGAAGCAGCTGTTTACATAAAATATAATTAATCTGTTATAACACCAACACCCTTTTTAATGTAGCCATATGCTGGTTTGCTTTATGACGATGCTAAGCCAACTTGGCTATTAACTCTTCTTCTGTTTGTTTTTTTAAGGCGATGCCAACCATATTTTCTGACTCCGCTAATAATCACCGTTATCACCTCATTAGCTTATTTAGATGGCATAATTTTCAGACATGATTGCCGAGGGTAGCCTTGTCTCTCTTTTCTCTCTGCCTTCCCGGACTGTTAAGTGATATCTGACAAACCCAATTAATTGTGAACCCGGCCTCTGTAATGGCGAGGCAGCCACTGCACACGCTCTTAATGGAGTTTTAATTTCCCCGTGGCAAGTCAATATTGGTTCTAAGTGAGAAGACGTCAGGTAGGAGAACACATCTCGCCCCCCTTCTATGCACACAAAGACTGAGGGAACAACAATGTACAAATGCTCATCCAAAACGAAGGCCCAGCTTCCTACAACTCTCTACACACATCTTGCCATCAAGGGAATACTGGCCATCCTCACAATCGACACCATTTTGATTTATGGCCATGTGTGTAAAACCCATACAAACCCACCGGGTGTGACACTACTCAGAAACAACATCTTGCCTGGAGAGAGAAGCCATGAAAACGTGGTTGGACTAAAGCAGCCATTTTTTGTACGCTGCCAATCTTGTCTTGCCCTTTGGGGGCACATCAAATAAATAAAGACAGCTTGCGCTCTGTCAAATCATGGGATTTCCATCCATTTCTGTGGAGCAGGACTCCAAATGAGGATAGCTCGCCTAAAATATTTTATTATTATTATTATTATTATTATTATTATTATTATTAGTTTTATTTATACCCCGCCTTTCCATATGATCAAGGCGGCTTACAACAGAGTCTCAGAATACAAAGCAAAACAATGCACAGGAAAAAACAATGCAATACCATACAATGCCAACAATATAAAAATACAGTACATAAGGCACTCTTAAGTTACGTTAAGGAAGTTACTCTTTCTGGCATTCTTAATATGAATATTTTTTTAGAGCGACAAGAGTTCAATAAGGCAAACTGCAAGGTCTAGCAAATCTCATACTGGTCAAATAGCTTACAGCTTGCATTAAGTCAGAGTGAACCTGATAAATTAGGCACTTGTAGCCTGCATATAAGACATGCGACTGAACCAGATAAGTTTGAAATAACCCTATTTTTAAATAGCAAAAATAAATCTGTCATATCTAGAAGGTGCAAGGATGATTTGTGTAAATTGGGGGTTGGAATTGTGTGGCCCTCCAGATGTTGCTGGCCTACAATGCTCAGTGCTCCTCACTCTTTGCTACAAGCATACAAGTGATCCACTGTTTCATGGCAGCTGTGTCTAAAATATATGAATTTCAAGTAGAGCATTCTTGGCCCAGCCTAGTTCCCTGACATTATAGAAATGCCCTTTGAAGCCATATCAAGCAGCCTTTCTAAGACACACAACAGGTTATGTCTTGACTTCTTGTCAAAAGAACCTGTTTGGTTGTTGCAGCTAGCTTTCCAAACGGGGAAATAGTAGAGTTCCACAAGCCACATGAATATTCACATACAACCTAATA
Source organism: Sceloporus undulatus (assembly GCF_019175285.1). NCBI lineage: Eukaryota > Metazoa > Chordata > Lepidosauria > Squamata > Phrynosomatidae > Sceloporus > Sceloporus undulatus. Next base: position 22,426,884 of record NC_056528.1, on the reverse strand, counting down.
GTGTCTGAAGAAAATATGATTTAGGAATTTCATGTTTCCAAGACATGCCTGATTTTGCATATGTATGTTTGTTTCCTGACAGCCTTGAACTCGGGCATGCCTACTGCATTTCGTGGCACTTGAAGCAGAAAGAAAGTACAGTTATAAAATAGTTTCTATTTTTAGCTGCTTGAGAATCAAGAAATATTAGAAGCAAAAGCCTAAATCAAGATTTATTGCAATGTTATTTGCCTCTTTTTGTGCCTTCTGCTGCGCCATTTCCGAAACTGAATTTTCTGAGGTTTTTTAATTTTGAGACAGAGAACAAGATGGTGCCCCTTCCAATGCCATGTATAGAACCCCAACCGGATCAGCTGCCGACTCTTTCTTCAGCACTGGCATTCATGTGGAAAAGTCCATCACTCCTGGCTCCCATGTCAGTGGGGCAGTGGAGCCACTCTGGGTTTTTGATGGCATTAAAGGAAATCTCCAAATTGCTGGGGTTTTCCAAGTATTGGGTTCAGCATGTTGGGTAACTCTTTAGTAGATAAAGTGGATCCAGAGCACCAGGGGCCACTACTTAACTGCATCTAAGGCATCCAAACCCACTGGCACACAACTGCTGCCCATCCCCAGCCCACCTCACCTTGCTTAACAGTATCAGTGATTCTGCAAGTAATTAATTACTAGAGCAAATCTATTGAATAAACTGTTGGTTGGTGAGTCAACATGTAGCTAGATCCTATGGATTCAATGGGTCCTGAAAGAATTCAAAGATATAGTCATGTTAGTCTGTAGAATCAGTATGTAGAGAGATCTTGTAGAACCTCTGAGACTAACTGAAAGAAAGAAGTTGGCAGCATGAGCATTCATAGACTTAAGTCTACGAAAGCTCATGCTGCCAATTTCTTTCTTTCAATTAGTCTCAAAGATGCAAATATATCCTGTTCTGTGTTGGTTAACATGGTGAAACACGTCAAAGACATAGCCATGTGAAAACAATGCTTCCTTAACTTAATGTGTTTCCCACACTACATTCCAGTACTCAATCGTATACAGTAGTTATCTACTCTCCGTGGCTTTGTGCAACAGGCTTCCTCCTCCTGCTTTTGTCCCCCAACAACCATCATTAAAACTGAACTTGTCACCTCATCAAAACCCACAAGGTTTTGGCTTTGAATTGACCTTCTCACACACAAATGGCTTATATAGGTCTGTCTCTGGATTCTCCACTCCAAACATGCATCTGAGGAATTAGGCTCAAGTGCTCAAAACCTCATGCTAACAACTTCTTTCTTTGAGTTCTTTCTTTAGTCTCAAAGGTGCTACAAGATCCTTGTGCATAATGGTGACACACGTAAGGGCAAAGTAACACTTGATAAATGGGAAACCCCTATTAACTGCTCACTGTTTCCCTTCAGATGTGGAAGTATTACCATATCCTTCTTTTCCATGGGGTAGGATTACCATATGTCCTTCTTTTCCAGGACATGCCCTCTTTTTCAGAGCTACAATTTCTGCTCAGATGTCTTTTTTAAATGTTTTGATTTTCTGGATGGGAGGAAGTGGGTGATCAGATAGTAGAACAGGGTAGGAAAAGAGCCATGCCAGGTTAAAGGAGGGAGACGGAAGCCTCCAAAGCAGCCAGTCTCAGTCACCTATTGCTTGCCAAGTGGCTCACTAGTTTCCAGATGGGTCAGGGCTGAAAGATGCCCTGCCACCATTGCCAAGGTGGTGCCTAGCTAACTCAGGATTGGTGTCTTTTCTCACAATGGCCCAGAGGGGATTGAAAGCAAGAGCTGCCATAGTGATCATTGGTTTGAAGTTGTCCTTTGGTAAATATGTCCTCTTTTTCTGCTGCTTCTCAAAATATGCTAAGCCTAGGCTCAGGGCCAAAGTGCAAAAGAGAGGAGTCTGGTAGGTTGTGTCCAACTTCTCCTCTGAATGCCTCTGTCACTGGGCATAGGGACCCCTGTGATGACCTGATCTCCTTTCAGGGCGTCTGTAACCGCAAACAAAGTGATGACCCCGAGTTGGAATTTGCATGCTTTGCAACCTTGCTGCTTTCTAAGTAGACCTGAGGAGGCCATCTTTCTTTCCAGCCTCCAAACCCCCCTCCATCGGTCCCTTTTGCAATCTTTCCTATCATAATAAGTCTGTCCAAAACTGATGCTGCTCATTCTTTTGAAAGATGGTTTCATTTTCTACTCAAAATTGCTACAGAGAAAGGGGGAGGGAAAGACAGGAAGAAAAAGAACAACAAGCCCTCACTTTGGTGAATGAATGTTGTGTACAAAACATGACAGATTCCCCTCTCCTGACAGAAATAAAAGATAACACCAGGTAGCGGAGCTTAAAACAGATTTAACAAGGCAGCTGAGACAGAGGCAAAGGAAATCTACATTGCCTTCCAGGAGACAGGCTGGAGCAGGATCATGCGGTAGTGCCAGGCTGGGCAAAGGGCTATGCCCACAGCTGTTTTTGTGGGGTCCAAAGCCTTCCAAGACCAGCCTTTTTCTGACAGAAGAGGTCAGTTGTCAATCAATCAATCAATCAATCAATGCCTTTATTGCAGTCAACAAGACCTCCAGGCAAGTCAGTTGTCCTTCCTAGAAGTTTCTAGGAGCAGTGAGTCCACTGTTTAATGTGGTTGCAGAGCCCCCTTGTTTGGTTTAAAATGGGGGGGATTATAGTACAGTGCACTACAACTCCCAATGATCTTCACTCAGGGTCCTGAACCCCAGCCCCAAAAAGATTAAGCACCTTGCATAGCTCTTTTAATGTCCAGACTAACATCCAAACCCACCGGCCAACATTAGCAACGGTTTCCCCTGCTATAACAAAATGTGCTGTATTTTTCAGAACTTAGAAAGTGACTTTTTGAAAGTTATCCGTCTTGAACATTGTCTGTCAAAACTGAGTTGTAAAATACTCTGAAGAAATGACAGAAAGCAGTAGTAATTTTAAATAATTTTAAAGTGGCTATTTCTAAATTTGCATATTAATGAACACTGTTACACATTATGAACTTCTTTATCCTCTTTTGTTCCCTTCTTTAAAAAAAACCATGTGTCAGTGACCACCTTGACAAGAACTAATGTTCATGCAGACATACTATGGACTTGATCACATGGGAGGAATTTCTCTTAATTTCGAATGAAAAGAAAGTTGGGACAGAACACATTTATGTGAATTCGCTAGTTCAGCAAATTTATGTGAATTCGAATTGCTTTTGAACTTGCTTCCCATTGCCCGAAAATAGCTTGCCATTGCCCAAAATTGTGTGTGATCACCTCTCATGCAATAACGTGAAACCCCAGGATTGCATTCAGACTGACTTCCCATTGCCCAAAATTGTGTGTGGTAGTCTATCACGCAATAACGTTAAACCCCATGATTGTGTTCAGATTGCCATTGGATTATACTTTCAGTTTGTCTGATAATGTCCAAAGGTGAGCCTCTCAAGGGTTTGTTCTTCCGTTTCAGCCCAGCCAGTGGTAGGAATGCGCATAGCGCATTGCCAGCATCAACAAACAAAGTATTTCTGACTCTCTACCTTGCCTGCATTTGCTCATCCTAGATATTTTGCATTAAAAACCTTGCATCGCTTGTGCGCATAGCCGGAGCTGGATGCTCATTTCCCCACTCCTCCAAAGTTTTCAGGAGTGCAGCACCCTTTGCTTTGTTGCTCAAAATGATCCTTAGTCACAATATTACTGTCAGGGCGAGGAGAGATTCAAAGGTGTGTTCAAGTACAACTACAGTGAGAGAAAGAGAGAGCTGTTTCGTTATGCCACCGATCGCGCCACCAAATAAGTGACTTCTTTCCCCATTAAAATTCTTGATTGAAGGCTGTTAGCTGTTTATCAGCTCCAAATTGCATTTCTTCTCTCCCAGGGCCCACCTTGTCCACCCCACTGGAAAAAAGGAAAACTCTCAGCAACAACCTCCTCCTAGTTAGTAACAAGAAAAGGGTTTCTAATGGTGCCTTTTCAGTGTGTGTGTGGTTGCGGAGGGGGCTGCATGGGGAAAAGGGGGGTCTACACAAACACAGATTGCACTTCCAATCTCCCAGGGGCATCACGCTTCTTTGTTCTGCTAAGAAAAATTAACCTCAATCTTGGCTCAAGGTCCCCGGATTGATTATCATAGTCATTTAAATACTGTAATCTCATTTTCAGCATCAGGGAAAGGGAGCGAAAAGGAGAAGAATTAGAAAGAAAAGGGGTGTCGTTGCCACGGACGGGGGGAGGAAGAGAAGAACGAGAGAAAAGAACGTGCGGGGGAAGGAGGGAGGAAAAAACGGAATAAATTATCTGACAAAAGGTAAGCTTTTGGCTTTCTGCTTATGGAGCCTATTTCAAGATCTTTCCACTTGATTGGAAAAGTTGATGAAGTTTAAATGAAGCAGAATTAGGAGCTTCGGCTGGCCGGGTATTGACAGGGGCCGAGCCAAAGAATGTACACTTTCAATAGGGTCCGACGTGGGGCTCTCTCCCCCGCTCTCCGCTTTTCAGTGGCAAACAGAGGGAAAGGCCTAAATGGTATAATCTTCAATCAAATCTAACATTGAGGATGACAAGACAGGGTAATGAGAAGGGGCGAAGGCAGGCATGTTGGTTAAAGAAATTAATCCCTCTTGCTGAGCCCAAGAGTCTGCCTTTGATGTCTATTGTACAGCGCCTGTTCCATCCTATCTAAATGCTAACTAACTAGGAGAGCAATCTGGGACTGTGCTTTTCATGGCGGAGGCTAAGCTGATAATAACTATTTTATCCTTTTGATTCATACGCTCCAACTGTCCCTCTTTCCCAGGGACTGTCCCATCCCATCCCATCCCATCCAGTCCTATCCTCTCTCCCCACTCTGTGCCATATGTACCTGTTCTTGACAGCTGCCACAGCTTTGTCACACCTTATCGGGAAGCTACCTGTTAGAATGAAATGGCTGCTGTTGGCAAGAGTTGCTGATCACAATGCCACTTTTTAGAAAGTGACCCCACCTGTTTGCTCCGCAAGGGTGCACCAGGATATTTCCAGGAGGGATTATTCTGTTATTCTTTTAAGATGGAGTTAAAGGCCAGGCTGCATGTGATGGAGGACACACTTGAAGGTCTTAACCAGGGTGGGCAACTGTGGCAGCAATGGAGGCCACACTAATGTCCCAGGACTCTAGGGAGGCCACATAGACTACTGCAAAATAAAACCAAAAGGTAAAGTTCTGATTTTCAAATGTGGACAGTTTTTGATACTAAACAATAAAGAGAGATCTTGAAACCTATTTTAAAAAGGCACCCAGGAACTGCAACTCACTCTCTTTTTTGGTCCGAAAAAGACTACGCAGGGATTTTGCAGGTGCTGAGGGCCACAAAGCATTGTTAGGGGTCAAATATGGCTCTTGGGCTTCATCTTGCCCACCTTTGGTCTAAACTAAGGATTCTGTCAGTTTTAATCTCTCTCTGCTTCTAATTTCTCGAGTCTTGTGTTCATCTTGTCCCAAAAATAAAAGAAATGCTCTATTTTAAGTTCATAGAATCATAGAGTTGGAAGAGGCCACAAGGACTATCAAGTCCAACCCTCTGCCATGCAGGAACTCTCAATCAAAGCATCCCCAACAGATGTCCATCCAGCCTCTGCTTAAAGACCTCCAAGGAAGGAGACTCCATTACACTCCAAGGAAGGAGTGTGTCCCACTGTCAAACAGATCTTACTGTCAGGAAATTCTTCCTGATGTTGAGGTGGAATCTCTTTTTCTGTAGGTTGCATCCATTGTTCTGTGTTCTAGTCTCTGGATCATCAGAAAATAAGCTTGCTCCCTCCTCAACATGACATCCCTTCAAGTATTTAAACAGGGCTATCATATCACCCGTAACCATCTCTTCTCCAGGCTAAACATCCCCAGCTCCAGACCAGTGTGCACAAAATAATTTAAGCTAAATTAAATATCCAATTTCCGCCAACTCCAGAACTTTATCTACTTAATATCAGCTCAATTCTTAATCATAGAATCATAGAATCATAGAATCATAGAGTTGGAAGAGACCGCAAGGGCCATCCAGTCCAACCCCCTGCCATGCAGGAAATCCAGATCAAAGCATTGTCGACAGATGGCCATCCAGCCTCTGTTTGAAGACCTCCAAGGAGGGAGACTCCACTACACTCCTAGGAAGTGTGTTCCACTGTCGAACAGCCCTTACTGTCAGGAAATTCCTCCTAATGTTGAGGTGGAATCTCTTTTCCTGCAGCTTGCATCCATTGCTCCGGGTCCTAGTCTCTGGAGCAGCAGAAAACAAGTTTGCTCCCTCCTCAATATGACATCCCTTCAAATATTTAAATAGGGCTATCATATCACCTCTTAACCTTCTTTTCTCCAGGCTAAACATCCCCAGCTCCCTGAGTCGTTCCTCATAGGGCAAGGTTTCCAGACCTTTCACCATTTTAGTCGCCCTCCTTTGGACACATGGCTCCAGTTTCTCAATGTCCTTTTTGAATTGTGGCGCCCAGAACTGGACACAATATTCCAGGTGGGGCCTGACCAGAGCAGAATATAGTGGCACTATTACTTCCCTGGATCTAGATACGATACTTCTATTGATGCAGCCTAAAATCGCATTGGCCTTGTTAGCTGCCGCATCACACTGTTGACTCATGTTCAACTTGTGGTCTACTTGGACTCCTAGATCCCTTTCACATGTTGTCTCCTTAAGCCAGGTGTCTCCCATCCTATATCTGTGCATTTCATTTTTTCGCCCTAAGTGCAGTACCTTACATTTCTCTCTGTTGAAGTTCATTCTGTTAGCTCTGGCCCAGCTTTCTAGTCTATTCAGGTTAAAAAAGAAGATGAAAAATCTTTTTGGAGAATCTTGTTATATATGGTGATGGCTGCTGCCACACTTCACCTCACTGTATTCAGGACACATTGAGGAGGAAAAAAATCAGGTTACATCTGGCCTGAGCCAACCAGCTAGCCACTGGTCCTGAAAGGCTCTTGCTTTGTAGCTTCAAGGAACCCAATTCATCTCACCAACTCACATTGCCACCTTTTATATAAGGGATCCAGATACCACTTTCATGTAATCTGCCTCTTTCTAGTGAATTGTGTTCCAGTGGCAACAAGCGAATGGCTCTGACCTTCTTACGCCCACTGACCTCAATGTCTTTTCAATTCCCTTTCCAAATCCTCCATGGCACCTCAAAAGAAAAGCGCCACCAGAGAAGAAGAGCAAAGAAGGTTCACATTTGCATGTCATTTTCAGGTGCTAATTTATAAATGATATACATGCAAAGTTAGAAATAATTGCTGTCACTTGGATAGAACAGCAACATAACTCACCAATTTGGAGAAGACTACTTTTTAATAGTTAAGAATCTCATAGGGTCTGAACACACAGGCTGAAATAAAGCTGCTTTGGGTCACTTTGGAAGTATGCTGTTTAAATGATACATGCATCCTAAGAGGCCGGAGGTTGTATCAAAGCTGTGCTCCAGTCCTTAGGACTGGAGCATGGCTTTGGTGTGGCTACCAGCCTCTTAGGACACATGCATTTAAACAGCATACCTCCAAAGTGTCTCAAAGCAGCTTTATTTTGGCCTGTCTGTTCAGGCCCATAGAATCCTAGAGCTGGAAGGGCCCCATGACCCATTGAATCCAACCCCACATTCAATGCAGGCTCTCCAGCTAGACCATCCCCAACAAGGAGCTGTCCAGCTTCTTTCTGAAGCTCTCCAGAGTAGGAGACCCCACCACCTCTCTAGGCAATTGGTTCCAATGGTGAACCACTCTCACTGTTAAGAAGTTCCTTCTAATGGTAAATCAAAATCTACCCTCCTGTAACCGAAAACATGGTCCTGTCCTCTGGGGCAGCAGAGAACAGGCCTGGCCTCTCTCTGGTGATCATGAGCATGATCATGACATCCCTCAGTTTGAACATGGCCAGCTCCTCATATGTTTCGTTCTCTATACTGCTTTATTGCCTTTCTCCAAACCTGATCCAACTTGTCTATATCCTTCTTAAAACGAGGTGCCCAGAACTGAACACAAGGCTCCAGAAGAAGCCTGAACAGCATAGAATATAGTGAGAGTAGTACTTCCATCATCTTGAAAATTACATTTCTGTTGTGCATGTATATGCCTTCAAATTGCCTGTCAACGTATGGTGATCCCATGAATTTTATAGGGTTTTCTTAGGCAAGGAATGCGCAGAGGTGGCCAGGCCCAATGTTTCACTCTTCAGTAACCAAAGCATTGGGAGGCTGCTTAAAATTTTTAACTAGTTACAGTTAAAGTCCAAGTTATAGATGGTTACTGTTAGACTTGCATTTTTAAAAAGATTGTCTCTTTGGTTTTTTTCCTTTTCTAAGGAACTACAATAATTATTTTTAATCACAGGTACTTTTAAAAGTCTGTACTTTAAAGCTACTAACATAGAGTATAAAAACCACAAGAGTTTTTTCATAGTATTATAGTGGGAACAGACTGCAAGGTAGTGGACTTTCCTCCTTTGAGGGTCTTTAAAAAGAGGTTAGATGGACATCTTTGGGGAGTGTTTTAGTTGTGGATTCCTGCATGACAGGGAGTTGGACTGATGGCCTCTAGTATCCCAAGCAGTTCTCTTCCAGAGTCTAAATTTTAAAAGCCACTTACTTTTTGTTCTGGACAGAGCCAGTTTAAGATAAACATAGGCCCTAATCTCAGCCCAAAGTATGACCAAACGCTGACCATGATAGCCCAAACACTGGATATATTTCAAACTAGCATTGTTGCAGATATGTTTAAGAACAAATATGCAGCAGACTGGAGTGATGCCTGATCTGAGTCACAGGGCCTTGATGACAATGTCCCTCTTGGCATAGTTGACTCAGTCCCATCTATAACGCATAGAAGGAAAGTGCTTCTGGAGAACCATCCGAAACCCATCAGTAGCGTTCAGGACATTATAGAAAGCACTCCTTCACAAGAGCTTGAAGAAGTTGCTTTTTTTAATTCTAATTTTAAAAACCAACCAACCAACCAATCAAACAAACATCCACTGGAAGTTGTAAACCAATGTTTCCAAGCCCTTCTCTTGACATGCGTTTACCAACATTTGCATGGGTTGCCAATTCATGTCCACACCGCACAATGTAAACGAGTTTCAAATGAGTTTCAATCAGATCCATTGGATGGGGTGCATCAAATAAATGAAAGCAGGTTGGTTCAAGGTGTGTGTGTTTGGGGGAAGGAGGTTGGAGAGAGAGAGAGAGAATCATAGGGTTGGAAGTGACCCCAAGGGCCATTCAGTCCAACACCAATCTGCCATGCAAGAATACACAGTCAAATTATGCCATTCAGCAGAAAAGAAGTTTGCTCCCTCCTCAATATGACATTCCTTCAAATATTTAAACAGGGCTATCATATCACCTCTAAACCTTCTCTTCTCCAGGCTAAACATCCCCAGTTCCTTAAGTCGTTCCTCATAGGGAATGGTTTCCAGGCCCGTCACCATTTTGGTCACCCTCCTCTAGACATGCTCCGGTTTCTCAACATCCTTTTTGCGATGCCTAGAACTGGACACAGCATTCTAGGTGAGGCCTGACCAAAGCAGAGAGAACTATGCTATACAATTTTATTTTCTGGCCGACCAGTCATGGTGCAGAACCTATACATCTGCGGGGAAACTTTATTCCCTTTAGAAGGCAAAACTAGAGAAAGAAAGCATCTCAGAAAAGGAAAGTAAGAAGAGGCTTCCCTCTAGCGGACAAAGAGTCAAGCAAATGCTGCCAAAAGGAGTATTGGAAGAGCAGCCACCTGTTTTGTTTTTTCCACCTTCACGTTTTTGAAATCTCAGGGTTTCTTTCCCCCCACTTCCCACCAATCCAAAATACAAAGAAATCTGTGAATTTTGCTAAATTCTCATCTAAAAGAAAATGAAATGAAATTTCCACCTATCCCTTCTAGTCCACTGCAGGCTAGTCCTTCTCTAATTGTAGAGTATGTAAGCCATTGCTTTCTGCAAACACAGATATGAAAACAAATTTGGTTTCCCAATTTTAAAAAACCGGAGCCCACTGAAGCCAGCAAATGGCATCCTTGCTCCCTCTTAGGCACAGGATTAAGCAAGAAGGCTTCTGGCACACACAAAATGGTGCAGAACGTAGCAAAACACCCGGTCAAAGCTCAAAAAGCAGTCAGACTGTGGCATTGGGGGAGAGTGATCTGAGCACTGAACTAGGACTTTGGGGAAACAGGGCTTGGCGTTCTGCTCTGCCACAGAAACCCCACACTCTGCCGGCCTCAAAGGAAGGCCTCTGTGGCAAACCTACACTGTGTAAATCTGTCCAAGGAAAACTTAGGGGAGAGCTGCCATAAGTAGGAGTTAATTTGAAGGAACATAACAACGGCAACAATAGCAGCAACAACAGGTAAGTGGTTAATCCATTTTTGCTATCATTACTCTCGCTTCTACAGGCTCTTGCCAAGGGTGAGTCATGAGTATGTGTGCTTACATGGCAATAGACATATTTACTTGCAAGAGGTCGAAGGGAAGGACATGTAAGTCACATGAGATGCCAAGGCTCCTTTCCTGAAGGCACAGAGAGTTGTAATAGCCTAGAAGCAAAAGGATCACCTTTCTTTTCTTTCCATTTTTCTTTTCATATCATATCACCTCTTAACCTTTTATGTCCCTGGTTTCAGACCAAAGCTCTTCTGGTTCACAATCTATTATACTTAGTACTGCAAATCTGTTTCTTATATTGAGCAGAATAGAGTGGCACTATTACTTCCCTCGACCTAGACACTATGTGAAGTTGAGATACTGCATAGAGGAGATGGAGTATAACTTCACACTCATTTTGCTC
>NC_056528.1:22265262-22416057 GCF_019175285.1 Sceloporus undulatus | reverse complement strand
ATTATTATTATTATTATTATTATTATTATTATTATTATTATTATTATTATTAAAACAAATAAAACAAAGCTATAACAAGTTTGGTAACAATTACAGGAAAATACATTGAAACAATACTTCCACAGACCCTCTTTTGCTTGGCCTTTGGCTCTCAAAATTAGGGCCTGTTACTGTTAGAGCTCCAACTGTTTAGTTCCTTTTATAGTTACATCCGTAGGGCCTCATTCACCAGTGGAGGAGGAATATCACAGGTTTCAAGCCCAAGGTGGATAGGAGCGGAGGGTGTTTTGCAACACTGCTCAAAGGCCTGTAGCACCCAATGCTATTTTTAAAATTAATGCAAGACTAACAGCAGCTAACTACTTTCTTGGGTCTTGGAAACAGAATTAAAATTCATTCGTTTTTAAAACATGAGTTTCCAAACTCTGCCCATGCTTCCTTGAGGTCAATGGAAGGAAAATTATGTCCTCCGCAAAACAATTATAGGATCGTGTGCTGCTCTCTAGTGTTTTACTAGAACATCTGCAGTCGGCATCTCAAAGGCTCAGATCTTCGTGTTAGTAGTTTACCGACCTCACCATCATCTGGTTAACTGGGCTTTATGGGTCAAAACTAGCACTTACAAGTGTGTTTGGAAACAGGCTGGCAGCTCATGGAGCTTGTGTGCTCCCTTGCTGCCCTCATACAGCCCTCCAGGTGGTACTGGACTGCAAGTCCCATCATTCTTAGCCAGCATAGCTAGTGCTGTGAGTTGCAGACTGACCATATCTGGTGGGTTGCTCGATACCACCCCTGGTTTAATTCAAGAGTGGGAATGTGTGGCCCTCTTGATGTTATTGGACTGCAGCTCCCATCATTAAATTGTGAAACTCATTGCCACAAGCTGTAGTAATGGCCAACGATGTGGACGGCTCTAAAAGAGAGATTGAGTAAATTCAATGCAGGAAAGGCTATCTGGCCAGTCAGGGAGGCTAAGCAAGGCCTCCTGTGCTGGAGCCCCTTGGACAGTTCCTGGCCCACTAGCACTGAGGCCAGCCCTCAACTACCCTCCTGCCTTTTGGTGCTGGGCCTTGGTCTGTGAGCCTCAGTTCTGAATCTCCCCAACTGCCACTCCAGCCTGGGCCATTGAAAGACTTCCCTGCCCTGCGGTGGGGAGGAACCATGTTATTTATCTTCCTCTTGGTCAATTACCAGTTAACTTAGTGACCTTGGTGAAATATTTCATTGATTTTATAACTGTTTACACACTGAACTATTCTTTTAGGAAAACATTTTGCAGGTTTTGCCATCATAAACTGCCCTGGGAGCATTTGCCGTGGAAAAGCAGTAAAGACATGTGTTACAGTTAGTATCCATGGGTCCCTTATCCACAGATTTAACCATCCAGGGCTTGAGAACATTTAAAAAATACATGAAGTTCTAAAACCAAACCTTGGTTTTGCCATTTTATACAAGGGACACCATTTAACTATGCCGTTGTACTTAACGGAACTTGAGCATCCATGTATTTGGGTATCTATAGGGGTGTGTGTGTGTGTCCTGGAACCAAACCCCAGTGGATACAAATGGGCCCACTGTCATACCGACAAAGCAAGATTGAAAGCAAGCAACCAGAGGGAAGCTTTTAAGTGGCCATCCCTACTTTGCCACAGCCCCCAAACCTGTCTCTCTGCTTCTGGGGAAATGTCATTTATCAGTGGGCTCAGCCATGGAAAATCTCTTTTTATAGGCCTCCCATTTCCCCTGCCAACCTGCTGCCGGTCCCTGCAGTGTTGCTCACCTTGGCAATGAGGTGGTTCTGGAGCATGCTCTCACGGGCCACCCCCAGCCGCTCATTCTCACAGCCCGGATAGAGCTCTGCCAGGGTCATGGGGCGGCGAGGCGGTGGGCAGATCTGGCTGACACTGCGCCGCCGAGGGAGGCGCACATTGACAGGGGACTTCTTGGGAGTGTTGGAGGCTGCCATGGCCAGGGCCCCAGTCTCCGGTGCCTCTTGTGCTTGAGGGCAGGGCCAGAGGGAGCACGGTCGGCCACCTTGCTCCTGGTCTGCTCCTGAGGGCTGTGCCACCAGGAGGTGGGCAAGGAGGGTGAGCAGGAAAGGGAGCCCCCCCTTGCCCCCCAAGCAGCAGGCCTTGGGGACACTCTCTGGGGGAAGGCCAAGAGAGGTCCTAAAAGCCTTGGGCGCTGTCTGGATGCATGGAGAGGCCCTTCTCTCTGGCAGCAAAGCCACCCCCAGGAGAATGAGTGGGGAGGCTGGTTCTCATGGTGACACAGAACACTAACAAACTTGACACAAAGCCGCCTCCAGCCGCAGCACCATAGCCAGCAACAGCCACCCTGGTTGCCAAGGACAACAGCAACAACAACACACCACACAGCCTCTCTTCCTTGTTTTGCTAGTGCCCTGGCCTGGGCGCCCTGTGCCAAAGAAAGCCTCCTCTCCAGTCCTACTGCTGGGTGGGCTGTTTTTGTATTTTGAATGGCTGCAATGATGCTGCTGCTGCAAAGACCCGAATGTGCCTCTGGAAATTTACTTGGGGTTTTGTTTGGATGAAATTCTTGTTTGGAAAACATTGGGCCCTTTCACATAACACAGTTGTAGAGAGCTCTTGTAGCACCTTTGAGACCACCTGAAATAAAGAAGTTGGCAGCATGAGCTTTTGTAGACTTCAATCTACTTCTTCAAATGCATATAACGGAAGTCTATGAAAGCTCATGCTGCCAACTTCTTTCTTTCAGTGAGTCTCAAAGGTGCTACAACATCTCGCTACATACTGATTATACACACTAATATGGCTATATCTTTGAACACTACACGGTATAGCACTATGCTCCCACCTGAACAGATAAACAGGCTCCATCCAGCAGCATCCTGGGATTTATCATTGGCGGCAGGGGGGGCATTAAGAATTCTCTGGCTAGGATCACTGTATACCCCTCCCTAGGCTACAAAACCCAGAATTCCACAGGCCCTTGCCCAGTGGTATCATAATGTTAGATGGCATGAAAGGCCCATTATTAATAGGAAAAGTATCCCTTCTTTACATAAAAATAAAGAATCCAACTAACATTATTTTTAACACCTTTGTTTACTATCCACAAGCCTGACAATGTCTGTTGAATGTCACTTTGGTGGTCTTTCTGGATTTCTATTGACCATTCTATAAAAGAGGGATAAACACTGGTTGCCAAGTATTCTTGCACCAGAAAGGTACTGTTCTTACAAAAATAGGGAAAACAACGGATTCTGAGGTCATGCTGGACACTGGCATGTATCCTTCAGTATCCACAGATTCCTTATCCACAGATTCAACCATGCATGGCTTGACAAGTTCCATAACCCAAAGCTTGATTTTGCCATTTTATACAAGGTACATTGACTCTGCCACTGTACTTAATGGGACTGTACTTAATGCCAGCCCAAATAGAAGCTCCTCACTCCTTCTTGGGCTGGTAAAGGGCTGCCTTTGGTGGCCCCGCTGCAGCCCCAGGGTGGCTTCTGGGTGCTCCAGTGGCGTGCAGCATGTAAACACCATGCCCCTGGAGTATCTTGAAGCCGCCCCGTGTAATCGCTGCTGCCCCAGGGCAACTTCCAGACATTTTGGTGTCGTGCGGTGTGTAAATATCAAGCTCCCAAGCTGCCTCTAATTGGCTTTACCGGGCCGTCTCTTTTAGCCCATAGTTTCCTGGGAAATTCTGTGGACCAGAAGTTGATGGCTCACAGACTAGCCCTGGTCCTTGGATCACCACTTTGCACCACGCCGGGCTAGACAGTCCAGGAGAAGCCCAGTTTCTTTAGTTCTTGTAGTGGCTCCTCATTATTCTCACCCTTGCAGTTAAGTCTGGTGGTGGGGTGGAGGAAAGGGAGAAGTGAAGAAGTATGTGCTGTTCCTCAAAGGATACTAGGAGCTGTAACATGCTGTTACCTGTGTCAAACCAGTCTTGGATCTTCTGAAACTAGTGGAACTATTTTCCTTGGGAGCCAGAATCTTTGTGAAGCTGAATGTGAACAGAATCAGCGAAACAAGAGTTGGAAGGGACCACAAGGGCTGACCAGTTCAGTCTCCTTCTGCCCTGTAGGAATACACAATTGCAGCACTCCTGAAATACAGCCATCCAACTTGTTTAAAGACCTCCAAAGATGGAGTCCACCAACCTCCAAACCAGTCTGAGATGCTTTCTTAGAGCCATAGAATCATAGAGATGGAAGAGACCTCAAGGGCCATCCAGTCCAACCTCCTGCCATGAAGGAATACACAATCAAAGCACCCCTGACAGATGGCCATCGAGTCTCTGTTTAAAAACCTCAGGAGGAGGAGACTCCACTCCAAGGCAGCAGATTTCAGTTGAAAGGCTCTTAGGGTCAGGAAGTTCTTCCTAATGTTTAGGTGGAATCGCTTTTCCTGTAGTTTCAATCCATTGCTCAGGTCCTGTTCTCTGAAGATGTAAGAAAACAGACTCGCCCCATCTTCAACATGGCATCCCTTCCAATATTTAAACAGGGCTATCATATCACATCTTAACCTTCTTTTCTCCAGGCTAAATATACCCAGCTCCCTAAGTTGCTTTGTTTCCAGACCTTTCACCATTTTGGTTACCCTTCTCTGCACATGCTCCAGCTTCTTAAAATCCTTTTTGAATTGTGGTGCCCAGCACTGGACACAATATTCCAGGTGAGGCATGGCCAAAGCAGAACAGAGTTGAACTATTACTCCCCTCAATCTAAAATCACATTGGCTTTTTAGCTGTCACATCGCACTGTTGACTCACATTCAATTTGTGGTCTGCTAGGACTCCTAGAGCTGTTTCACATGTCCTGTTTTCAAGTCAGGTATCTGTGCTTTCATTTTTTCTGCCTAAGTGTAGTACCTTACATTTCTCCCTGTTGAAATTCATTTTGTTACTTTTGGCCCAGCATTGTAATCTGTTATGGTCATTTTGAATTTTGATCCTGCCCTCTGGGATATCAGCTGCTCCTCCTAATTTGGCATCATCTGCAAATTTGATAAGCCCTCTATTCCTTCAACCAAAGAGCCCCGACGTTTGGAGTGATTACATATACATGCCCAATGTCACAATGCCCATCAGTATATGCTTTGTCAAGAGTGCCAAGAACTTACTGAACAAATTGTTATCTTCAAATGTAACAGTTATAAGTTTTAAGGAAGGAAGGAACAAGCACAAGTATCTGTGAGAAGGATTTAATCAAGCAAAGAGTTATTTTGTTTAAAAAAACTTTTAATTAAAAGTGTACAAAAATAACTTAATTTTTAAACATCTATTAAACATCTTTTAAAAAACAATTATCTCTATATATGTATGTATTCATATTTCTTAAACACCTGTAAACAAAACAACAGGAAGCTCATGAAGTTGAATCCAGATGTAGACCAAGATCCTGAGGTATAACTCTGCCAGGCTAGGCTGTGTGGCAGAGAGATAACAGGAGGAAAAACAAATGGCCATGAAGTAAGTAAGGCAAAGTCACCCTTCTTCTTGGGAGAAGGCTGGCCAGATCTGAATATTCCCAATGCCTTGTTCAACTAGTTCTGAAACAGAATGCCACATGTTGCAGACTGCAACTCTGAGCATTCCTCACCAAGGCCTGATGGGAGCTGAAGTCCAAAAACCCACCTTTGGTTTAAGTGAGAGCCTGAGCCCAGAGAAAAACGCCCAGCCCTGCCCAATCCAACAAGTGCTCTCCCCAAGGTGAAGGGGAATAGGCAATCTGCAGCTGGTCTACAAGTTCCATCTTCCAACTGTGTTCAGAGGTGATGGAGCACATGGAACGCAAGGGAACACCATTGCTCTGTGCCAAAGTGGGGAGGGAATATTTGGCCCATGGGCCATGCTCTGCTCCTGGTACCACATTTGTGGGCTGCAGTCGCTTCCATTTCCTTTAGAGGAAAAAAAAAGAACCCACCCCAAATTTTCCCCATTTTAGCATGTTTTTTATAATGTCCACCAATGGTTTATAGCACACAAAGCAGTGTCAAATTGCTCTTAACACACCCTTGGAGGCCTTGGGGAGCCTTGGGAGGCAAGCCCCCAACTTTTTACAATTTTATTGGGGCAAGGTTTTACAATTTTTATAGGGACAATCCCAAAAGTTCGACCCCTCCTGTGCTATACAGAGACAGCAAAGGAGTTGTATGTGAACTGGGGAGGGCTCTTTGCTGAGACATTTCCAATAACAGAAACCCAATAGCCTCTTCCATCCCACATCTCTTATGACAAAATATATGAAGTAGCAACAGCCACATATTAATTTATAAAAATATAAACACAGTTACTTCTTTTCACTAAAGAGTTTACTTTTGCCTCAGGGGCAATATTTTAAGCATATCACGAACTCACAGAGTTCTTCTGAATTGCATCATTCACCGGTGCCTTCTCTCAATGGTTCCTCCCCTTCTACTCCTCCTCCTCTTCTTCCTCCTCCTCCTCCTCTTCATCATCAATTAAGTCATCATCATCCTGAAAAATCTCATTGAACTTGAAGGCTCTTTTCCAGCTCATGTCGTCCGTTGCTACTTCTTTTGTCTCCTTTCCTGCCACTCTGGATCTTAACTTCGGCAGTATCTCTTTGTGGAGGTAGTCAATAGTTTCTGGAAAAGGAAACAGAGAATGAAATCTTGAGTAAGGCTGGGTGATTTATGCTTGTTTCCTTTTTTTGGGACGAGCTGTGAGACCAAGTGAATTTGGAAACAGGTCTACATGCTTCTGGCAAGTTTTAAGGAACATGAGCACAGCCACCCCAGCGATCCTGAAAGAGGTCAACCCAGTAAACTATTAATTTATTTCTGCCTTGAATTCCTATATTGGGAAAAAGGCAGTGTGTGTGTGTGTATGAATAAAATAGTCATGATAACCCCATTACCCTCACACCCACATAAATGCGCTCAGAAAGCCCAGGAAGCTTTTCTGAACTGGCTTCCTCAACCCAAGTGGAATGCAAAGAATGAGAAAAACAAAGAGAAAGAAAGAGGAGAGAGAGAGAGGGAAACAGAAAACAAAACAGGAAGAAAGTGTGTACTTTTCAGGACATCATAGGATACTGATAAGGAAAGGATATTTTTTCCCCAACTCTTCCACAGTGGAAATTCTTAGGCATGTTCGACTTTAAAAAAAAGAATAAGAAAAGGAAGGGAAGAAAAGAAAAGAAAGGAGAAAGAATGTAACTATACAAGGCTTATCAGCAACCAGAGTTGTCACTTTTGTTGCAAGTCTCTGAAGTCACTGAAGGGATCTTGGAGTCACAGTCTAAAAAAGTGATTTTTCTGATCTCTGAGTGTCTTGGATCTCCATGTAGGAGTTCCAAATCTGAGCCCAGAATCTCATGGGAAGGTGAGCTGCCTGGAAAAACATAACCAGGAACTTGGAAGGGACCCCACAAAAGTACAGTGGGGTCCTTGCAGTTGCAGGAGGACTACTAGCCTCGGGTATTTAATCTAGTCTAAGAATCTTGCTTACGCAATACAGCCAAGCAGACTCCTGGTAGGGTGAAAGACCTCATGCCTTGTACATTCTCCTCTCCTGGATTAAAGAAACCCTGGTCCAGATGCCCCTGGCCCTCTCTCCAGTGTTTCTCCCTCACTGTTTGGGAAAGGCCACTCTCTGTAGCAGCCCAGCTGCCCTTTCCAGTCTTTCAAAAGCCTGGACCAATAGTTTGGCTCAGTGGAAGAGAGCTTTCTATGTACCTAAGCAGCGTAAACAGCAAACAGCAACCTTAAACAGGTGCAAGTGTGTATGTGTGTATGAGATAAACACTCACCAGGGAAGGTCTTTGTGGTCCAATAAGGGACGTACATACTCTTGATTTTGTAAAATCTGTTTCTCACATAGTCTGGAGGGACATTCCTGATGTAGAGAAAAGAAAATCAGTAGGGGCAGGGGGGGAGAGAGTTGCTAACAGTTTTCACTGAAGATAATGGGGAAATGGTGTGGTTTCAAGATTCTGGCAAAGTACAGCATCAACAACAAAGGCAAGGTGACCCCAGCACAGGAGTGTGGAAGTCACAGTCCTTCTACGTGTATTTAATTTCTAATGGATTATTTACATTTTTATGACATTTTCCCACAAATAAGATGATGGTAGCATATGCAGCTTCCTGCTTATTTTTTCTTAACAGATTTGACAGGGTATGCAGTTCAGCTGAAGCAAGCCTGTGAAGTGGACACATGGCACCTCCAGCCACAGAAGCTGACAAAATAGGATAGTAGGTGTCAGTCCCACAACCTGATTGCTGTTTTTTACCCTATGATGCGAGAGAGGTCCTCCCAGTCGATGTCATCTGTATCCTCAACATCTAGTTCATACAGCCTGAAATAGAGAAACACCTCTGTTCATTCATTTATGCACACACATAAAATTCAGACAACCACTGGAAAGAATGATTGATTCTCGGCTTTCCAGCCCCATCCATTTGCTGCTTTATCTTGGGTTTCAGATGAAAAGCCCTTGTGTATTTATCCACCATACAGCAGCAGTGTAACTGATGTTCTCCCCAAGTTGAGCAATCTGCCTTTCTTATAGTTTGAAAAGGCCAGACTATTTTGCCCACCAGTGCACAGTCTTTCTGATTCCCCAAAGAAATCTGTCTAGATATAGCGAACCCATTATTTAGAGAACTCTGCAGCATGTACCTCCAGATTATTTCTTTTTAAAAACACCTTTCTGTGTGCTTGAAGCCTTCAATATCAACATCAAATGGGTAGCGCACTTTCCTAACCACTGCATAAGTTTGCAGTTGACAGAGTTAGAAGCAAAAGGAAATTTGACAGAGTTATAGGGCAGACCCAGTGCTATGGGGCTGGCACAATGATGGGCATGCCTAGGGGAAGCACAGTGGCTCCAACCTCAACAGATCCATACCTTTGCATAGAAGTTGTGGCATATTGAACTCAGGGATATTCCAGATTTTGTAAAGCTGAGTTCTTTTCATCCATGAATTATACAAAGAAAGATAGAATAGAATTCACCCCACCCCCATTATCACCTTTTGCATGTAAGCTTCTTTTCAAGAATAGATTGAAATGTGATACATATGCCTTTAAGGTTTGTAAAAACCTGTCACCACCAGAGATCTCAATGTGGTGCTGTGCTGGGTTGGGGGGAGGGATCTGGGTAAAGGACTGTCTCTATGGAAGGCAGAGGAGACCTCAGTACTGAGCAGAACAATAAAACTTGTCTTGGAAAGACAGATTTAGACACACAAGGGAGTCCAGGTATTTGTCTATCTTTAGATCTACGAGATGCTTGTTACATATCACTTATCTTCCATTTGGGTGATGGAAGAGAAAAGCCCTAGGGGTGGACGATTCAGTTCATATCATGCCCATTAAAAGATAGGTCAAGCCTGAGGATGATATTAGTTCAGTTAATTCAGGAGTCATACATAGAATCATAGAACCTTAGAGTTGGAAGGAAGTGCCAAGGGCAATCTGGTTCAACTCCCTGACATGCAGGAATACACTACTATAGCACTCCCAAGAAATGGCCATTCAGCTTCTGTTCAAAAACCTCCAAAGAAGAGTCTCCCTGTCCCCCAAGTCCACTTCTGAACAGCTCTGGCAGTCATGAAAATGTTTAGGTGGATCACTTTTTTTTTTGTAATGTGAATCCATTAGTTCATGTCCTAATCATTGGAACACGACTAAATAAACTCACTTAATCTTCTACATGACATCCCTTTAGATGTTTACAGAGGGCTATCACATCAACTTTCAATGAGACTTGAGATTATTACTGATTATAAGCTGAACATGAGTCAGCAGTGTGATGCTGCAGCAAAGAAGGCAAATACTATTTTAGCCTGCATAAACAGAACCATAGTTTCCAAGTGAAGGGAAGCAACAATCCCACTATATTCTCTGTTGGTCAGGCCTCATTTAGCCTATTGTGTTCAGTTTTGGGCAGCCAATTTTAAAAAGGGTATAGAAAAGATGGATTAACTTTAGGGAAGAGCTGAGAAGATAAGAGGTATGGAGAAAAAACATATGAGGGAAGGTTGAAAGACCTGGGCATGTTCTCTTTGGTGAAGAGAAGACTGAGGGGCGACATGATTGCCCTCTTTAAATACATCAAGGGCTGTCACAGGGAGGAGAGGGCAGGTCTGTTCTCTGCAGCCCCAAAGGGTCAATGGTTTGAAATTACAGGAGGGTGGATTTCACTTGAATTTGAGAAGGAACATCTTGACACTAAGCCTGGTTTAGCAATGTAATCAATGACCTAGATAGGTGGTGTGGGTCTCTTTCTCTGGATGTCTTTAAGAAAAGTTTGCAATGTTACCTGCTAGAGGTGATCTAGTTTGTTCCTCCACTGTGTGTGGAGTTAGACTCTATGTCCCATGGAGCCCATTCTAGAGTTGGAAGGGGCTCTCTCTAGGCCCTTGAGTCTATGGTTCTTTTCTCCAAGCTAAGCATATACAGCTCCTCAAATCCATCTTGATAAATCTTTGTTTCTGGACCACTGATCATCTTGGTCACCCTCCTATGGACACATTGCAGCTTGTCAATATCCTTTTTGAATGGTGGTGTCCAGAATTGGATGAGGTTACATTGCACTCTTGACTCATGTTTAGCCTGTGGTGTATTAAGATTACAGATCCTTTCCATATGTACTGCTCTCAAGCCAGGTACCACCCAGCGTATATTTGTGGACTTCATTTTTCCTGCTCATTAACACAGGACTACAGATCCAAAAGGTTTCAGAGTAAAACAGAAATGCTCCTTTGTGCTAGCTACTCACAGCATGTTCTAGAAGTTTAATAAGGAAGAGGAAAAAAGGTTATAGCCCTGACTCATACCTTTCAATGACATCGATTTTGAACTTCAGGTTTTCAAGGCCACGATTCCTCGTCTTCCCTCGGGACATCTTCTTGGTCACAATGGACATCCTTTAAAAACAGAAAGGGAAGGGGAGAATTTGGCTTTTGGTTTAACTGTTCATTAACTTCCTTACATTACTGTGATATGCTAGGCTGGTTTGTGTTGAGTAAGTTATTCACAGGGGAACACAAAGCTGTCTTGTCCCAGGTGCAGTGAATATGATGTGGGATTGAACAGGAGGGAAGAGACAGAATGGAGTCAGTGTAACTGATTAGTAAAGAGACAGAAGAAAATACAAGGAACCGGGTAATCAGGAGGGTTGAGTAACTGGAAAGAAGGAAGGACAGGGAACAAGTGGCTGAGAGCAAAATAGTGGAAGTATTATGTATGCATATGTGTGTGAGAGAGAGAGCAGGACAGGAGGATACTGGCAATTTTACTGTTTTGTTCCCTTTTAGGAACTGGCATTAAGCTTTGTTATGAACTTGCAACTGCTACTGAAAAATGAAAATACATATTAAGCAGTGCTTCTCAGGGTATCTGATGCAGGAGACCAGCAGGATTTCCCCCCAGTGTGCCAGGGGCAATTCACTCACAGCAAGCAAACAATGGACAAAAGGCAGCAAGTCAGACATAAGAAACATAAAAGTGCAGCCTGAGCCACTGTTAGCCTTACCACTTCTTTTTACACTGTTTCCAGCCTCTGGTTTTCACTTTGGCTTCAACCCGAAACCATGGGATGTCCTTGTAGAGGTTTTCACGGAGCAACATTGCTTGATCCATATTCTTTGGCTTCCGGGTGGAGTCCAGGCCTTCAACTTTAGCCTTCAGGATCTCCTTCAGCGTGTCAAGCAATTTCTTGGTCTCTTCTCTACTCCAAGCACCGGAATTAAATTCTGACCATGTAAGAAGAAAAAAAAAAAAAGGCATGACTGGCACTTGATATTTTGAGGTACTGTTGAGAGGATGCCTAGCTGGCCATGGGAGGAAACAGAATGGAAGACTAGGACCTTCTATTTTTATCCCTACCACAATGGCGTTTGGAGGAGCCCTTAAAGAATTGCTGCCATAGAGGCTTCCAGTTAAACCAACCTAGAAAAAATTAGTCTCCCCCCCCCATGAAGTTTATTATATTTTTTTCATGGAATAATTCAAAGCAACCAGTTCTCACTGCATAAGGGAACTTGCAGTCTAAAAGTTCACATCCAAAGAAATGAATGTAGCATGCAAAGTGAGGGATCAGCCCAGCTATTCCAGTGATTTTAGGCCCACACCCTGCTTCAAGCCTTCCAGAGGCCATCTAGATGGCTGCTGTTAGAACCAAATGCTGGCCTAGGCACACTTTCAGTCTGTTTCTGACCGATTCTTAATGAAGTTCATCTACCTATGGGTAAGACAGGCATGCTGCAAAATGCAAACACTACAACAAAGAAATACAAGGCCTGGTGGCCCAAACGAAACAACACCAGAAGTGCTGTGATGAAGACAAAGGATCTTCAGGTTGGTAAACATTTTGATTTCATCATATTTCCTAAAATCTGCCCTGAACGCTAATCTTTGATCAAAATTATTTGTTGTTAATTACTGCATGTTTGTGAAGTCGAAGGCTTTCATGGTCAGCGTCCACAGATTTTTGTGGGTTTTTTGGGCTAAGTGGCCATTATTCTAGCAGGAAGAAACTCTTCTAGAACATGGCCACATAGCCCGAAAAACCCACAAAAAACTACTGCATGTTACTTGCATTAACAGTTGTTATGAAGGAATAAAGAGTTGAAACAAGAACATATTCAATACTGAGTAGCAGTGAATACAACGAATAATACTAAATAAATTACAGGAACATTGCCTGACCTGTGAGATGTTTCTTTTTGGTGATGAGGGTAGAGACCAATTTGACAAATGGGAAAGGGTGATGACCACTTAATGAAATAGAGAGATGCACTGAGGATCTCACATACTACATTAATATGTACAGGTATGTATAACTTGTATCATATCCTAGGAAATGTTGGTGGGGAGATCCCTCAAAGTCTATTCCTGCCTGCTGGAATGATGAGGAGAGTACAATCCACATCAGGATGTCTCTGGCCTCATCACTGGAGAAGAACTATGTTGCCCCAGAATGGCATAGGGCACAAGACATCTTTGTTCTGAGGAGGAATCTGAAGAAGCTAAATGCAAGAGTGTAACATACTGGAATTCACATCATAATACTTCAGCTGGAGTGAGTGGCTGCTTCGACCCATCAGCTCTGACATCTTCTTCCAGTTGTTGCCATATAGGGTTTGATACTTTCTGAGCTTTTTCTTTTCTTTCTTAGAATACCTAGAAAGAAATTACTATGGTCATGAAACTCATTGTAGCACGTGTTTTTCCCCTTTAATTAAAAAAGAGAAAGAATGTTTGGCTTCTAGTTGTCAGGGTCTTCTGTTTCACCAGCAGATAGGCAGACACAGATGAACAAGCAAAAGGAAAAGAACCTTCAGCCTTCCACAAAGAGGCAGGGCTGGAGGCACCATGCCTGTTTCACACGGATAATACACTGAGCTCAGTGGAAAAAGGGGAGGATATAAATTAACAGACAAGGGAGGCTACCATGTTGTTCAGACTGCTGCGAGTATGGAATAAATGCTTGTATCTATAGTTAGGAGTAAGGAGGAATTCCTTTCTCATAGCTGCATTGATCATCTCTATGGTAATTTGGTCAATGTGACTGTGAAGAGGTCACTTCCTATCGCCTCCCACTCTACTAAAGGTTAGAATTTTACAACTCATTTTCCTCTTTCCACTGTCATCCAAGATGGATGTAGCCACAATGTTGTTCCTCTGAGGATATTTTTCTTTCTTATCTTTATGATGTGGGTCAGCTCAAGTGATCCTTGTATCAAGTATAGTTTTTCTCTACTGATTACTTATTTTTCTAGAACCTTGGTGACAATAAAGTCTTATTTTTACCTTACTTATGTATCCTGTTTATTTACCAGAAGCTCAAATATATACTGTTGGGGCACAAACAACTGCTGCTGCAGTTAATATATGAATATCAAATTTTACCCACTACCAAATTTCCTATATATCCCCCAACAGAGAGCACAGGCCACAAACCCGCCTTGCAAGTGTTGTTCCTCTTACTTTCCATTATAATTCTGAGGGTCAAACATTTTCCTCGCTCGGTAATAGACAAGTCTCCAGGGCCGTGGAATGCCTTGAGCTGTGGGAGACAGAAACAACCCATGTGTTAAATCTGTATCTGGTATCGACACAATTTTATCCAAGTCATCTAGAAAAATTAAAAATACATTTATTGAATAAACAGCTTGGCAGAAAACAAGATGGCACACTACAAATGTATGGTAAACTCAGTTTCATTTAAAATACTGTGTATTTTTAAATGGTATCTGCCAGATCTCAAGCTAAGAATAGGCAGCAATGAGATAGCCAAAGCTGTGAATGTAGTATCTGAAATGTATTTTAACAAACTATATTCCTTACTACAAAAAAATCCACTGCAATGCAGCAACTCAATGATGAAAGGTACCTAGATTATGAAAAGTCTATGTTTATATAAAATGCCCCTCCTTGGTCTCATCCAGTTTAGCACTAGTCTTACATTCTTAAAAGCAGAAAAGGATTTACATTTTTTCATGATTATAACAAAATGGAAAGTCCTTTGGTCATGAAGATCAAAGTAACCTATTAAGACTCACCAATCTTTAAGCCAAACAAATGTTCACGTTTCAGTTTCTTGAGGTCGGCTTGCTCTTCAGGAAATCTGTCCGTAAACAAGAGTTTTTCTGCACTGTCTATTCCACTCTCTTCCAAGAAGGCCTTTACATTTTTCCTCAGCAAATTATTTTCTTTCTTGGAGAACTTGCCAAATTTCACTGAGATCCCTAAGGTGGGAACAAGAAAATTAAAATGGAATAGCAGGGCAAAGAGAAAGTGCCTCCTTCCACCCTACTAATGGCACATTCCTATCTATGTCTGCTTGGGAATGAAATGCACAGGTATAGGATGGGTGACACCTGGCTGAACATGTGAAAGGGATCTGGGAGTCCAAGTAGACCACAAGTTGAATATGAGTTAACAGTGTGATGTAGCAGCTAAAAAGGCCAATGCAATTTTAGGCTGCATCAATAGAACTATAGTGCCTAGATCAAGGGAAGTAACAGTGCCACTATATTCTTCTCTAGTCAGGCCCCACCTGGAATGTTGCATCCAGTTCTGGGCACCACAATTCAAATAGGATGTTGAGAAACCGGAGTGTGTCCACAGGAGGGCGACTAAAATGGTGAAGGGTCTGGAAACCATGCCCTATGAGGAATGACTTAGGGAGCTGGGGATGTTTAGCCTGGAGAAGAGAAGGTTAAGAGGTGATATGATAGCCCTGTTTAAATACTTAAAGGGATGCCATATTGAGGAGGGAGCAGGCTTGTTTTCTGCTGCTCCAGAGACTAGGACCTGGAGCAATGGATGCAAACTGCAGGAAAAGAGATTCCACCTCAACATTAGGAAGAACTTCCTGACAGTAAGGGCTGTTCAGCAGTGGAACACACTCCTTCCTCGGAGTGCAGTGGAGTCTCATTCCTTGGAGGTCTTCAAACAGAGGTTGGATGGCCATCTGTCGGGGATGCTTTCATTAGGATTTCCTGCATGATTGGGGTTGGACTGGATGGTCCTTGTGGTCTCTTCCAACTCTATCATTCTATGATCGTAGTGTAAGGAACTACTGCATAGCATGGCAACAACAGACTGACTCAGCATAAGTTGACTTTCTATATTTCTGGGCCAACACCAGCCCTTTTGAGAAGTCAGATCCACTTTGTTTTTCCTCTCCTTATTCCACCAGGCTGACTAAACTCATAATACAAAGAAATTGTGCCTCATTTTGCTGGCTTCCCCTGCTTTTCTACCTTCCCCATGCTCTCTTCCTTTTGGGCAGTGTCTTTTTTCCAGTTTATAAGCTTGAGAGCATGTACTATCTTATTTTATTGATATGCTAACTGCCTTGAATGCTTCCTCAGATGCAGAACATATTCAGCTGGTGGGTTGAAGGATCTTTGCTAAATGCTGCAAATAAAAAACGTTAAGGGAAGAACTCTTGTAGCTCAATGGTTTGCAAGAGTTCCCATGCCTGATCCCTGCCATTCCAGGTCAGGCTAAAGAGAGGAAAAGTCTGACTCAAATCTTGGAAAATCACTGCCAGTCAGAAGAAGCAATCCTTGGTTAAACAGACCACAGATCTGATTTAGTATCTCCTGCTTCCTATTGCTCAGGAAGCTGAACTGCAGTTCATAACCACTTTGGTTAAGGCAAGAAAGCAGGTTATAACTATAGTGGCATAACACTTTGGTGACCAGATGATCAAAGTCTTTTCCCTCTTCCTGGAAAACACATAAACTCCTTTCCTTCTTTAGAGGAATTCACCTCCATCTGCACTACACCTGTCCATTAAGGATCATATACTCACCTTGTTTCTTAAAATTTTTAAATCTGACCAGGTCTCTTAAGGCCAGTTGCTTGATTAGGGAATCTGAGAGTTTCCTCACATGTGGGATGAACTCCTCCAGCTGCCGGGTGACGGACTCCAAATCTTGCATTTGGAAGCCTGGGGAGTCTAGAAACTCATTGTCCAAAGTAACAAGTTCAGAATTTGGACTCTTGGGAGAAGATGATCCTTTCTCATCTGTATGCACACTTGAAGTGGATTTTTGCAGTCTGTTGAGACATCAGAACACATGCAGATGAGAAAGAACATTTATTTACTTTCCATACAAAAACTATTTTCTGTTCTGTTTCCAGGAACAATTCAAAATGCTTGTTGTGATCTGCACAGCTCTATGCTGCTGAGACCCAGGTTAATGGAAGGACTGTATTCTCCTACATGAACCTGCCCTGTATTTTGAGATCTCCTTCTCTCTTGACACCACCCTCGCAGGCACATATAGTGGGAACACAGAAGAGGGCCCTCTTGGTGGCTGCTCATAGGCTCTTCTAAGAGAAACCAGATTGGCACCTCCATGTCTTCCCACAGGCAAGCAAAGACTTTTGGTTGAGCAGGCCTTTGGGAAGTAGCTGCTCATGGATTTTAATAGTGTGTTATATTGTTTTATTTGTTGCTGTTCGTCCTTACTTCTATTGCTTTTTGATCAATTCATAATTTAATTATATTTTAACTTCTGTTTAATGTGAACTTTTATCTGTATCTGTTTTAAGCTTCTGTAAGCCACTATGACTCCCAGGGCTGGGGGGAAAAGGGAAACTTAGGCCCTATACAGGCAGGCCAAAATAAAGCTGCTTCGAGTCACTTTGGAGGTATGGTGTTTCAATGATGCATTAGGACTGGAGCGTGGCTTTGGTGCAGCTTCTGGACTCTTAGGACGCATGTATCATTTAAACAGCATACCTCCAAAGTGACTCGAAGCAGCTTTATTTTGGCCTGTCTGTATCAGGCCACAGATAAACAAGTAACAAAAAACTATTTACATCTTTTAGTTGCTTTAACTGCAAGTGCAAAGAATTGTGAATACTACAATAAATGAATGTAGTATCAAGCTCAGCTACATTTGCCCTCCAAGCTGAACAACCTAGAGTTCTTCCTCGATATAAAGCCTGCTTCAAAGCTCCACTCTCTCATAAGGAAAATGGAGTGGGATAGTATCTGAGCCCCCCAAAACACACTCCATCTCTGTGGGAATGAGGCAGACATGTGTTTAAACACATATAACTGCAGCTGGAGCATCTAATTTGGCCTAGTGAAAGCATCTGAATGGTTTCAAACACCTGTAATACAGAAAGTATTAGAACAGTATTTTTCCCTGCTAGCAAGTCATTCTGGGATCGAGAACTTACATATGGTCTTGTTCCGACTTGTCATGTTTTCCATCCACCTCCTCAGCGTCTTTCACTGAGCAACCATCTTCGGTAGCATCTGAATTACCAGCGAGGCAAGATACACTGGGATATTTTCTACGCTTGCATGGCTTCTTTTGAGCAGAGTGGCTGCTCAGTTTAGCCGAAGGGCCTGGAACTGACACCTTTTGCCTTGTCTTAGTCTGCAAAAAACCTGCACCTTGAGTTTTTGAGGGTGTCTGAGAAGGGGATACAAAAAGATACTCCTGTGTGTTCTCTGAATCACTGGCAAAGTCAGTCCCAGCAACAGAGGCTTCGCTGGCTTCAACCTGCTCTCCTGACAATACCTTTGCTAACTTCTTCTTCTTTTTCTTGGGAGTGATTGCACAACTGATATCCACCGCTTCCAACTGACCTGCTTCAAGCAGATTGCTGGCTTCTTCTGGAGTCTCGGGGACATAAAAGTCGTTGTCCGTATCTTGCTCACTGGACCTGTGCTTTCTCTTTTTCTTCTTTTTCACTGCAACTCTTTCAACCTCATCGTCCGGGTTGCTCTCTGGTACGACCCAAGACTTTTCCATTTCGGAGTCAGGAGTCTCCCTTGTGTCTTTTTTCCTCCTTTTGGGTTTCTGCTGTTCAGTCTGACAGTAATTTGTATCCTGACCCTCAACATACTCAGAGAAAACAGAGGATGAGTCAGGAGAGAAAGACGGATGAAAAAAAGGATTCACTGACTGTTCGTTCGCCTCCCCATTAAGCTCCTCTGACTTGTTGTTCTTCTTTCTCTTCTTCTTCTTTGGTGAACCCAAGAGCTGAAAGCTACCTGCGCATAAATCATCTCCTGTGGATTTCTGCTTCTGCTCATTCGTCTTCCCATTGAGCTTTTCTGACTTGTTTTTCTTCTTCTTTTTCTTCTTCGGTGAACCCAAGAGTTGAAAGCTACATGCGTCCGGATCATCATCCACGATGTCTGCCATTTCCTTTAATTAAAAAAAAATGAACAAGAGGATAAAACCTACAATATTAAAAAGCTTTACTTGTAACAGAGAGTCTAGAATATTTTATAACCCACCACTGGAATTCATAGAATCCTAGAGTTGGGAGAGACCCCAAGAAGGGCCCTGATCCAGTCCAACCCCATTCTGCCATGCAGGAACTCTCAATCAAAGTACCCTTCACATATAGCCCTCCAGTCTGTTTAAAGACCTCCAAGGAGAGAGATTCCACTAGACTCTGAGGAAGAAGTGTGTTCCACTGTTGAATAGCCCTTACTCTCAGGAGGTTCCTCCTAATGTAGAGCTGGAATCTCTTTCCCTGAAGCTTGCATCCATTGCTCCACTGTGTCTTGTTCTCTGGAGCAGCAGAAAACAAGCTTGCTCCCTCCTCAAAATGATATCCCTTCAAGTATTTAATCAGGGCTATCATATCCCCTCTTAACCTTCTCTTCTCCAGACTAAACATCCCCAGCTCCCTAAGTCTTTTTTCACATGACATGGTTTCCAGACCCTTCACCATTTTGGTCTCCCTCCTTTGGACACACGCCTCCAGTTTCTCCACATCTTTTCTGAATTGTGGAGCCCAGAACTGGACACAATATTCCAGGTGGGACCTGAGCAAAGCAGAATAGAGTGGCACTATTGCTTCCCTTGATCTAGACACTAGACTTCTATTGATGCAGCCTAGGATCGCATTGGCCTTTTCAGCTGCCGCATCACACTGTTAGCTCATGTTCCACTTGTGGTCTACCTGGACTCCTAGATCCCTTCCACATGTAGATTCCTAGAGAGATATGGATGCAGCCGCAGCCTTTTGCCTCGCGCTCCGTTCGCTGCCCTGAATTCTAATCCCGCGGCCCCTTCTTCCCCTCGCTGCTCCTTCTCTTACCAGCTTCCTCTCCCACGCGGACTGCTGCCTACACGTTGCGTCACCTCCTTTTATTGCCCAGTGGGAGCATAGAGGCGTGAGGCCTAGAGCGTCCCGCGGCAGGGCTACTTCCGGCGTGTGGAGTGAAGGGGCGGGGCTGCGCATGCGCGTCAGGAAGGGTTACGGTGCGTGGGCGGCCGAGGCCACTCCTCCTCCTCCTCCCAGAGACTCTGGGAGAAGGGACGATGGTGAGGGGAGTTGCAGTCCAACGGCGGCCTCGTCTCTGAGGTAGTCCGCAGCGCCCGTTCACACGTCCCTGCTGGTCCGGGGGACGAGGCGGGTTTAACATATCGGGCCTCCCCATCTCCTTCTCTCTCAGAGACACAAAGGCCAGCGTCCAGCGGAGTCTCCGGGGCTGAACTCGGCCTTGCCGGGCTGTGGGACTCCAACTCCCAGAACCCCACACTATTGGCGTTTATGGCAGAGGCTTCTGGGAGCTGAAGTAAATAAACGCGACAACAACCGGAAGCGGAGGAATAGAGTTTGGAAATCCGTTGGCTAGAGCGTCGTCTAGGGAGCTGGGGGCGCATGCGCAAGTGGTGCGCTCTCTCTCTCGCCTTCCTCTATGGTCGCCCCCTTTTTTGTGGGCGGAACCGGAAGTGCGGCGGTCGCGAGGGAGGGACGGAGCGGGTCTGGCCGGGCGCTGCTGCGAGGGAAGGCGCCTGAGGCAGAGGCGGAGGAAGGCCGGGCCCGGCGCGGGAGCCCATGGCAGCGGAGGCGGAGCCTTGGCCGCGGAGGTTGCCGCCCGGAGGAGAAGGAGGTGAGCCGAGCCGGAAGGAAGGAAGGAAGGGGCCGCTTCTCCTCGCCTCACGAAGCGTCGCCGCGGGAGGCCTGGGAGGCTCGCCTCCCTCCCTCCCTTGGCTTCGTCGGGAAGAAGCGGAGCCGCGGTGCTAGGAAACCCTGGGAGCCGTGCTTCATCCTGGCGGCACCGGAGCTCTCTAGCGGAGGAGCACGAAACTTGGGCTTCCCAGGCTTCCCTAGCATCGTGCCAAGGCTGTTCAAGCGGCTCCGAAGAGCATTGTTTCCGCGGCGCGTTTTGGACCCAGATCCCTTTCGCAGGGAGCCTGCTTCAGCCATGTATCTCTGCATAATGCCCTTTCTGTAGCTGAGCAGTTCATTATTAGTCTCTCCTGCCTTGCAGCTTCTTCTTCTTGTTGTTGTGAAGCAGTCAATTGCTTATAGTCGAAATGACTTGTCTATGATTGCTATTTGGAGCCACGCAAGACCCAAAACAATAACAACTACAATAATAGGCTCTTCCATCAGCGGTGATCCGCAGCATAGACTCTAATGCCTCATGGTCTATGAATATCTATCTATTCAGTGCTGTCTATCTATTCAGCAACTGAATATTGTGAAACTAGGAGGGGAATGGTGATATGAAAGCCCTGTTTAAATATTTGAAGGGATGTCACATTGAGGAGGGAGCAAGCTTGTTTTCTGCTGCTCCAGAGAACAGGACCTGGATGCAAGCTCCAGGGAAAGAGATTCCAGCTCAACATTAGGAGGAACCTCCTGACAGTCGGGGCTGTTTGACAGTGGGACACACTCCTTCCTCGGAGTGTAGTGGAGTCTCCTTCCTTGGAGGTCTTTAAGCAGAGGCTGGATGGCCATCTGTCAGGGATGCTTCGATGGAGAGGTTCTTCATAGCAGAATGGGGTTGGGCTGCATGTCCCTTGTAATCTCTTCCAACTCTATGATTCTAGGAAAGTTGCAATAAATCTCTTTTCTCCTCTGAGAGGTCCCTGATTTCTGCTTCAGTTGTTCAGTGCGCTGGAGTCCTCCCTGCCTCATGGAGACCCTGCGGGTGAGGCCTCTTCAAGGCCCCCTGCCCTTCGCTGGTCTGCTCCTGCCGACTGAGGTCCAAAACACACTGCAGAAATAACCCAGTTTGAGACCACTTTAACTGCCCTGATTTAGTGCTAGGAAATCCTGGATGCTGTCGTTTCATGAGATATTTAGGCTTCTCTCTCAAGGGAGCTCAGGTGCCACAATAAGCGACAGTTCCTGGGATTCCCTAGCACTGAGCCAGGGCAGTTAAAGCGGTCTCAAACCAGATTATTTTTGCAGTGTGTTTTGGACCCTGCTGAATGAGAAAAGGTCTTCACTTGCCTGGGAAAGGGTAGCAAGGAAGTTGCCAGTCTAACCTCATTAGAAAGGGAGTCCAGTCCTTCAGGTACCCTGGACCTGAGATGTATGGGACATCATAGGTGAAAACCAGCACTTTGAATTGGATGCAAATGGATGGTGAGCTTTTGCAAAAGGGAGTTGTGTCCTCCCTGTAGCCAGCCCCAGTTCATCTGGCTGCAGCTCTTTGACCAGCTCTTCAAAGGAGTTGTAGCATGTAGACTATGCTATACTAAACCCAACAAGATGCAACAAAGGCATATGTCACCATGGACAGATCAGATGTCTCTAAGAGCAGGTGCAGCTGGTGCAGAAGCCTGGCTGTGCAAATACTGATCATGCTGCAACCTAAGCTTCCATGCTCAGGATTAAATACAGGAATACACTCAAGGCATGAACTTACATTTTCAGGGCGGTGTAAATTCAATTTCCCCACCAAGATGGGGGAAATATGTGTTGATGGGAAATGAAATAGCCTCAGAACCTTTGAAAGGGTAGGCTGAAACTGTTATCATTACTTCTGTGTGTTTGTGTCCTTTTTTTCAGTAGGGTCCGCACTACAGGTAGCTGGGAATTGCATAGTATATGGAATTTGCAGTCTAGCATATTAGAGGGCACCATGCTGGAAAAGGCTTCATTGCATCGTTCAGTCTTTCAACTAACCTGGTGCCTTCCATATACGCTGGGTAGATATGAGTTGTAGTACAACACATCTGGACAGAAACAGTTTTAGAAATGGTAGGGTGGAATGGTGCCAGTAAACAAGTACAGGAAATGCATTGGGCATTTTTTTCCTCTGTCCTCTACAGTGGGCCCTTGGTATCCGCTGGAGTTTGGTTCCAGAACCCGTTGTGGATACCAAAATCCGTGGATGCTCAAGTCCTGTTAAATCAAATGGCATTGTAAAATGGTGTAGTACACAAAAGCTTATGCTAAACATTTCTTTTTCACAGTCAGTTGGAAAGGCTCTGCCAAACTCCTTGAGATCTTTTTATCCTCCAACAGGCTAGCATGGCTATCTCACTGAATACTTAGCCACTTCTAGGTGTTGCTTTTTAAAAAGGATGTAGTAAAGATGGCCCGGAGTGTATAAAGCCCATCATGGGATGGAAGGGATTAGTTAAACTCAGCCTATAAAAGCAAGTCAACTTGGTTGCAAGTCAGATGATCTGAAGTGTGGTTTACAGAAAAGAGGACAAGATTTTTTGCTGTGCTACACCATATGTCAGTGGGGAAAAAATGAATGGAAAAGAAAAATGCAGGACAAAACCAATTCTGGTATCATTTTCTTGGCTAAAATAGTCAGCTTGTCATGGAATAGCATCTAAATGTAATGGAAGGGATGGTTCCAGTGCCCCCCCTCCTTATGTCAGTAGTGGCCCCAGGAGATTGGGAGAGGGATGCTTTGGGCTGGTCCTTATCAAAGCTCCGATGGACAGCAGGAGCAGAAGGGAATGGGGCCCCTAGTTGCATCAGAGTACTTTGGGCCAAAAGGAAGTAAGCAGGCTCACTGGCATTTCCTGGGGCTGGGTTGTTTTCATGCCTCTCTTCCAGGAGGAGGGGAAATGGGCAGCCCCCCCTCCCATGGGAGACCTGACCCTAGATCAGATCAAAGGCCTCTTTAGCCCACCTTGGCCAGCCAGCCTGTCTCCGGGAGACAAGGGCACAGAAGCTGACTGCTTCTGTTTCACTTTTCATTGATCCTTCCTGTGATTCTTCTAATACCTTAAAAGAGTAGTAAATTTATCCTCCATGGACTTGGTCAGATGTAGCCAATTTGTGAGATACTGTCCTCTATGAAGTCCACTTTCCTTGTGCATTTCCTTCTCCAACATCACTTCCTTCTGCTCCTCTTTTTTAGCCTTGAAACTTCCCTTCTTATCTTTGTTTATACGTACAGGATAATTGGCCTCTCCCAAGTCTCTTGTCTACATTCAAGCGTGGGAGTCGCTCACTGTTTGGTCCTAAAGGTGCTTGCCATGACTTGCTGTGTAGTGTGAGATCTTGAATCTCCCTTCTGCTTTTCGAAAGGGCAACAGTGTCAGTCTGTCCCAGAATAACACTGCAGAGTCCTGTAGCATCTCTTGAGACATTTCAGCATGGGCTTTCATCGCTTGTAGTTTGCTTCTTCAGATTCATTTTTCCCCCAGAAGAAGGCTGCTTTCAGTCAGGTTCTTTCTCAAAATCTGCTAGCAATTGATGCAGTGTAAAGTGAACTTCATCATTGCCATAAGCAAAGAAACTGTTCTAGAGTGAAAACTTTGCTTTCCTGAGTTCCCCGCCAGCAGTGCAGACGGTGAAGATTCTTGGACTGTTACAAGAGTCTTGGTTTGAGAGATGAACCAGTATCTTTTGTGTTGTTCATGGACAATATCACACTACATGGTTATAGTGCTACTGTTTCACTTTGCCACTACCCTCTTTTGAGGCCAAGAGAGTATGACTTACCCAAGGTCACCCAGTGGGTTTTTATGCTTGAGCATCAAACCCTGATCTCTAGAGTCATAGTCTTGCTTTCAAACCACTATACCATGCTAGCTCTAGATTGTTCTTAGCCCTCTCTAAATTACAAAGCCCAGAATTCCACAGGAGGCAGCCATAGCATAACAATAACTGGTGTATTATGATACTGACCTTGTGTTGACTGGAGGAATTCCCTAGGCAGAGCCTTTCACCTGTTCCTCTACATCTCTTTGTAGTCCCCCCTTCCTTTTGTGTTAGGGATTTCTTTCTATCCTGTTAAGATTTTCTTTGGTGCTGCAGTTGAGTCTCTCCCATGAGGCTGTGGGATTGCTATTAGTTCTCTGTTTTTCTTCCACTTCTATCCTTCCACCCTTCAAGGATGTGCAACTGAAACTTCCTGTGGGAGAGACTCTGTATCTTTGGGGGCCTTAAGTAGAAAGTGCATTGCGAATGTTGACATCATAGTGGGAAATGGCCCTGAAGGCATCTGAGGACAGATGTTACATTGTTTTAGACTTCCCACTGGTACTGATGTTTTCCTGAAAGCAAATTCTACCTAACTTCATGAGACTTCTGTGTAGCATGTTGACATGGACTTGGAATTCAGGTGGCTTAGATGTGCATCTCCTCCAAGAATTACTTTTTGTTATTGGTGGAATTGGTTTAATGAGGTGATATATAAGGGTAAGCCACAGTATTTGATGCATTCTGCAAAGGCTGTGCTCTGGTTTTTCCATCCATTGTCACATGATTTATAAAGCGTCTCTGATCCCAGTGCTTTGTAATTATTATAATGAAAGTACAAACTGCCTGCCTCCAGGCATCAAATGCACACCCACAAAGAAAAAGCAAGGGAGAGAAAAGAGAACGAAGAAGGAGAAGCAGTAGCAATTTGGTGATTTGGGTTTTTATTAAATGCTGTTTAAACAACTGAAGAGCAGGAAAAAATACAGGGAGGAAGTGGGTACCAGACAGTGGGCAGGAAGGCAGAGAAGATGGGGACAGAAGTAGCTTGTGACATTGCCAAAAACATATCTGCGTAGTGAATGCAAATAGACGAAGGAGTGTGGTGTGGTGGTTCCCCACCCACAATTTGGCTACCATTGTCAGCTTAACATGTTTCTATAGATTATTATTATTATTCCCCACCTCTCCTCAAAGCTTGAGGTGAAGTACAGCATGTTGAAATACAAAACAATTAAAATACATAAAACCACAGTTAAAATACAGTGCTATGAAGCCATTTACACACATAAGAGCACATACAGACATTAAAAAGTCATGATTTAAATTTGACTGGGTAGGCCTGCCAGAAGATACAGTATAAGTTTTTAATGCTGTTTCAAATGCAGTTGGTGTTTTCACTTGTCGAATCTCTTCTGGCAGGTCATGCCACAGTTGGGGCAGCAGATGAAAGATCCTCTGGGAAACCTTTGCCAGTTTAGTCCTGGCCAATTGGTGCAAACATTTTCTAGAGGACACAAGTGTACAGGGCAGATTGTACAGGAGAAAGTGATCCTGTAGGTAACCTGGACCCAAATCATGTAAGACTTTTAAGGTAATAACGAACACTATGTACTTTGCCTGGAAACTAATTGGCAACCAGTAGTGTGATTTTGGTATCAGTGTAATGTGATGACTCCTGGATGTACCTGTAATCAGTCTGGCTGCCATATTCTGAACCAGGTAGAGTTTCTGGACTTGGGTAGCCCAATGTGTAGTGCATTGCAGAAGTCCAGCCTTGAGGTTACCAGCACATGCATTACTACCTTTAGGTCCTCTGGTTCTAGGAAGGGGTGGAGTTGATGTATTAGACAAAGCTGATAACAGGCACTCTTGACTATTGCATCTATCTCAGCTAACATTTGGAGGCATAGGTCCAGAAGTACTCCCTAACTGCAAACAGGGGGAATGTGACCCCATCCAGAACTGATTGACACATTGCTGGCCCCAGATTAGGACCCTTGATAGTAAGCACCTCTGTCTTGTCTGGATTCAATTTAAATTTGTTTTTCTTCAATCCATTATTCTTATGAATAATTTTTTAGTAGCTTAAAACAAGGGTCATCTGAGAAACAACAAACAATCTAATGTATATCATTGATCCATAACTTGGAATGATATGCATGGTCCAAAAAGCCTATGTTCCCTACTGTCTGGTGTTGTTCTGTTTAGATGATGCAGGCCAACAGCCTAGACTGCGGACAAGCAGACTGAACACCATTCCAGTGGAACTGGCCTGACCCTGTCCGCACTAGCCTTTAGTGCATTCTTAAAAAATGGCATTTTGCGGCAAAGTTTCCCAGAAATCCCAGCATGACAGCTAGTATACTGGATGGTTGCACATACCCTTATCTGCCACTGCCATTCTACCTGCAGTGATATCAGAAAGAGTGTGTGGCTACATGAGTGAAGCCAGGCACCCCATTTCCACCCTTATGGCTCACAGCAGGGGTCTGCTAGTAGAACAGCAGTGGTAGTTCCATAGCGTCTAGTGCCTAAACTAAAGCTAGGAATCGGCCAGATCCGCAGGCAGTATACGACCGAGTTGGTCCATCCTATCCTGCCTGTGCTTTAAGTGACTTCATCTCAAATGCCCCCTTTCTGTAAGTCCATGTACTTGTGCTTGTCTTTAAAACTTAATTTTCAAGCATTAAAAAGGTTTTCCATGAATTTCTTGTAACTGCATTGGAATTTGCTGTCTGGTATGGCAAATGAGTACAGTGGGCCCTCCCCTTACGCGGGGATCCCATTCCCCATTTTTGGTATTGCACTGTTTTAAATTGCAAACCTGATGACGGGCTGGCTTCTCTTTTTATTACTGTATAAACTGCCCTAGAAGGCTTTGTGGTTGAAGACTATGAGCCTGTACAGACAGGCCAAAATAAAGCTGTTTCGGGTCACTTTGTAGGTATGCTGTTTATATGATGCATGCATCCTAAGTGGCCAGAAGCTGTGCCAAACCCATGCTCCAGCTCTAAGGACTGGAGCACAGCTTTGTCGCTGCTTCTGGCCTCTTAAGATGCGTGTGTCATTTAAACAGCCTACCTGCAAAGAGACCTGAAGCAGCTTTGTTTTGGCTGTCTGTATGGACTCTATATTAGAAAAATATATTGGCACACCTGTTCTCAGATTTCAAAATAACATTTGCTGTCATATACTAACGTGTCAGTAAAGATCAAGCATGAGGATTTCTGCTTGAATTAACATGTTGTATTCATGCCAGTTTAGTTCCATGCCATCAAATAATTTTTCTCTTTCCTTTCTTTCTCTTGTCTTCCTACTCATGCTTTTACTTGCAGAATGAGTACGTGCTGTTGGTGCACACCTGGTGGTTCTGAAGCCATCAAGTTATTAAGACGCTATGCTTCTGCTACATTGGAATTTACTGCAGCAAATGATGACCTCTGTTACTGTCTGGAGTGTGTGGATGAGTACCACAAAGCCAGAGATCAGCTCCCAACGTTGCATGAGGTAATATGCTGTAGGTTTATAGGCCACTGTATTGTGAAAGGGCCAGAGGTTGGCAAACAGGCTAGAAATGTAGAAGCTCTAAAGGGAAAAAGCTGTAAAACTTGAATACATCAAATATAAA
Source organism: Sceloporus undulatus (assembly GCF_019175285.1). Taxonomy (NCBI): domain Eukaryota; kingdom Metazoa; phylum Chordata; class Lepidosauria; order Squamata; family Phrynosomatidae; genus Sceloporus; species Sceloporus undulatus. The sequence goes on along the minus strand of NC_056528.1, from coordinate 22,388,267 downwards.
CACAATAATCAAAATACAAAAAGAAAAAAAACTTTAAAAAATACAAATTGTACTACAACTATACAGTGGTCCCTTGCCTTACGCAGGGATCCGTTCTGGACCCCGTCACATAAGGCAAGTTCCGCCTGTGCTCGAGCACCATTGAAAATAATGGGTCTCATATACGAATACATGAAGAAGCAATGAGGTAGCACATTTATATTAGGATAAGATTAAACTAAAACCGTAAGTGATTCTAAGTGATGGAAAAGAAGGTTTTCAAATTGGATTGGGAAACTTTCACACACAGAGAGAGAGACACACAAAAACCCATGCCTCAAGGCACGAAGAGCTGGGAAGAGTGGGGCATCAGCCAGTGCTTGTTTCAGGACCTTTCTAAGCAATAGTGGTACATTGACCTGAATATAAGCTGACCCGGGATTTTAGGGTCAATTTTCGGCCATAAAGTTCTCAACTTACAGATGAGTATATATGCTAAGTAAAACATATTTTATTTCTCCATGGTATTTCTCCATGAAGGTACTGGGTTGGAATCAGCTTTAGACTTTCACTCTCACCAGCACACTCTTAAAACTACATTTAACCCATTGACCGTTAGATTTTCTTTATTTGTTATAATGTTTTAAAATACTCACCTTGCACTCATTTCACCTTTAAACAGATTGTTGTCCTCTCCAGTGATTCCTGGTGGTAATATCTGTGTGGCATTTAGCAAACTGCTTGCTTTTATTCTAGAATTCATTGAGGGTGGTGATGATTTTAATTGCAGGTCTTGTGGGAGTTGGAAACTAGCCGTCTTGTTGCCCACTTTGAGAAATCTCTGAAGGAGGATGGTGAAGATGATGACCTCTACATTGTGGAAGAAGACAGGGAGACCCCCTTGTGCTGTTTCACGGGTCCTGGCTTTGAAAAGCACCTCCGAGTGCCATTGCTGGAAATACTCAAGTATCCATATCTGCTCCTCCATGAGCATGTCAGTGAGTATCAGATGACAGTTGCCTGGTCAGCATATTTTTATAGTCACTTTTGGGTTCATCCAGGGCTGTAACTCTGTTAGGCCATGTCTCCTTGATTTTTGTAATCCAGTCAGTCAGTGGGATCAGATCTGCTGTTTCTGCCTTGAGTGTGGGCAAAATTTTGGATTCATAGCCATAGACCACTTCAAAAGGGGAATAACTAGTACTCTGATTCACTGCGCTATTAAATGCCAGTTCAGCATGAGGCAAATAATAATGCAAATAATTAGTGTAGCACCTAAGCTATTGTTCCAAAACCAAGTTTGCTCTCTCTGTTTGCCCATCCGTTTGTGGATGATGGGAGGTTTTCAGTGCGTGCTCAATACCCCAGTTTCTTTTGCAGCACTTTCCAGAACTGCAAGTTGAATTGCGTTCCCCGGTCACTCACAATTTTGGAAGGCAAACCATGGAGTCTATGCTCATGGGCTATGAACATACCAGCTAACTGTGCGGCAGTAGGCAGAAACTTACAACCCACAAAGTGAACATGCTTGGAAAATAGGTCTTTCGCCAGCCAAATAGTGTTTCTGCTTTGATTCTCAGGTAGATCTGGAATAAAGTCCATTGCTATGTGGAACCAAGGAGTCACTCGCATTGGCAGTGGCTGTAGCAACCCCCTTGGTTTGCCTCCTGCCTGTTTGACCCTGGCACAAAAGGGGCAAACCTTGATATAGGTTTGAGTGATTTTAATCAAATTATTGGGCAGGCATTTTGTTAGGGATACTTTATTGGCTCCAAGCAAATATAGAACAGTACTCTGAACTAATTCCTTTTGTTAAATTCTTTGATAATGGTTTCCATTTTAAGATGATACAGTTTCATATAATAACTATAGCATCATCTTAATCTGGGTGTTCTCTCATTGAATTGTAGGCGAACTCTGTGTTGAGGCTCTTTGTAAAATGGAGCAAATCAACTACTCCTATCAGGTGGTTGGCAAACATCCAGGGATCTACCTGCTCATGGTACACCCCAACGAAATGGTGAGCTGTCTTGACATTTCCTTTTGTTACTGTAATTCCCCTGGTTTAAATGGAGGCTGAACTTTGACAAGTCTGATAAAGATGTTGATTGGCACTGGGACCAGGACAGTACCCCGTGGCACCCTGCTAGTCACTTTGTTGAGCACCCTTTAGGTTCGGTCAGTCAACCAACTACAGGTCCACCTAACAGTCACACATTCTAGCCCACATTTTACTCAGTTTTTTATTACTGTTATTGCAGAGGTATCATTGGGGACCTTGTTGAAGGGCCTTACTGAAATTAAGATAAACCACTTCCACAGTATTCCCCTCATCTACCAAGCTTATAACTCTGTTTAAAAAAATGAAATAAGATTAGTCTGGCATGACTTATTTTTAAGAAACCCATGCTGACTTGTTGTGATCTCGGCATTCCTTTCCAATTGCTTACAGAAGCTAAGTCAGTGTATGTTTGCTGAGTATACCAGCAGACATTGCTGCTTATTTATGGTGAGCCAGAATTATATCAGCACCCGGGTTTACCACTCTCTGTGAATGTGAGTTTTATGATTTCTTGGGGTATTAATCATGAGTGGCTCTTCACACTCATAGATCCGGCGCTGGGCCATCCTGACAGCAAGGAGCCTGGGGAAGGTGGACCGGGATGATTACTATGACATCCAAGAAGTGCTGACTTGCTTGTTCAAAGTCATTGAGCTGGGCCTTTTTGAAAATCCTGATATCTATCATTCTTCAGTATTTAAGAAGGGGAAGCTCATACTGTTACCTTCTCATTTGTATGACACCACTAACTACAAAAATTACTGGCTTGGTAAGTAGAATCACTGAAACATTATTCTAAATGTAAAGGCATTTAGCTTGTGTTGGGTGGACCTCATGCAGCCTCCCAAATGTTTTTGCACTGCAGCATCTTCTTTGGCTGTATTGACTAAAGGGAGCTGAGACCCAACCACCAAGGAGGCCATGTGCTGCCAATCCCGATTGTACTCGGGGTGGTTTGACTAGTGATAGTAGAAATCTCATTTCAAATCCCAGTCACCCCCAGAGTTCATGAGTTGACCTTGGACCAGTCACCTTCTCTCTACCTAACCTACCTTGTAGGAGTTGGAAGGATGCAGTTTTGAGCAGCGAGGAAGCAGGCACCCAGATCTGAACTCCTTGGAGGAATGGAGAGATAATACAGTAAGGCAACCTTCCTCCTTCCACTCTTTGGCCTTCAGGTCTGCTGGGCTAAAGCTCGCACAGTTCCTAGCCCTGCACACTTGCACATCACCTGTTGATGTGGGGAGGGTGTTCTGAATTACTATAGGAATGCTAAGTAATATTATCTGTTGGCACGCTTGTGCAACCCGAAGTGCACACCACTGAAGCTTTGTGCCTGGAACACACACCACAGATGCCACTGAAGTTCAGTGCAGGCTGGAAAATACACACACAAGCTGCAAACACGAGAGCACGCTGAGTTCTCTCAAGGAGGCTTTTAATCTTTGTCCCACTGTTACAAATCTTGCTCTCACCGACAGAATGTCTCACCAATACTATACGCCACACACCAACCACACCAGGTATTGAAGCTCCTCCCCTATATACATGTTCAGTGCTGGTGTGTTACACTTATTTCCTGTCCCCCATGTGGCATGACTCTGCAAGTTTGCTACCTGGTGACTTCATGTCCTACCAGTGTGTCATCAGCTTCCTATGACACTCAGGCTTCAAATGCTGAATCATCATGGTTCCTTCCTGAACCAGAGTTACCTCTCACCTTTGTCCCACATCCTGGACATTTTCCCTGGATGTTGCCATCCTGACATTATCATCATTGTGTGCAGCAACACTTCATACCATTAGTACAAATGGTTCACAAGCCTCTCTCATGTCTAATTTCTCATTCCCTTCAAGAGCTTTTTAAAAGCTATTTATCTTGTACATCTTTATTGGAGAAATACACAGAAGTTGGTAACAAACCAGAAAATAAAGCAGCAACACATCTATCTTAATGCTGCCTGACACCTCACAGACTCTGTCTTTTAATATGTCAGACTTAAAAGCTCAAGTTAATTGATTTGAACACCTCTTATCTCTGTGTTTGATGATTTCAAAGCTAGTCTTCTGTATCTAAGTAAGCCATTCAAATGCACATTCTCTTTTCCCTCCTTTGAAGTGCACAGCTTCTTGAGTTGTTACTAAACAAGAGACTTTCTCTAAAACTTCTTATTACATAATTCAGAAGGTTAATCTATTAATTATATTTTTTATCCCATTGTTTCTCCAAAGCACTCTGGGTGACATACATAGTTTCTTACCACCCAACCCATCCAGTTTCTGCTCACCATAACATCACGAGGCTCATTTGGCTTGAAAGATGGTGAAGTGTCCCAGAATACCCAGCAGTTTAAGGGTGAAGCAGAAAATTTACTTTAACTACTGGACTACTCTGTTTCAATGGCCAGTGTGATGTAGAGATTTAAGTGTTGGACTAGGACACTGGGAGATCAGGATTTGAATCCCCACTCAGCCATGGAAACCGCACTGAGGGATCTTGGGCAAGTCACGTTCTCCCATCCTCAGAGAAAGGCAATGACAAATTGAACAAATCTTGCAAGAAAACCCTAGGAGGGTCACTATAACCCAGAGTTGATGTGACAGCACAGAACAACAACCACTCTGTTTGATTCCTAACAAATTGTTGTATGTATAAGAAATTTCAGTAGCCTTCTGCCTAAAGACAGATACCTGCTCCAGGGAAATGATGGTCTGAAGCAAGTGTGGGCAGTGTTTGCCACCCCTAGAATTGCTGAGCTACAATTCTCAGAATTAGCCATCTGCTGACTGGAGTTAACAGGAGCTGAAGGCTGCAGACATCTAGAAAGTCAGAGATTTTGCACTTTTAATCTAAAGTTTGAGAAGAACTGGAAGCAAGTACAATTACATATACTGGCATCTTTGCTTTCAGTTGTGGATGAAGACTGATGTGAGACTAGAGGCTGACTGCTTCCACTGAAACTAGGTTGCTTTTGTTGCAGGCATTTGTATGTTGCTGACTGTTCTGGAAGAACAAGCGATGGATTCGTTGCTCCTTGGCCCAGACAAACAGAATGACTTTATGCAATCCATAATGAACATCATGAGGAAAGAAACAGATGGTAACTAATTAATAAGTATAAGAGGCAGCAATAAAAACAAATTAAAAATAGACTGTGCATCCACTCTCTGGGAATTAGCTATTTCCTTTAACAGATCTTGCATGCTGAATAAATTATTTGGTGATGAGTAATATAATGTGAGAGCAGAAAGGTTTCAAACAAATGTACTGTTTAATTTTGAGCACCTATTCACCTTTACCTAGTGTATACATTGTATAATCAGCAAAATCACCTTCATAGCAATAGATGACATACGTACTTTTTAGAGAGGGGGAAGACAGAAGAAGTAGGGCAGTGGCAGGAAAAGGGAGATTTGAAAAGGGTGATAAAGTGAAATGCAAAGTGGTGGTTAAGGTAGGGCAGTAGCCTTTTCAGGACACAGATAGGCAAAATAAAGCGGTTTCCAACTGCTTTGAAGGCAATGCATTTAGATGACCCACACCTCCAAAGCAGATGGAAACATAGACCAAAGCTGCACTCGGGGACTAAAAAGAGTTCAAGTACAAGTTCTGCATCCTCTCCAATGCTTTCTCCTAAATCCTTCATCTCTTCTTATCCCAACATGCTTTGGGTTCTCTTTTTCAGATGAAAGTAACAATCCTTTCTGGCCAGCACTCCACTGTTTCATGGTGATCTTGGATAAACTTGGATCCAAAGTGTGGGGCCAGCTCATTGACCCAATCCAGGCATTTCAAACTATTATCAACAACGCAAGTTATAAGAAAGAAGTAGAGAGCATTCGCACAAGTTGCAGGAGGTCAGTCCTTTGTCCTTTTCAGTTTTTAAAACCGCCCCCCTCCCAGCACATTCTCATATGGCCTTGATAGCTCAGACTCTAGAGCAGGGGTGAACTGGAACTCCCAGAATTCTCTACCCTGTCTAGGGCTGATGGGAGCTATATTTTAGCTATATCTGGAGGTCTGATATATTCTCACTCCTGGTTAGGAGAGTCCTAAGTGGCAGCCCTGGATAAAAACTAGCAAATGTAGTAGAGATTGATTGAAAAGACTAAGCATTGGCACACTGCAGGAACCAGGTCACTAGATTGTTGAACTGGAATCTGGAAAGTGGAGGTTCACATTCTCATTGAGCCATTAAACTCACTGGGTGACTTTGGGCCAGTCACTATCTTACAGTCTAACTACCACACAGGGTTGTTGTGAGGATAAATGGAGACAGAGACTCGCTCCAGGTGGTGAAAAGGAGACCCTCACAATCATGGGGGTAAAGGCAGGATATTATAAAAACTAATAAATAAAATTCTGGTTAATGGCTGTGAAACTGACTGGATAACCTTTGGCTAGTTACACTTGTCTCAGAAATCTCTTCTGAGGATGACATGAGAATCTCTGGCATGATGCCATGAGCATAGCAAGGAAAACAGTGAGTCCAGGACTAATTTAATACATAATTTAGTATCGTTCCAGAAATATAGTGGAAAACATAATGCAGGATTTTAGGAGTCTTTGACCATGTCAGGTTGCTCTTTTAGCTTGCCAGGGCTTTCCCTCAAACTGATTTTATGAACTGCTGTGAAACTAAGATGCTCTGCTCCTGCACCTCATGAAAGCACAAGTCTACATATAACTGGGAAATCAGTTTCTTACAAACTTAGAGAAATGATAAGCTCATCAATGTAACTTAATCATTGGATACAAGCCTTGCTTATCAGTAACCTGATTGTGACAGATTATTAGAGCTAATGTTTTGTTTCTGTGGCTTTAAATTTTTCATAGTGCAGAACATTGAAAAAGGACTTTTATTGTAAAACATTGGTTCCCCCTGACTTGTTGAAATAAAATATAGTCTTTACTTGCTGGCAAAAATACAGCAGAGAAAGAATCATCCCAAGTCTCCCTAGGAATGGATTTCAAGAATCTGGGAGCAGCCCTTTTGTTCATCATATAACAATAAAGACTCTTGGATGAACATAATAATACCTCTGTTGATGTGTTCATGGGTCACAGTGTCTTGCAAAAAAAATTCTTCAGTGTCTAAAACTGGTTCAGCTGAAATATTTGTCTAGGAAAACAGTATGTCACTGAAATATTATATGCAAATACATTTGATACTTCAGTTGGAGATATTTTAAGACATGACAGTTGAGTAGGATCTACTCCTTCAATAATGTTTATATTTTAGGGAAAGTTTGAGGCTAATGAAATGCTCACTATTACAGATTGCATTGTAATATCCCAGTAATAGTGATTGAAACTAAGTGAAAATATAACAGTGAATTTAATTATGTTTTAATATATTTCCCCCAATGACCTAAGCTGTCAATGTGGCTATTTTAGGATTATTGATTGGTTACATTTCAGAATTATTTAAATTAGTATATTTTATGTTGATCTTAGTTTAGCTTGTTCAAAGTTCTTTGATTAAACGATACCTGTCTTAATTATTTTGAAGGACCAAATCTGAGCCATTGTCAGACTACGGAGATGAAATGGTTACCTGCAGCCAGATTGTGTATAATTACCACCCAGAAAGGCCCAACAAGGTAAGATCTGGAGATCTAGAAGTAGGTGGATTTTTCGCCCCTGTGTGCGATGCTTTGATTGAGATTTCCTGCATGGCAGGGGGTTGGACTGGATGGCCTTTGTGGTCTCTTCCAACCCTACAATTCTATGCTTTCCCCCCCTAACTTTGAGGGCAGATGCTACTAGAGTAAGTAGCATATTCTGTGGAGTTTCAACAAAAGAAACTTGAAAAAGGAAATGGGGAGGTGTAAATCTGAACAGATTAACATATTAAGATCTCTTTGGAAGACTAAAGAGTTAGAGAAACATAGAAGACCTCCACTTCGGAAAGGTTTTCTGTTCTAAAAATGCATGTACAGTAGTTTAAAGTCTAACAAAGGAGATGAAGCTTCATGTTTCTTTTGGAACAGAAAACCTTTGAAGAGTGGAGACCCTCTTTTTCTTTAGAAAAAAGCATTTTCATATTGTTTGCAGCATTCAGTATCTTGAAAATATAAAACATTGGATGCTTTTTTCCCATTTAAAAAAAATCTATTAAGACTACAGAAATAAGTCTGAAAGCAGGTGGGTAATAAATAGTGAAATCACCAAAGAACCAGGGGCATTTGTTTTGGTTTCTGCGGTCAGCAGGTAGGATGGCAGGCAATAAAATGGGCAAAACAGTCCTGAACAGTTACTTTTTGGGTTTTATTTTAGGATACCGGATGGAGGACTGCAGTCTGTCCAGATTACTGCCCTAACTTGTATGAAGACATGCAGACGCTAACAGATATGCTTCAATGCGACATTCTTCGGGACATGCGGTTACACAACAGCACGTTTCTTTGGTTCATCCCCTTTGTTCACTCCCTTATGGACCTCAGGGACATGGGTGTGGCCTACAGTGTGGTGGTCATTCACCACCTGTGTTCAGAAATCAAAGATACCCTTAATGACATTGTTCAGTCTTGTGACAAAGTGTCAGAGTTTTTCATCTGGATCTTGGTGTCAATAGTGGAGCTCAGTTTTAAGAAGAATGGTCTGCATTTGTTATGGGTCAGCTCAGAAACGTGGGTAGAGGTGATAGTGAAATGTACCAGCCTTCCCAGTGCTGTGTTTTTGCGTGGTGTTGACAGGGGGGTGAGCCGAAACTGTTCAAGAAGCACAGCAGGGATGCCCTCTTGGGAGCCTGAATCAGTACAGTTGGCTTGCATGAATCTGATACGTAACATCCTGAAGGAAGGCTACCAGGTTGGACAGAAAAATAAACAATTCCTTGATGAACTCAACTTGCTTCGGCGCAGTCGTGAGGCCTGGAAGCTGAGCCCCCAGCAGGCTCAGGAGTTACAGGAATGTCTGAAGCTCATCCTAAGAAGCATCTGGAACAAATCATTGAATTTGGCCTCCCACAGGGATTCCTCTGCAGTTTGTTCACCTCCTACCTCTCTGTCAATAAAACAGGAGAGGTTTCCAGTGAATCCACACCATGAGCTCCCATCATATATGCCACCAAAAGGAAGGGAAGATGCATGTGATGATGGTTCATCATCTAGAAGAAGCTGCAACTGGGGTAAGGAAGCCTCCAGTAAAGACCAAAACCTTCAAGGAACCTTGGTGTGCAATTTGAACAACATTAAACAGGAACCTAAAGACAATTTGACACAAGCACATAATAATATGAGCTCCTTGTTTGCAAATGGACAAATGGGTGCTCAGAAAAATGGAAGCTGTTGCCAAGAACTAGAGGGCCAGAGCACACAGGATGCAGCACATAAAACCAGTCTGAGTAATCAAAGCTTTCATCACATAGGGACCAAAGATGTCAGTGGGAAGAAAAAGAGTCCCAAAACCTCCGAAGATCTGGCTGAAAAGGATCACCATGATAAGAAGGGTGGTGGCACTTCAGAGGTACAGATGGGTCTGAATAACCTTATGAACAACAACAGACCAAAAAAATCTGACTGGACCTTGAAATTAAAACTCCTAGTTGAAAACAAGAAGAGAGAAAATACCAGTTTGGGGCCAGCAGCAGAAAAGCAACAGTCTGATAAAGATGGGGATAAAAGTCAGAAAAGCCAGAAGGGTGGAGTTGTTGAAAGTGACAGTAGTGTGTCACTTGGCAAATCCGGAGCAATCTCAGATGAGCAAGATCAGCAAGGGCAGCTCCTCTCCATAAAACAAGAATCCAAGGACAGGCTGGCAGAAAATAGAAATACCCTGGGAGCAGAGGAGGATCCAGAAGAGAGTAGCAGTGATGATGAGATGGCCAATGTTCCACTGTCACTGATCAGGAAAGACCTAGTGAAAAAGAAAGCTGCCTCTGCAACCAGCCCTGTGACAGATTCTCAAATTGATAAAGACCTCAACAAACTGTCCATAGCTGCTTATGCCAAAGCAACCAGTTTTCCTGTTGATTCTAGCCAAGAAGACACCACTTATTGTCAGGATCGTATTAAAAGGAAAGTTCAGGGTGCTCTTAGGAATTGGTCTGACAGAGAGAGCAGTAAATCCTCATCTGATGTGGACGAACCCCCAATCCAAGTCATTATCATTTCTGACACTTCTTCAGATGAAGATGAAAACAAAGAGGATGTAGTCAGGAAGAGCAAACCAGAGAAAACAGGCGAATGTCCAGAGAAGCCATCCACCAGTGCCCTGGAGCAAGCAGCATCCTCAAATTCTCCGTTGCTCTATGCAGATTATGAATCCCAGTGTTTTGAGTTTGAAACTGAGGATGATATTTACTCTGTTTGGCAAAACAGCCAGATGAATGAGACTACAGAGGCGAAGAGCCCTCCAACTGCCTGCTCCCCTGCACTGCCCAACCTGGGCGTTGCAAAGCAACTCAGTGACTGTGGCTATGACACAGACTATCTTGGAGATGATATCACTGAAAAAGCAGCAGATGATCTTGAGCAGCAGGTCAAACAGCAAACAAAAGCAAAGCCTCATGTGCCAGCCGCTGAAGGCTTTGACAAGCGAACCTCGGCGCCTCACTCACACTGTTTCACAGAGATACAAGCAGATGATGGAGGATGTTCCAAATATACAGATCCACTTTTACCTGGGATATCAACATCGCCTGGCCTTTCATCTTCAACATCTGTTGTTAAAAAATCCACAATACAGCCTGAGAAGAGTTTGGCCAAATCCTGTGAAAATAAAACTGCTAACAGAAGTCCTGCAAAAAGATGTGTCAAGTCAAATGTACACAGCAGGAAATCCCCCCCTGGAGCAACATCGCTCTTAACTCCTGCTGTAGTCCCACCCCACAAAGTTCATAAATTTCCTGGCCCAACCTCATTGACGGAAAAACTGGGCTTGACAAAAAGAACCCGCAGAGCAGCTGAACTGTCTCAGCGTACTCAGGATAGTATTACAAAGCTGCGTGAATATGGGAAGACTGCCGGTGAGCTTCCTCAGAAAAGGAAAGCAAAATTAATACAACCTCAGCATCTGATTGATAGAAACAAGAAAATGTTAACCTGCCAGGATCGCTACCTTCTTAGCCACAGGAGACAGAAAGAGATAGAGAGGGGTCATTGTGCAAATAGCAGAAATAAGACAGCCAAGAAGACAGCTCCTAAGCGATGTTCAGAGTCTGCTGGTAGTACAGTGGTGATTGAGAATCAGAAAGAAAAAGCCATTCATTCCAGTCATTCATCGAGCAGTGAGAGGAAACAGTTAAGGCAGAGTTCACCAGAGACAGATAGAGTGCAGTCCACATCCATCCCTCTAGCAAAGGAGTTTCCATTAAGCAAGCAAGAATCTATCAGTTCCCATACAAACATCCAAGAAAGTACCTCTGCTGTTTCTGGCAATTTATCTTTTCCTGTAACTGAAAGCAGTAAAACAGATCCTACGGTCATTTCAAGTGCCACTGCTAGCCTGTCTAATGAGGGTGTGGCCTCAAAAGATGGTGTGTCTGAATTAAATGAGAAGGTTATTGGAGAAGATGATGGCTTGTTTTTAACACAGAAGGATCCAGTGGACATGGAGCTGTGTTCACAAATGGAAAATGAAATCCACTCCCCAGATTTACCTCAGAACCCTTTGCAGGATGACTCCTCAGGTTTTCCAAAATGTAAGCGCGCAGGTTGTCCCAGAAAGGGGGATGGAGCAGGGGGGTACTGTGAAGAACATTCTGCTCATGACCAACCAGATCACCTGTTTGCCAAACCTTTTCCACCAGTCAAACTTTCCACAACAAAAATGTTCAGCTCCAGTTCTTCTTCACGGACTGCCAACCTCACCAAGGAGCTGGAGACTATCACAAAGACCCCAGTAGCTTCAAAAAGCAAACCAATTCCCATTAGACCCCCCGCCTCAGATGGCTTGAAGCTGAGAACCCCAACATTAAAAAGCATTCTTCAGCCTCAGAACCCCAATAGTATCACCCAGCTGCAGAGTGGGCAAAATAGTCATAGCCCCTGTAACAGTCGGATGCTGCCCACAGTCAGAGTGGGTTCCCGACAGGACACTCGTTCATCTTGCCCACAGTTGAATGGCAGTGCCCAGCACAGAGACCACAGCATTTTCATCAAAGAGGTTCTGAAGTGGAGCTATGATATGTTTGCAAACGTCAGTCAGTTAGGGCCACCAGATCATCTCCTTCAATCAGTTGTGGCCTCTGTTCCAGTCAGATTTCAAGATTACAACGATTACTTCAATACTTTATTTCCTTTAACGATGCTCAATGCCTTTGAAGAGGTAAGTAAGCTCCCTGGGCTTTTGGCTACCGTTTTGTCAAGCTTTTAGATGTCTAGGCATATGTGTTCCAGATTATTACCATTCAGCTAGCTGTTGTGGGATGAGCTTGAATCACTCATACTCCTATTATCCTGAACCCTTCTAAATGAGACTGGGCAGAACTGAGCATTTAGACTCAGTTCTAACTTATGGCAACCATAACACAAACCTGTCATGGGTTTTTGAACCCCCCTCCCAAAAAAACCCCTCTGAAATTAACACACAAACCCTACTACTTTGGCTACATCAATACAATCAATATTTACAAGTCAGAAGACTTGATTCTTTTAGAATATTGTGCCCAGTTTTCAAGAACATAGAGAAATTGCAGTGAACTTGGGGGGGGGGGGCAATGAATATAGTCAAGAATATGGAAAATGTGACATGTTAGCAAAGGATGATAGGTCTTCAGTATGTTTAGTTTGGAGAAGACAGAGGCAGATATTCAAATATCTGAAGATCTGTTACATCGAATGGGGAACAATTTTGTTCTTTGCTGTTCTAGAATGCAGGAAAAGGTTGGCTGGTGTGTTAAGTCTTTGAGAGCCGGTGTGGTGTAGTGGTTTAATTGAGACTGAAGACTGGGGTTTGAATCCTTGCTTGGCCATAAAAAACCACTGGGAGACCTTGGCAGATCATATTCTCACAGCCTCAGAGGAAGACAAAGACACAGGCAAAACCTTCTCTGAACACATTTTGCCATGAAAAACTCATAGGCCTTAGGATCTCCATAAGTCAGAAACAACTTGAAGGCACACAACAGCAACATAGGTCACTGTTTTCTATTTCCTATTTACAGGTGGCGCAGGAATGGCTAGACAACCAGAAAGCAAAAGAGCAAAAGCCATTCTACTTGCATTTGTTGAACTTCAATGCAAATTTGAATAAAGCAGATTTTACAGGTGAGAAAACATCAGGATTTTAAGCCCAGGAACAGGGAATGTGTATCCTTCTAGGTGTTACTGAGCTGTAACTCCTGCTATAGCCAGTATATCATCCTGAATGCACCTAGTCTCACCTGGTTTTTGGAATTGAAGCAGCATAAAGTTGCAGTGAAGCCTGTTAGCTTAAAGCCCCAGTGTTCACTTCAACCAAACTGAGACCATAAAACACTGGTATTGATCAGTAAAATAAGATGAAGTGGGACTTGATTTTCTGGTTTTATCACTCATTGAAGAAAATTTAATTATGCCAGTTTTCATTCAAGACATCTGCACACATTGTCACATGAGGCACAGAGCAGAAGAGTGATAGTTGGAATGGGTGTGACAGGTTGGTTTTGGTTCTGGATCAGGGGTCTGGCATGATTCCAATCTATTCAAATTATTTCTCCAGCTAATATTTCACAAAGCGATCTGGACAGACAACTGCATCCCAAAGAAGATGACCTAGTCTTCTTAAAAGCATCTGAGAAACGTTCCTATTGTGAGGAAGAAGAGACAGAGGGCAATCTAATACGCTTTGTAGGCCTTGTGACTCGGTTTTCTCATCCTACAATCCGTGATTCTAGTAAGTTCTTTTTTTAAAAAAGCCATCTCAAAATATTGTCATAGGTATAAATTCTGAATGAATGTACTGGGTTTCTAACTGGCTGGCAAGCCAGGAATTGGAAACTGGTTTGCAAACGATAGTTTCTTGCAATGTCTGAGCTGATATAAGTTACTTGAAGTTGTTTCTCTGCTTTCCAGAGGGCCTTGCAGGAACCCTGAGATAACAAATAAGAGTATACATGTAAATAGTTCTAATCCAGCTACTGTAAGAAGTCCAAACCATAGTTTGGATCAAAATAATAGATCTAAATGGAAAATACTATCTAAATTGAGCCCCAGTGCACATGTTTGTGTCTTTGTGTTTTTTTCTGTTGTCAACAGAAAGGAAAGAGCATCAGGTTGTCTGCCACTTGTCCATCCAAACACAAGCAAACCTGTCCCGTGTTGACAAGCAAGTCAGATGTGTGGTGGTCAGTTCTTTGGTGACAACACAACGACGATTCAGGGCCCTACTTTTGCTGAACCGCAGCCCTCTGGCCAAGCCCATAATCAGCCCAAGTTATTCTGACTTCTGTCCAAAGGTCCTAAACACGGATTCTGAGAGATATGTAAGAATCTAAACTTGACTATGTATCTTTTATTTTTTTCTATGTGGTCTAAAGACTGAAGGCTAGGTAACCATTAATAGAAACTTGATGAGTATGTATCTGCCTTTATGCAGAGCAGTCATTTGTAAATCAGGCTCTAGCTAAAGTTTCCCCAGAGAAGGCTGGAGGGATGCTGGGGCTGGGGGCTGTGGTAATGTCAGAATTATGTATCTGCTTATCTACTTACCTTGCTTTATCTACTTACCTTTTTTTGTGGCAAAAGTTTCCTTAGTGGTTTGGAGGTCAGTAAAAGGAAAGCAAGTAAGGTACTAAGGTAAAACGATTGGCGCAGATAAATAACGGACAAAGCTGTGTGATCTTTCTGCTCATTTTCCAAGAGAACCTTTTGGAGTTCTGGTTTGTGATGGCTAGATCCCATGTGGTGGGTGTGGTATGTCATCACAGTCATACATTGTCTGCTTCATGAACGGGTATCGTCTCACAGAGCTGTAATCCTCTCTGCTCTCTAGCACAAAGCTTAAAGATACAGCTCTTTTGGAATACAGTCCCTAGAATGCCCCAACTTGTATGACCCTATGATTCTGGAAGCTGAGGTTAACCTTTAAGATTCTGTTGTTAAATGTGGCTGCTTATAGGATGGGCTAGAATTTAGCCAAAATTAAGAAGGGGGATGGGGAGGGGGAGATATGAAAAACTGTTTCACACATATATCTTTTGCAAGTAAAATTGGCTGGAGCATATTACTGGGTATGTTTGGATAGCAGTTTTAAGACATTTGTCAAACTCCTCCTGTTTTCTTTAGAAAGTTGATAGTGCCAGGGATATGGGGTTGGGATGTGGGAGGATGATCTGGTAAAAGGATGATCAGGCAAAAAGATTGTATCAGGAACACTTTCTCCAACTTCTAGAAATGTTCTGGAAACCCAGAAGAAGGAGGATACTAAAGCTCAGGGCCCTTTGTGTGCATAAAAAGAAGATTCATAGAAATATTGTGAACTAAACTGAGCCTTTTCATCACTAACGTCCCATTACCTTCATTATCCCCCCACCCCCAGATTTCTTGTTCGAGGGAATTCAACGAAGAACAGAGGAGAGCCATAGAAGTGGCCTGCGCCATGGTGACACAACATCCATCTTTACCCAAAATTTGTCTCATCCATGGGCCACCTGGAACAGGGAAATCGAAGACTATTGTTGGACTCTTGCACCGCATCCTCAGTGAGGTGAGACAACTGATTATCCTGCATCTTCCAGGTCCTGTAAAGTGGCAAAACAGCAGGTGTCAGTCCATATTAGTTTGTGCTGCTCATGTGTTTATGAGAAGCAAAGTTTCCTTTCTATTTCTGTCTATTCTGGGTCAGTTTGGATTTTCTGGTTTGGATAGGACAGCCACCTTTTTATGAGTGCTGGTGTGGTGGTATATTTTGAAGCACAGGAGCTTTTTGTGACACAAATACCCCAGGGGGGCATATTTAGCTTGCAGGCTACACTCTGAAGTAAAATGTATATATATAAGACGGCACTGTCACTTTTTAATCATCTGCCTGATGAATCAAACTGAAGTTTCAAAAGCTAGTGTGATGTATTTTACATTTTTTGGTTCACCCAGACATAGTATCACTACAAGTTGAATTTTAGATTTTGTTGTGTGAGGCTTTGTGTTTGTTTGTTTGTTTTGTGGCCATCAGGGCTACCTCAGCAGTGTGTCCTAATCCTTCACATAGTTATCCAGGAGAGCCCTTCACTGGACACATCAGTGCTTGGTCTTTACTGTAGGGGCTATAAATCTAAAACATCTCAGTTGTTGTTAACAAAAGATGTACATCTTTAATGGTTTTGAAGATCTTGAATGCCGGCTTTAACTCTAAGTGGGAAATACAGTTGGCTCTCCATATCCACGGATTCTTTATCCACGGATTCAACCTTCCATGGCTTGAAAATACTTTTAAAAGATACAAATTCCAAAAAACAAACCTTGATTTTGCTATTTTGTTTAAGGGACACCATTTAACTACATCTTTGTATTTAATGAGATTTGAGCATCATCAGATTTGTTATTGAAGAGGAGTCCTGGAACAAACCCCAGCTGATACCGAGGGCTCACTCTACAGACAAATATTGCACTAAATTTCTGGCATGAAGTTAGAATCCCACCAGTGAAAGCAAAAAATGTATCCATTGTCTGCTTGATTGGTTTGCTGTATGCTAGTCTGTCTCAACAAGTTAAAAATTGAAACTTTGATATCACCTTATTCAGTCACTACTGTAAGGAAGGAGTTTCACTTTGTCTTGCACTCTGGCATTCTCTTCAATCACACTATGCTACTCTTGTGCATTTAACACAGAGAAAAGGTGTGTGCTATCTTGATGTCTTCCTGACATGGAAAAATGTTGAGAAAATCTTCCATCTCCTTAATTTATGTGTCACAGGAGAATGCTAGTTAAAAAGAGGCGAATTGGTACCTCTCCATTTGTAGAGTTGGACTAGATGGCCGTTGTGACTTCCAGCTCTATGATTCTCTCATTTTATCATTTACTTGATCTCCATTTACCAGAATCTAGACTGTGCACTTTATTTTTGTCTGCAGAGATCTGGGAAGGAAAACCCTGTGCAGAGCTTGAATGCCAAGATCAAGAGAAACCGAGTGCTGGTTTGTGCACCGTCCAATGCTGCTGTTGACGACTTGATGAAAAAAATAATTCTGGAGTTTAAAGAAAAATGCCAAAACAAGAATAATCCTTTGGGTATGTTTAGTTCATTGATGTATTTTGCATTAAGAGAGAGAGAAAGCAAAGACTAAAGAAATTAAAAAGTGAAAGTAAATTAATGAACAAGAATAAGTGAAAATGCATAAATGAGAAATTATTTATGAATAAACTTCTAGAAGAGATGACTAAATATCTAAATAAATATTCGTGCAAAGTTGTCATCTACATGATATAAATTCAAATGCTGAAAGGATTATGGTGTCCTCTGCTGAATACTAGCAAGTGGCTATTTGTCTGATGCTTTAATATACAAATGTGAGTAAATAGTTCAAGCGTAAATGTAAATCCACAAAATCAGTGATTGCTGTAAGACAAAACAAATTTGACTGATACTCTTCCCATGAAAGCAAAATACTTTTCAACATGATTCAGTCATAAATAAGAGATGCAGGTGCATGAGGAGAATCACAGTGCAACAGTTAGTAGATGTACTGAAAACTTTGCTTTAAAAAATGTTGTGGAGACACAAAACAAGAGTTCTTGCTGTATAAGTGCAAGTTTTACATTCATAAATGTAGCAGCTGTGGAGGCCAGAACTGTGATCTACTCATTGTTAAAACTCAGGATGTTTGCTTAACCCATGACATATATTTCTAAACAAAGGTAGTTGGGGATTTCATTGTTGGATTTCTGGAAGGAGTGTGAGAACTGAAAAGAGAGTGAACAACCACTAGTTTAGCTCCAGCCCTACTCACAATGGATGTGGGGTGGGTAGCATATTTTTTAATAATCTTTTTTTATTAAACAGGTAGCTAAAACAATACAGATACCTAAAACATACAAACAAATTTTGTATATAAATCTAAATCTACATACATACTAGAAACAAAATATAGCATTTCAAGATATAAAAACAAATCTATTTACCCAGCATAAATCCTACTGATTTCCCCCCTTCCTAACCAATGGTTACAACTTAAGTTTTACGCTTCCTCTAAACAGTGATATGCCCTTTTTTTAAATGTGTATACAGTCTCAATTCATTTTACAAAACCTAAAACAGATACCGCAATATGATTGTAAAAGAGAGATAAATATTTCCCAATCTGTTTTTAAATCTGTCATGGAGCAATAGCTCCTTTTAATGTGGATAAAAGAAGAAACAGACATAAGACAGAGTAAGGAAAGACAACATGGAGTGGTGTGTTGATAGCTATAAGAAATAGCAGGTGAGAGATGTGGATTTTAGGGATCTGTTAAACAGATTATTATTATTACTGTATTAGGTCAAATGTTTGTGTTTTTAAAAATGATGAGAAACCCACTGGGTGACCTTAGGCAAGTCACACTGTCAGCCTCAGAAGGAGGCAAAACCAAATACACTCTGAACAAGTCTGGTCAAGAAAACAAATTGGTAAATTCAACTTAGGGTTGCCATAAGTCAGAAATGACTTGAAGGCACACAACGACAGCAATTCATTTGGGTGTGGGTATCTACTTTTCATCTAGGCAACTGTGGCGACATCAATTTGGTGAGATTGGGGCAACAAAAATCAATCAGCAAGGATGTCCGGAAATTCAGTCTGAATGACCAGATTGATCACAGAATAAGTGAGTAGTTCCTAAAGATTTTATTCAACCTATTATTTCCTATTAGCATTTTGACTAAGGGACTCTGAAAATGTTGCAAACAAAGTTTTGCCCAGTGGTTCCAGAAGTCTCCGGGCTTTACTGCGCAGGCACAGAATAACCAAGTGTGTATTCACAGATGACCACCCGAAGAAATACAGTTACAGCAACCTGTCCATGTCTCTCTCCCCCGAACTTATGTGTTCATCCACATTCTGTGTGTTCAGCTAACAATCAAATAACAGTATTCTCTGTTCATATGTTCAGTCAGCAACCACATATCAATAACAATTTCATTAACAATATCTTAAACAGCTTCTGCACATTATATATATATATTACTTAAGGGCACTTTAAAGTTACCTAATCGAATACATCAGTCTATAAGGTTAACTATATGTATAAAGCAATCTTCTCTCTATATATCCATCCTAACAACCAGCAAGCAAGCAGCAACCATTCATCTTATACATATACTTATGTATATCCCAATCCCATATCTTACAGGAACATCTCTCTCCTGCCTAAATCTCCCCAGTCCTCTAGCTACAGAAAAATTCCTCCTATGCATTCTTCAGCTTTCATTGCAACAATAGCAAAGTCAAAAGCACATTAACCCTTAAGTGGCACAATCTCATTCAACAGCTATTAATCCATTATAATACATAATATATAATATATAACACCCCAGGTTTACAAATCAGGCCTGGCCAGAACCACTGTCCCTGTGCTACTTTGAGTCCACCTTTGTCCATCCCCATAGTTCATACAGTATAATGCATTCTTATACTATAAATCTCATCCACATCATATCTTCAACTCGTATCAAAATCATGGCAGGAGAAATCTTCAGATTCACTCCTGACATTTATGCCTGTGCATCAGATGTGTTCTGGCATCCCAATATCATTTCCCCTCTATTGCTCTTGGCTTTATTAAGGTGTGGGAACCTGTAAGTATCCCAGAGTGTTAGTAGCCCAGAAGGGAGTGCCTGTGGTTGCCTACCTTGTACAGAGAGGCTACTCCAGTTTTATTGGAATGAAGCTTGAGTTCCAGTGTTTTGCATGGGGAGAGAACCCAAGGTATTGAGCACATTCACCCCATTGGAATGGACATCCAAGGTACTAGTACCAGGACATCCAAGGTACTATTGAGGTCTAACTGTTTTGCCCAAATATATAGAACTACATTGTTTTAATTTTTTTTAATTTTCATTTTTTCCCAAATTTGCTGTGGTTTTAGAGGGAGAGTTGTTTTGGTACGGTTTAAATTATTTGTATATAGGGTTTGGAATCTAGACATTTAATAAATAAATCAAATATTTAGGTCTCTAAGCTGCTTGGAACAATATTTTGGAAGCAGCCAAAATTTAGAGGATGCATAAAAGTGTTCTCTTTGATCCTGTAGACAGAGCAACTCTTGGCAAAGACCAACATCTCCAAAAGAGTAAAGAAGATCTGGATCGGCAACTGGACATGCTTTCTCGCCAGCGTGCTATGGACCGAAGTGAGAAAAGAGAGAAGGTAGTTCTGAATTACTGTTACTTATTGCAGGGACTGTC
The DNA here is from genome assembly GCF_019175285.1 of Sceloporus undulatus. Classification (NCBI taxonomy): domain Eukaryota; kingdom Metazoa; phylum Chordata; class Lepidosauria; order Squamata; family Phrynosomatidae; genus Sceloporus; species Sceloporus undulatus. The sequence continues at coordinate 22,367,917 of NC_056528.1, read as the reverse complement.
AGAAGGTAGCTCAGATTCTATATCTCTGAGTGATCTGCACTGGATTGGCAGATTTGCAGAAGATGCTGATTGCCCATTGTTTGACTCAACAGTTTGAAAATTTCACTGTTCTGTCTGCAACTGGTCATGTATACTCTTGTCATAATTTCCATTTCAACACTTTTTTTGAACTGATTAATGGCTTCCTAATATTAATGTTTATTAATATCAATAATATTATTTATTATCATTCAGCCAGGTGTCCCCTATCCTATATCTGTGTATTTAAACAAATTGCCTAGAGAGGTGATTGGGTCTCCTTCTTTGCAGGTCTTCAAAAAGAGGTTGGACAGTTCCCTGCTGGGGATGTTGTAGCTCAAGACCCTGCATTAAGCATGGGGTTGGACCCAGTGGTCCATAAGGACTTTCCCAGCACTATGATTCTGTGATTCTAGGTATGCCAGTATTTTCTTATCTAGATCCAGATTAATCAGATTTCCTTCACCTCCCAATACAGAAATTTATGGTGCCAAAAAAGCTTTAGACCTCTGAAGCAGAGTTCAAAATCAACATTAAAGCTATATTGGTTTCTAGGCATAGGAGAGGGACTGTAACTTTGTGGTGAGTGTGTGCTTTGCATATAGAAGGTCTTAGATTTACTCACTGGATCTCCAGTTCAAATGGATCAAGTAGCGATCATGGGAATTGCCTCTCTCTCCCTCTTGTCCTGGAGCATTCCTGCTGGTCAGGATGGGCAGCACCAGCCTAGAGGCAACTTTGTGGACCTACAGTAAGGAAAATCATAGAGACCTCCTTTCCAGTGGAATAAAATATTTTAGTACTTTAAAAAAAAGAATGTGTTTTTTTCTTATTTCAGAAGCAACAGTTAGATGAAGAAATCTGCAGACTTTCAAAGGAGAGGCAGCGCCTGGCTTCTCAACTGAAGGAGGTAGGAGGGTTTTTCCTGGCAAGGCTCTTTGAAAACAACATCATTTGGTGCTGTGCTTCATTTCATGGTGTTTTAGAGTGTTTCTGTTTTGGCAGAATTTAAGGCTGGGAAAAATTATCACACTGCACTTCGCTACCTCAAATCTGATCAAAAAGAAACACATAGCTAAATGTTCTCCACATTCCAGTGATACTTCGTTTGGACATCCAGATGCAATAGTGGTTTGGGCTACTGTAGTTGTAACAGCTGTCTAGAAGTGGGCATTTCAGCATGTTTAACTTGCACAACTGACTACACCTCCTGAGATACCCCTTTAATGGTGCAAGATCTGAATCTTTATTTGTTTATACATTTATGAAAATATTCACATCACATTCTCTTAGGGCAGTGTACCATAAAATAATTTTGGCCGATTTAAACAATATAAAGTATAGCTGTGTTAGTCTGGAAAATCAGTTTGGAAAGAGATCTTGTAACACCATTCAGACTCAACTGAAAGAAAGTAGCTAGTAGCATAAGGTTTCATAGACCTGAAGAAATAGACTACAAATGTCTATGAAAGCAATTCCAGGTTCGTGCTTGCTTGCTTCCTTTCTACAAGCTTCTGTTAGAGTATAGAACAGTAAGAAATTATTTTAACAGAATAAAAACATACTAAACAATTTGAAAAGACAAAATAAAAACTCTATTCTACTTTGATCAGGCCTCAGCTGAAATACTATGTCCAGTTCCAGGCACCACAGTTCAAAAAGGATGTTGACAAGCTGGAGCGTGTCCAAAGGAGGGCAACTAAAATGGTGAAGGGTTTGGAAACCATGCCTTATGAGGAACAACTTAGAGAGCTGAGGATGTTTAGACTGGAGAAGAGAAGGTTAAGAGGGGATATGATAGCCTTGTTAAAACGTTTGAAAGGATAGCCCTTGTGGTCTCTTCCAACTCTATGATTCTGTGAACTGATTCCCGCACTAAAAAGAGCCGACCACATCTTAACTGTACCCTGTGCAGAGACTAGATTTGCCTGCACAGAACAAGATCTTAGTTGCTGCTGCTAAATGAAAAGTAAAAGTACAATGACATATGTCTGAAAATAGGCTCTGTCTAAAAATGTTCTCCTGCTTTTGTGTTTGAAGGTCCACGGACGATCTCAGGAGCTGAAAGCGAGTATCATCCTGGAGTCTCACATTCTCTGCTGCACACTGAGCACCAGTGGTGGAGTGCTCCTGGAATCAGCTTTCCGGAGGCTGGGCGGTGATCCTGTCAGCTGTGTAATTGTGGACGAGGTCAGTGCAATGCCAGGGTTGTATGGAAAACATTAGAATGGATTAACCAAAGTGGTGTAGTGGTTTGAGTGTTGACTGTGACTCTAGGTTTGAATTCTGGCTCATCCATGTAAACTGGGTGACTAGGTTGACTTTCTCAACCTCAGAGGATAGCAATTGCAATGGCAAATCCCCTCTGAAAAAACTTGCTAAGGAAACTCTATGATAGGTTTGCCTTAGGTTGCCGCATGTCAGAAATGACTTGAAGGCATACAGCATCAACAAAAAACAGGAGTCTGTCTGCAAGTACCTTAGAATCATGGAATGATAGAGTTGGAAGAGACTACCATGGCCATCCAGCCTCTGTTTAAAAACCTCCAAAGAGAGAGACTCCATCACACTCCAAGGAAGCATGTTCCACTGTCAAACAGCTCTTATTGTCAGGAAGGTCTTCCTAATGTTGAGTTAGAATCTCTTTTCTTGCAATGCAGTGATCATTTGGACCCAGTATGGGTTTGTTAGGAAGAAATCCTGCCAAACTAATCTTATTACTTTTTGGATTGGATCACTAGTTTAGCAGATATTGAGAATGATGTGGATGTCATTTACCTAGATTTACCTAGATTTCACTACAACATTTGATAAAGTCACCCATATTATTTTGATTAGCAAACTGATTAAATGTGGAATAGACAAAAGCACCATCAGATGGATCCATAATTGGTGAGGGCGATCTGGCTGTGACATCTGTCACCCCATTGATTGCCAGGGTTGGAAAACCATGCTCAGAGTCATCATCAATGGCTGCACCTCAAACTGGAAGGAGGTCTTGAGTGGAAAGCCTCAGGGTGTTGTCCTAACATTATTCTTCAACATTTTTATCAGTGACCTAGATGATGAATTTGTGTGTGGAGGAAATCCCTATCAAGTTTGCAGATGAACAAAACTGGGAGGGGTAGCTAACATATTGGGAGACAGGGACAGAAGTCAAAAGGGTCTTAATAAGCAAGAATATTAGGCAGAAATCAATAAAATCAATTTGAATACAGTAGAGACAAATGCAAAATTCTACATTTGGCCACAAAACCCCAATACATAAGGTATTGGATAGGAGTTACATGGCTCAGCAGTATTATATACGAAAAGGACTTTGAGATTATTGCTAATCATAAATTGAACATGAGCTGACAGTGTGATGCTGCAGCAAAAAGATGAATGCTATATTAGCCTACATTAAGAGAAGCTTCATTTCAAGTGTGGCGGAATCTGCTTCTTTGGAGGTTTTTAAGCAGAGGCTGGATGACCATCTGTCAGGGATGCTCTGATTGTGAGTTCTTGCACGGCTGGGCATTGGACTGGATGGCCTTTGTGGTCTCTTCCAACTCTGTGATTCTATGATCTAGAATGTGGTCTAATGGTTTTAAGTTTCAGGAAGGTAGATTTTGACTGAACAATAGAAGGAGCTTCTTGTTTACAAAAGCAATTTGACAGTGAAGCCAATTGCCAAGAGAGGTGGTTGAGTCTCCTTCCCCGGATGTCTTCAACAAGAGGGTGGACAGTTATCTGCTGTGGATGCTTTAGCTGGAGATCCCACACTGATTGGGGTGTGTGTGTGTTAAACTGGATGGCCTGTATTCCCTTATTCATCCAGGTGGGATTTATGGGCTTGTGGGTGGGGTGAGATGGGGAATGCAGTTCATTTGGCTGCTGCACGGGGCTTGGGGCAATACCAACATCAGAATGGTTCTGAGGCTTATGACAGTCGATGCCCTTGCTGTTTAGGACTCTGGAGGTGGGGTTCTGAGAGGTGGTTAGTTATGAGTAGTTGATTTGCGGTTTACTTAAAAGAATTGGACTAAAGAATATGAACTGGGACATTGCATAGTAAAAATTCATACTATCCATTTGAATTCAATGAGTTGCCTAGAACATACTGAGACTGCCCCTGCCTCATGCCACCCCAGCATCTCTGCTTCTCCCATACGAACAGGATCCGGTTGGCCACCTTTACAGGCATGTCTGCTTGCGAGAATAATTTACATTATAGACACAGGGTGTAACCTCATTTAACCCCTCACCAAGAGCAGTGGTTGGCATCTGTTCTGATGTTGCCAGCACTTCCTCTTGAACCATGCTATTTACAGGCACTGCCCCTTTTGCTGAGTAGAGCTGCGGTGCATCTGTCCCAGAGCAGTGCCAGCTTCCTGAGAGCATTCAGCCTGCCTTCTGGTGATCCCTTACCCAGAAAGATTGAGGGCGGGCATGGAGTGTAAATAGACACAAAGCTTGTACTCTGTCCAAGAGCTCTGTTAATATCTTTCTAAGAGGAAAGCGTGCTATTAAAAGTTGCAGATTGTCAGGCAGCCCTTCTGCCTGGCAGTCTAAGACTACTAGATGTAATTACCCCAGTTATAAAAGTAACCCATCAACTGAAGGCACTTATTCATTCTCTGGGCATGCTGCCCTTGTCACAACATTTGTCAACACCTGATCTATTTCTCCAGCCCCTGACAAGAACAAGACAACTTAATAGTATGTTCAGGATGTGCTGGGAATTGAAAATAAGCAGGATGGAAAGTACTTTTCTTTCAGCTTGGATTCTTACATGTTTGTTCTGAGAGCAGACATTGGTGCTTGAATTCCTTTTAATATTTTTGCATAAATTTTGAATCAAGCAAGGCACCATCATTTTTCTGGAAACGTACTTCAGTATTAAGTGGTTGTTGAATTCCCTTATTTCCTCTTCCAGCGGAACCATAGGAGAAGAAAAGATTGTCCTATGGTTTATTGTTAAGGCTGAGCCTGGGCAAACTGTGGTCAGATCTAACTATGGTTTTAGCAAAAGAAACCAATTTCATTCCATGGTTTGCAATCTTGGCTAGTTAATTGTGTTTTTAAGTTGCCCACTAACAAACTTTATGTGACCATTGTATTGTCGGATAACAACAGTATTATGATTGTAAAATGCCTAAAGAAGCAGAATACTAAACTGAGATAGTTCACACAACAGGCAAGAAAACATTTCCACATATGTTTCAATTGTATTGTTTTTTAATATTGTGAAGCCACTATGAGTCCCAATTCTGGGAAAAGAGTAGGATACTACTACCACCCTACTACTACTACTACTCGTAATAATAATAATAATAATAATAATAATAATAATAATAATAATAATAATAATAATATTGATATTGATATTGATAAGCTAGACCAGTGGCAGAATAAGAGGGAAAGGGTGCAGAAACCCTACAACAGTTCTTAAGTGCCTGGGAGAATAATAAGGATTTTATCTGGTGCCAAAAAGTTCATAATATAGCCACTAGGCAAGTCTTTTAATTGAGATAAGGCATAATATTAGGTTTGAACTTAATGATTTTGATCCATTCCTCATGACTTTGGAAATGGGAGGCTGAAGTGAATGGGTCCAAGTCAACATGTCCATAATATTAAAAATTTCTGAAGCATTACATCTTAAAACCAGTTGAGTTGTTTTCCATCTCCTCATTTTTTACCTGAGTCTGGGCATTTGTATTTACACAAAAAGTGTGTGATAAAGGAGAAGCAATGATGGCTAGGTTTAGGGAAGACTAATTTAACTCTGACCAGTTCTATTCTTTTGCAAACCAGTCTTCGCCAGGTTATGAGGCAAAATAATGGCCCACTTTGGGCCCCTTGATAATCCGCACTATCATACTCAGGGCTATAAAGAACATGCCTGTGGTTGTAAGGAAGGGAGAACTGGGTATAATGCTCTGCAAACATTTCCCTTCCTCTGTGTGTCCCTAAACATAGGCAACTGGCATATATCAAGTGGAGAGCCAGCATGATGTAGTGATTTGAGTGTTGGACTAGAACACTGAGGGACCAGTGTTTGAATACCCATTCAGCCATGGTAACCTACTTCAGCATCTTTTCTCAGCCTCAAAGGAAGGCAATGGAGACAAATCTCTAAACAAATTCTGCCAAGAAAAACCCATGATTGCTTTGTCTTAGAGTCACCATAAGTCGGAAGTGACTTGAAGGCATGCAACAATATTCCAAATCAGAACATTAGTTCTGCCAGGGGCTGGACAGCTTTATTATAGTCCCTCCCATGGAGGACATGTTGCCGTTTGTTCTTGTTCTTATGTGGCTTCAAGTCACAAAGTTTTCTTGGCTGGATTTATTTAGAGGGGGTTTGCTTTTGCCATCCTTGAGGCCGAGTGGGACTTGCCAATGGGTTTCTATGGCAGAGCAGGGATTCGAACCCTGGTCTCCAGAGTCATAATCCAGTGCTCAAACTGCTACACCATGCTGGGACCCCTGCCTTTTAGGGCCTTAGTTTATGTTTATTTTCTAATTCAGAAAATTCTCAACTTCCTCTAGGAGACCTAGGGAAGGGGAGCATTTTCACCACCACCACCACCTTGCTGCTCTTTTAGGCCCACAAGAGGCCTATTTAAAACTAGGGCCCAAAAGTCCTGTGTTGTATGAGGACATCTCATAGGGGGATGCTGAGATCACTTTGGCACCTCAGAGCCCAGAGAGATGCTTGCAATCCCAGGACCACACTGCACACTCTCCATGGACCAGCATCAGCAGTCACTCACGGTTCCAGAGAGAAGTCCTTCTGCATCATTTCTTTTTTTTTTTGCATACAAAGTAGCCCCACAGTCTTTCCCCTTTATAGAGTGTGGCAGAGCACCACAATATCTCCCAGTGTGCTTCCCATAGGGATACATGATCTTGCTTCCTTTTGTACTGTCGTCATTAATTATTTCTATGGCACCAAACATGGACTAAGCAGCTTAATCAGAGCTTAACATAGCAGTAAAAATTGGCAACAATCCCTGCCTGCAGACATGCAATCCAATAAAGGAAGAGACAAAGCAAACAAGAAAAGGGAAGGAAGAAGAAGAGGCCATGTCAGTAAGAAAGAATAAACTGTAAAATAGAATTTAAAAATCTATTCTACAAGAGGGATTATATTACAAGAGCAAGAAGCGGGTAGAAGATGACAGAGCCAAGCAGACTTAAATGATAAACCCTTATTGAAAAAGCCCTGAGATCCCCGGGGACCTTTCGTCTGTAGTATAGTTCTGAATCCCCATATATACTCCTGAAAGTGAGGCTGAGGGGACCCCAGCTACAAAAGTTGTTCATTGGGTATGAGTGATCTCCAAAAGAGGATGGTAGTCTGTTATCCCCTCTCTCTCAGACAAAAACACTGAGTTGGATCTGAGCCTGCAGCTTTTCTGTTTTCCTGCTATCTGGTGTGTTCTTCCTGGTTTGTTTGTTTTTTTCACTCTGTTTCTTTCTTGTCCAAAGGCAGGGCAGACTTGTGAAGTTGAAACTCTCATTCCACTCATTCACGGCTGCAAAAAGCTTGTCCTGGTTGGAGACCCCAAGCAGCTCCCACCCACTGTAAAATCTGTGGTATGTACTCCAGTTGCAGAGATTTTTGTGGCTTGGGGAAAGATGAAGCTGTATAGCTGGGAGATTTGATTGCCTTTTTCTAACATTCAAGAGGCTCTGTTTTGGTATAATAAGTGTGAATTTGTTTTTGGTTTTAAGCAAATCTTAATAGTGGATGAGCTGGTTGCATGGATTGGGTTTTTGCCTGATCGAATTAATTGCACAGTTCACTACATTTCTATGAAACCAATTCACTGATAGGTGGCAACCTTTATATAAGGGGGGAAATATAGCAAATATGCTGGTAGAATTGTGGCAAGGGATTCTTGGACATCCTAAGGATGGAATAATTCCAGTAATCTTTTCCCACACCTTTTATGTAAATTAATAAACAACCCAGGACTGGGAAGCATTCATCACAGTGCAAAGCTGATAACTTTCCTGTAAACTGATAAATTACATTTTTAAAATTCTCTCCCTTGTGTGAACTGTGCCTGTGCTGAGCTTTGTTTCAGAAAACTTTACCACCCTCTTTCTCTGCTCTCTTACTTTTCTTTCGTTATGTTGAACGGGAGTGGAAACTTCGATGAAAATATATTTCAAGGAGCAGTTATGAGGAGTAAAACTTTGATGTTCTTGGCCTACAACACTCATTAGTCTTACTCACCATCATCAGTGGTTGAGGGTTGTGGGAATTGTAGTTCAAAACATCTGAAAAACTCCTTGAGAGAATTACACACAAACACACACACACTCTGCCTTGAAGTTTGTGTTGGGACATGGTTTCTCTGCTTAACAGGGATACAAGACTTTTCTAAGTTAAGGAAGTTTTCCTAATGTTGCTCTGCACAGGCACAGATCCCATATGTGTAAAGCGTATTTGACTGCTCACAGAACATTGGACAGTTACAAGAAGCATCCTGAGAACATAAGGAGAGCTTTGCTAGATCATGCCAAAGCCCTGCATTTTCCACAGTAACTGATCCAACTCCTTGCGGGAAACTCACAAGCAGTAGTATTTTCAATGGTTGCACCACAGCAGAAGTTTGCTGCCTCTGCTTTTGGAGATGGCATATCACTAGCATGGCTAGTAACCACTGATAGGCTTATCCTCCATTAACCTCCTTTTAAAATACCATTTTTTCCTTGTCCTTATCTGCTGCTGTCTTAACCGCTGGCAGCTAGGGAAAAGGGAGGGTGCTTTAGTGATGTTTGTGCATAAGACAGGGTAATGTGCTCTCTTTTCTACCTTGAACCACTCTGTGGCCCTTAAACAAGTGCTCACCTCCATTCCTAGTCTCTAAAACAGCCATAGTAAAACTGATTTCCTTCACAGTGCAATTATAAGGGTTGCCACAAGAAAACATTCATGAGATGCATTGAGCATTCTAAAACCACTGTGTAAATTCTAATTACCACTGTTATGCCAAATCATCTTCCTCAATTTTCTTTCCAATATTGGCAGAAAGCACAGAATTATGGTTATGACCAGTCTCTCATGGGTCGGCTATGCAGTCACCTGCAAGAACAGGTACAAGAGAATGTCATGGGAAGGCTTCCAGTCCTGCAGTTGACAACACAGTACAGGATGCACCCTGAGATCTGCCTCTTCCCTTCCAAGTACATCTATGGGCATGCCCTGAAGACTGATAGGTATGTCTCTGTCTCTGTCGCAGTACTCAGAGCCAAGCAGATATTGAGAAGAAGATGGTAAAATGTGGCTATGTTATCCGATATTATCCTGGCAGATTTTAACCTGTTTTTGTGTGTGCTCATTCTAGAACCCTGTAGTTTAGAGCAACTGGTATGTATATGGTGGGTGGGTGTATTGTGTAGCTTATAAATCGTTCTTGCTGATTTCTACTACAGTGGGCCTTTGGTATCCAGTGGGGTTTGGTCCCAGAACCTCCAGTGGATACCAAAATCTTTGGATGCTCAAGTCCCACCTAAAATATATATATAGCAAATATGCTGGGAATGGTGTAGACAATGATGTAGTAAAACCCCACTTATTTCTTGGCCAAAAGTCTGAAGGACCATGCTCTGAGTTCAGAATTTTGTTAACATATTTTCCTTCTTGAATAGATTAGACCCAGTGTTGTGCAGAATTAAGAAACTGAACAGTTAATTGAACAGTTATATAAAACAAAGATACAGTTAAGGACTAAGGTCATGGGATTCAGCTACTGTACAATTTCTTCTATGTATAGCATATTTCTGAATGCTTTCACCTATGTAAAAGCATTCTCCACATGTAGAACATGAGTGGAGCACTCAAGACAATTGCTTCTCTGTCCTGTACTAGCTTTCTAGGTGCAGACATTTGTTTTTAGATACACAGAACTTGACAGTTTGAATGCTTCCTCCATCCTCAGGATCCTGAGTCTTTCCTCTTGTAACAAAGAGCTTAGAAAATGGCTCTCTGTGTGCTGTTTTGGTTCATTATGCTACGTTATGTACTGCTTTCCCTGTGCTGACAATTCCCATGACACCCTAGGCAAACAGCAGAGAACCGGTTCTCTCTGGAATGGCCCTTCCAACCGTACTTGCTCTTTGATGTATTGGATGGCAAAGAAGAACGGGACAGTGAGTAAGTTTGTTTTCATCAATTAAATTTGTAACTAGCCTTTCACATGTGGAGGTGGGGAGCAATGAAGCACTTTGCTTTGAAAGCAGAAGGTTCCCAAGTTCAGTCCCTGGAATTTCCAAGAGGGGCTGAGAAAGGCCTCTGTTTGAAACCCTGCAGAGCTGCTTCCAGGCAGAGTAGGCAGTGTTGAGTTGATCAGTGATTTGACCCAGTATAATTCATCTTATTTTGTTTTGGGCCAAATTCAGTTTCAGAAAAGTTCTTGTGGGGCCTTATTCCAGTGATGGGTAGGGCCAAAAACATCACAGTTCATAGAATCTCAGAGCTGGGAGGGATCACAAGGGCCATTTAGTCTAACCCCCTGCTTTGCATAACTAATTCATAAGTAAAGCACTCAGAAAGATGCCCATGCAACCTCAAGTTTAGACTGTCAAAGGAAGGTCACCCTCTGAGGCAGCCCATTCCACTTTCAAACACCTGTTACAGTAAAGAAGTTCCCCACTCCTGTGTTAGAAAGCAATAGAGTACATGCTTTGCATTGCATCTCTGGCATCTCCTGTTCTGGGAGGACCTGAGACCTTGGAAAGCTGCTGCCAGTCAGGTGCGGACAGTGCAACTCCCTAGTGATCGTTGGACAGCAACTCTAAACAGGTCTTACCAGAATTATGTTCCTGGTGTTTTTGCAGCCTAGCAAACTCTGGAAAAGTGCACCTAGCTAATCCTTGTCATAAACAGAGCAAAGGTAGATGGGTCAGTGAGGGACTGAGTCAGTGCCATGTGCTCAGCAGATGATGACTGTCCATAAGGGTAGACACTAGTTAAAATCAGCAGACCCATAAAAAACCAGATTTATCCAAAGCATGTTTAAAATCCATGAGGCCAAAGGCCTGTCAGAGTGATAATGTTTTTGCTTCTTGGTGAGAGTTCGTCAGTGGCAGATCGCCTTCCATCAGTGGAATTCCAGCGCCTGAGAGCAACTACTGAGGAGGCCCTCTCTGGAGTCCTCGCCAAGCATGCTTCAGATGCTGGCAGAATAAAAAGAAGCCCAAGCTGTGAGGTGTAGATAAGCTCATAGTCCTTTGCCCCTCTACAATCTCTGTGGATGTGCAGCGTTCTTCTCCCCTTCATATGGTACTGCCTCTGAACATAGAGGTTTCACATTCTTGGTTTAGACCCTAGTGGATTGGTGTTTGTGTTTAATCAGATATATTGTTCAAATATTTAGCATGGCCAAAATGTCATGAGAGGTGGGGTTCCCTTCTGAGGTTTCAGTGTGGTGTCATTTCTAGCCAAGGCAAAAGGAGTTTGTGGAGAAGGGCCATTGTTCAAAAGGATCTCAGCGGTCAGTCTTCAGCATCTCTATGCAAGTCTGGGAAAGATTCTAGCATAAGTCTTGGGGAGCTGCTGCCAGCAGAGTAAGCAATACTGAGCTGGGTAGACAAGTGCTCTGATTGGGTCTGGTTCAGCCTCATAGAATCGTAGAGCTGGAAGAGACCTGAAGGGCCATCTAATCCAACTCCCTTCTGCCATGCAGGAAGATACAATCAGAGCATCCCTGACAGATGGCCACCCACCCTTTGCTTTAAAAACTCCAAAGAAGAGACTCCACCATTCTGAGGGAGTGTGTTCCACTGTCAAATGGCTCTTACTGTCAGGACGTTCTTCCTAAGGTTAGGGTAGAATCTCTTTTCCTGTAGTTTGAATCCATTGCGCCTGGTCCTATTCTCTGGAGCTACAGAAAACCAAATCGCTCCATTCTCATATGCTCCCATATGTATGTTAGTTCCTTATACCAAAAGTGGGGTGGTGAGTTCGTTTACAAGGTGGTATGGAGCGGGGAGGGTCTATAGCCAGACTGTCAGAAACAGTCTTCCACCAAGTTCTTCTAAAATAAAGCCTAGATTCAGGCAGTGTGTCTAAACTAAGAAAAACTTTATTAAAAGAAAGAAAACGTAACAGGAAACAGTCATGAGTTTTTTTGTCAAGTCTGACTACATAAATCAAGCCCTTTTATCGTAAAATTAATAACTCCTCCTAAAACAACAATTAACTCTGAAGATAGGCCCAAAGATTCCTGTCCAAATAATAGTGATGTAATAGCGAATAATCCAGAATCCTCCAGTTGTCCACTGTTTTGGGAACTCAAGAAAGTTCTCATCAACCTGACCAAAACACAGAGATATCTTCCCACCTGCTGTCAACATGCTGTTGACAGAAATTATCCTTATCATTTTATTAATATAACTTTGTAAGGTTATAAACAAAAACTAGTTACAATATTATGTATTCCCCCAATTGTCTATTTTATATCTAACCCATTCGTATTATGGCTGTCTCTAGCCTTTCCAAGTTTAAACTGTCATGCCAATCTTTCCTTTCCACCTCCTTTTCCTCTTGGAACCAAGCTCCACATTCCTTTCCTCTGCCTGAGAGTTAACCCTCTCAGCTCATACTAGGAAAGTACTCTAAACCACTGCCTCAGATTTAACAGCAACAATAATATAAATAACAACCTTACATTAAGAATAACAATAACAACCTTAACAATAATATCTCTTTATAAAACAACCATAGCCACCATTAGCCCATTTATAACTTTATTTCCATTTTTAAGCAATTCTGGCAAGAATGAATAACCATTGATTGATTGATTGATTCCAATCCTGACACAGACCTCACTGTTAATCCTGACATATCATTCCAGTGGGTAAGAATGTGAGATCACCACATTTTATGATAAAAATATCATAGCACAGGTGCTCCTCCATTTCAGCCTAGTGAAGGTAGCTGGCCATTTGGCTCCAAGAAAGCAGGTAGGAAGCATGTGTTTATTCAGTACAGGTTTCTTTCCATGAGCTTTCATGATATAAAATGGCTGCTTGGGGCCAGACCTTTTGTTTCTTGGGAGAAATGTGTGCATCAGCTTAGGCAAGCTCTGTTATCCCAGGAGTGTGTCTTTAAATTGTGGAGACCTGTATATGCTCAGCCATGAAGGAACCATGAGATGCCCTCCACTGTGTAACACTTGTTGCATCCATTTGTCAGCAATAATTTCATATTTTATACCCTTGGCTCATGCCAGTCTTTGTATTGTATGGATATCTTCATGGAGGGAGATGTCTTGTCTTCCTCCATTCCCATCTTAGAATGGGGAGGGAGGGAGGGCTGCTGTAACATCATGCCCTTCTTTTAAACTTCCCAGAAGTATTTCAGGTGGCCACTAGGGAAATGCCCAATTAGATGGACCATCAACCTAGCTCTTGGGATTGGCTGATATGCTTCTTAGCTGCTTATGGGGGTTTGTGGCTGCACCAACACGTGCCCACCTACCCCCCACAAAAATCAGATTAGCATGTTGACATCCTTGGTACATCAGAGCAGTTTGCAGGATATGGACAGTGCAGGAAACCCATTTGCAGGCTGACCTAGTCTGATCCTGGAAGACTCCCATCTTCCTCCTGTCTCTCAACAGTCAGAGCAGTCAAAAGCCTCCAGAAGCAACCGTTGGGATGCAGGGGGCTTGGCAGAGGTTGCTCTTCAAGGTTTTAAGATTTATCCCTTTTTTTTTTCCCTTCTCCAAAAATCTTGTGAGGAAATTTTTGTACAGACTAGAATGCGTGGTTTGAATTCATCCTTTCCTCTGTTCACTCCTCCCTTGCCCCCCACCACCTTGCAAAATCTTTCTCTTTTCTGTTTCCTTTTGTTCAGTTCCTATGCTAATCCCCAGGAAGTGAGGCTGGTGATAGAATTAATGAAGTTAATTAAGGAGAAAAGGAGGGACATCGGCTATCGCCACATTGGAATCATCACCCCATACAGTGCACAAAAAAGAAGAATCCGGAAGCAGCTGGATAGAGAGTTTGGAGAAAATAGGTAAAAATTTATGAGCCATGAATGGGATAAATCTCTCTAATTGGTTCCCTTGATTTCTTCTCAGCAGGGCATCAGTCGAGTTAGTTGCAAACAGTTGCAGGGCGTCAGTAGAGTGGTTCCAAACAGAGTGCAGATTTGCTGCCCATCAACCACTCCTTTATAGGAGGGAGGTGGGAATGGATAGAGCTTTGATTAGCTCACCCTCCCCAGGATTAATATTAGGGGGCTTAGGACAGGGAAGTGGAAGGGAAAGGTGACTGAAACAAAATTGGGTTGCCATATTGCCCATGGTTATGCTTGAAATATCCTGATCCATCCTTATAATGATAATAAAAATCTCTTTGCTCAGCCAGATTGAGGACCACACACTCAGTGCCGCAGCACTTCCCACACCTGCTGTTCTGCCACTGACTGTGGGTTGCTGAATCCCTCCGCTCTGAATCCTCTTGTTGACTCCCTGTCCTGGGACACCGTCCCAGGAGACTTAGGGCAGGGAGAGATAACCTGGTCATTAGGAAGTACAGCCATGTGACCCTCCTCTCCTCTCTGTTGCAGCGCCAGTGAAGTGGACACAGTGGATGGGTTCCAGGGCCGAGAGAAGGACTGCATCATTGTTACCTGTGTCCGGGCAAACAGTACACAAGGATCCATTGGGTAGGGTTCAGCCACCCCTTTTTAAGCACTAACCAGATACTCCAGTTTTCCATTTTAATCCTCAACTGTGGCCTTGGAGGCAGCCTGCTTCTGGGGTGTTGGCTGGCACAGGCAGCAACCCTTGGCTTCAAACTTAAGAGGTTCTTCTTGGCACAGCCTGTGTGCCCATACACACAGCATCACATGGCAATGTGCAAGAGCTGGGATTGCAGGTCAGTCTATGTTGTGAGCAGTCACCAAGATGGGGGCGTGATCTGGAAGCATGTGAGGCCAGGCCAGCTCAGAGGAGGCAGTGAACCCTTCTGAGGGGCACCATCACCCTGGGGCCCACGAGATAAGGACTCTCTGCTCCCTTGTGTTCTTGCAGCCCCGAGTGCTCCTGACACCTTCCAGCATCCTCTCCTGTGGTCAGGTCCAAGGGCTGTTTAGCGGTGATCATCCATTCCCATGTCACCACCTCACCCACCCACTCCTCCCCGAATCTGCTGCCTGTAGGGCTGGTGGCCAAAAATAGGGAAGGTGCAATTGTGCAGATCTGTTTGTTTGTTTGGTTGGTTTTTTAAAAAGAAGTTACTGCATTTGCTTTTCAGGGGATGGTGAGAAGGAGAAAAAGGTCATAGTTCTGCTAACAACACAGTCTTGTTTTGCAAGTCACCTTTGAAATGAATAAAATATTCAGGCACAGTTTTAAAATATTAAAGAGAGCATTTTCACCTGAATCACAACAAATAGTATTAATCTGCTAACGGGTCATGTCAAGAAATGGCTCAAGGTCTTGACATGCAAAACAAAGCTGATTTTACCCTTCTCCCCACCCTCTCCACCCCCTATTTGCCTGGGCTGACTTTGTTAAACATTAGCAGCTTCTCCTGATGAGTCTGGGAGAGGCCCCAACTGCAAGCCTAAAGGGTCACTGCTAGTCAGTCTAGACCAGGAGTGTCAACTTTTTCAGATGGGGGCCACCTCCTCCCCCTGCTTCAACTTCTACCCCAGTTGCCTCCTGAATTAGACATCTCTGCAGTGACTGGTAGCAGTAGATGCCTGGGCATCACCTTTCATCTTAAGAGGTCTCTTAGAGAAGGAAGAAGAGGCAGAGGTGGAGCTCCTAAAGGTGGAGGAAAAGAGCAGGTTAGCAGCACTACTTTTACCAATTAGATAACAGGAGATCAGAGCAGTTTTTCTGTGCTCCTGGGTTTTAGAGGTGCTATTTTAACAGCTGCTGCAGCAAGGCAGCATGGTCTTGGCCCCAGAAATGTCCTCTGTGAATCACAGGGGGCCCTCATGCTGTTCCCACACCTGATTTGGGTGATACTGAGGCCATTTGTCCAGTGGCCTGCTGCGCTGTGTGGGACAGCTTCCCAAGTACTCATCTGCATGATGGGAGACACTCCATCCCAGCTTCTCCCAGAGTGGGGAAGAGAGCATCACTAGTAGGACTACAACCAAATGTTACAGTGTCAAGTGTCCCTGTCTGGAGTTCTTTCTTCCTGTGACCTGTTCCAGGAAACTCATTTCCTGTATCACCTGGTGCCCCCTCCCATCACCACCAATATTTGGGGGCCTTGAAGCATGCTCAGCCCTCATTGGGCTGTTTTTGGGGCCCTCCTCTTCCTTTTAGGGTTTTTTCCTTAAAGATAATTTAACTGTATGCAAACTTTATATAGTTTATAAGACACAAAATAGTTTCTTTCAATCTCTCTGTTTCTTTCACTCCTACTCCTTCCAATACCTGATCCTTCTGGAATGTAACAGTCTCCTTTCAATATGAGTTGAGATACGAGTAACTCATGGAAGGCCCTTTAGAATGCAAGTGAATTTCTTTGTGGATAAATCCTCATGTTCCCCAAAGCTTCAGTGGAATACTTGCAACTATTAAAGTAGCACAATTGTTATTCTGTCTCTAATACATCCCTTTTAGAACCAAAGTGAATGAAACAAAAATGTACTAATATCTGGGATTTTGTGGCTGGAAGGATATTTAGTATTATCAAGATGACTGAAGGAGCAATCTATAAACACATGGATTTATCCCCACCCCCATGTCTACTCCAATTCCTAATTTTTTTCCCCTTCAGGTTTCTGAGGAGCCTCCAGCGTTTGAATGTCACCATTACAAGAGCCAAATATAGCCTCTTCATCCTTGGGAAACTGAAGACACTAATGGTATGTGGAATAGGCAGCTTGTGAAGGCAAGGCCTGCCTCCCATGGCTGCATTAGCACCCAGTTACAAATGTAACTCGGAGAGTGTGAGAATGTCCTGGTGAGGTGTTGGATTTGGTGTATGGTTACTGGTCTTGAGATGCAGATTCCCCATAAACACTGAAGCTCATAAGGAAGCTGTCATGGATTAGTTACTGGCTCTTGGCTACTGGATCCAATCTCACAGGATGTTGTAAATCTGGGAGAGCACCTTGTACTCACTTATCTTGAGCATTGGCAGGAGCATTGACAGGAAATAGACATGACCATTAAAACATGTTTCTGTAGTCAAAAGTAGTGCGTCTTCAGAAGAGTTGTTGGGAGAAATATTGGGTAACCATCTCAATGGCACTCAGAGGAACCTGACTAGTCACAGTTAGAACTAGAAGTCCTGCATAACCTGGTCCTTTGCAACTCATCTATTAAAACACTTAGCCAGGGGGCATAAGTAAAGTAAAAGACACACATGCCTAAACAAGGGCCTGGGATGTCTGTTTGTGAAAGGTTATTTTGCTCCTCAAAAGAGAGAGGCTTCTTTCTTAATACAGGAAGAATTGGGAGTTGGGGGAGACAGTTCAGGTCACAATAAAATCAGAGGTAGAGTCCTGACAAGTAGTGCTCCAGAGAAGGTCATATAAGTTTGGGCAAAAGAGACTTTGAAATAGAATGAGAAGGCAGAGAATCTGGTTCTTTGTCTCCAGCACCTGGTTCCTTGACATGTTGGGAAGGCACCAGTATCTACTCCATCCCCAAGTAGCTGATTCCCCATCTTCAGCTAAGAATGTCAGCACAATTCACCTGCTAACCATTCTTCGGGAGACATTCTTTCCAGGGAGTTCAAAGGTATAGCCATGTTAGTGTGAATCAGTATGTAGGTGGTTCTAGTGTCTATTTCATTAAAAGGAGGGGTATTGAGCAGTTCTCCCCACCCTGCCCCTTCATACAGTTAGACTTGCTTACATATATATATGTGTATATGCATAGCAATCTCACAGAATATGAAGCCAAATCCTAGTTTATGGTGAGTGAGCTATAAGCTGCTTATTCTCTCTGCTTTGTCCTCTGATCCCAAGACCACTAAACAAATAACAAAAAAGGCTTGCTGAGTGTGCCATCTGAACAAGACCATTCCCTAACTAGCCAGACACACAAAGTATAGTTTATTCTGAGTTTTCAGTTCAGCCTGTGTATTAACCAGCCATGTTTAGGAGCAACAAGCCACAAATCTTGGTCCAGGTGACCATCAAGTCTTCCTGTCTTGTTTGGAAGTCAGGGTGACGAAAGGGAGTAAAGCATCAGTGCGCAACTTAAGTCCTGGTTTATCCTTTTGTACTTATGCAACCTGTGTCGTAACCAGTCATGTCCTGAACAGTTTTTAACACTAGAGGGCATCCAAGCCAAGTCAGTTAGAAAAGATTTGTCTAATAGTGGTAAGAGTTCTTAGCTGTTTCCCTTGAAATGGACCTTGTGTTCCTGCCACTGAGTGTTCAGGAGCTGCAGCAGGGGGAGAAAGGTGATACTGGGCCCATGGACACTTAGGGAGACCCTCTCTTGTATATTTGCAGACATGGTTTGTCAGTGGGTAAGACTGAGCGAAAGCTGGTGCTCTAATTTCCCTTGCTGCTATGGGGCATGCCTACTGGCCCCCAGGATGACACCTGTGATGAGTGGTGTTAGTGTTTTGAGATTGATTGACCTGTCCTTAGAAGGGACAGAAAGCCCAATTGTATCACAGCCAGTTCTGCTTTGAGGCAGAGATTAAATTTTAATACGTTGCTCATTAATTTGCCCACCTTGACTTGGTAGGCACTGCAAATCAAATGTCTCCACTCCTGATCCTGATAGTTTTTTGTCCTTTGTAGGAAAGCAAAGACTGGAACGAATTGATTCAGGATGCACAGAAAAGAGGCAACATCATCCAGACATCCAGCAGCAGCTACAAAAGCTGTGCCTTGAAAATCCTGAAGTCTCGGCCACTCCCCAACCTTGGGATTCCCATACCCAAGAGAGCTCCCCTGAGGCACACAGACACAGCCAGGAGAGAGCAGAATGAAGCCTCCAACCATGTTTCCCAACCCACCACAGCTAACAGTGGTGCTTTCACAGAAGGGAGCACTGCGGCACAACGTCTTTCTGTGCTCCATGAGCCATCTTCCTCTGTACCCCTTCCACCACAGGCCAGGCCAGTGGAAGAGAGACCCAAGGACCCTCGGCTGGTCAGGAGGGCCGAATCCACCCTCCAGGTTGGCACCTGCAAGGTGGGCCATCTGTCTGGGGTTTCAGGAGGAGAGATACCCCAGAGCCATGCTGTGCACCGGCTGTCCTCTAATGCAGAAACAACTGGGAATCCTATTTCAAATGCATACGCAGCAGCCATGGTTGTCCCAGCCAAACTCTCTGGCCCCTATGCCACCATGAGAGTTTGCCTCAGTGCTGATGAAGCAAAGACTTTAGGTCAAGGAGACCATTCAGCTCCTCACAAGCCAAGCCAAAAGAAAGACTGTCATTCCAGGGGCAGGAGGTTCTCAAGAGCAGACAGCCCAGATCCCTTAGACACCAAACGGAGACGGACCACTTGCTAGCCTGCACGTTCCTCTGTCTGCCTGGGCATGAAGGGCCCCCTTCCTCATGCCAAGGTATGGGGTCCCCTGGTCTTCATTTCCACTGCAATGTCACGCCCTTGAAGCATTAACTTTATACTGGAGAGTGAGGGAAATGTTCCACGCAAAACAGTTGTCTGTCGAAGCACTCACATACAAAAATGTTAGGAGTTATGTATATTTGTATAGCAGAAATGAATTTATTTTTTAGATCTGAAATGGGGGTGGTGGTGGCTGCAGCTGAATCACTTTCTCATCCAAGAGTTCCCCAGGTGCTTCATCACATCTCACTCTGCTGGTCATGACAGCATTTGGTTTCTGTGCCCTTGCCCTGGCATAGCTGTGCAACCACGGGCCATGCAGTGTGCCCATGGCTGATGTCACATCTCTCTGGGTCTAAAGCTGAACTTGGCAAATTTGCTGTTGCTTGTTTTCTTTGCCACTTTTTGCTCCTTTTTGATATTGGAGAAATACTGGTTTCTCTCTTTAAATACGTATATATCCAGATAGATAAATATCTCTTTAAATAAAAAAAAAGACCAAGACTATACTGACTCAGTATGCTTTCTCTTGTCATGACAGTGACCTTGCCATACATTTCACAGAAGTGGCTCCCCTCCCTTGATTTCTTTGCTCACTTTCTAGACTTCTACATGGAAAGATTTGGAGTAATGGTAGGCATTGAGTAGACAATGCATTCTGCTGGGTACTTGCATGTCTTAGAATAAAAATGTATTGCTAATTTATTTGCCTCAAGGCAATTTCAAATTAAAAATATTTATTTCACTAGATGGAGATCTAAGAGCTGAAGGACGTGTTGCTCCAAAGGTGACATGGCCAAGAGGTCTAGTACTGTCTACACTTTTCTTCCTATGCTGATAATTCAGAAAGTTCTCACGAAAGTAAGACAGCAAAGAGTTTAAATTGTTTTAGTAGTTCCTCATTGGCCTTGCATACCATGGTTTTCTCTTCTGAAGAGCTTGACAATGGAAAAACCATGGTGACTTCCTCACAGATCAGATCTACTGAGGCAGAGTCTGATTTGTCATCCAAATCCTTGGTGGTTAGAGCCAACCACCTGGAGACTGAGTAGAGGAGCTTGCTGCAATAAGGATATTCAGAGTTAGTAACCAATACAATTTTGGTGCCAAGAAAACAGTTAACTCAGTGCATTTATGGAAAGCATTCCTGAAATTTGGTCACACCTTGTAGTGAATGAGGTCCAAAAGAATCCAGGTCCTCACAGGGCAGCTGCATTCATTTGGAAATTGAAATTTCAGGCCATTTTCACACATTCGTTTATCCCATGAGCAAAGTAGCAGGATGCCATTTCTGTGGCTGATACAGTCATGCTGTCATTCTTACACGTGATTGATTTGGTGTGGTCCATTCCAATTCATTCTGGATGGTTTGTGGACATTTGAGGGTTAAGAAAAGTGTAATATTAAAAAAGCTTCTTTTCTAACATGGCTCAAGTGCAGGAAAAGAGATTCCACCTCAACATGAGGAAGAACTTCCTGACAGGGCTATTCGACAGTGGAACAAACTCCTTCCTCGGAGATTGTGGTGGAGTCTCCTTCTTTGGAGGTCTTTAAACAGAGGCTGGATCGCCATCTGTCGGGTATGCTTTGATTGAGATTTCCTGCATGGCAGAATGGGGTTGGACTGGATCAGGGCCCTTGGGGTCTCTTCCAACTCTACGATTCTATGTCTCTAGACAACGTAATTTTTTTGATGTAATTGGGGGGGTTTTGACGTAATTGGGGGGGGGGGAATAAAGGTGGTGTTCTACCATCCCTTCTGTCTGTCCGGGATTTACCCATTCAAGAACAGTTAAGAGATAACACTTTCTTTTAAATCCAGTGTCCCTGTTACTGGCCTTTTGGTTTCAGAGCCAGTGCCTTTTCTCATTTCTCTGGCATCTTGCAGAACATGGGGGACTTGTTCTCTTTCTGGAAAGTGTGAAGAGCTCATTTCCACAAGTTCCTCTGTGTTTGCCTGCTGGGATGCCCTGCTCCTAGATGTGCATTAAACATCCCTGGATCCCACTTGATTTGCTGGCTTTCCTTTCCGAACAGCATCCATCCTCCCTGAAGACTTCACTGCTTCATTTGTAAAAGTATTTCTCCTTCACCCCTTCTTATCCTTTTGTCATCTCAGTAATCCCATAGGAGGTTCTTGCCTTCAGCAAGCCTGTTTCTTAGCACTGTCTGGTTAGTTTTCTTTTTTTTAAATTGGCTACATCCATAATTTCTTCTCTAGCTCTTAATATTTACCCTTAGAAAAACTTAACTGAGAAGCAGCTGCACAAGCTCATGCCACTTCCATCTGTGAGGTGGTCAATCTGCTCTGGCTCAAGTCCAACCTTTCAAACTGTATCCAACATGCTGAACCAACCTTAAGGATACAGTTCAGCACTTTAAAGTTCACACTAAAAGACAAAGCAGATTCACTATCCCATTGGCGTGGAAGTGCCAGCCCCCACTGCTCAGAAGACAGTTTCATTGCGTAGTTTGACAACCCATGGGACTTGGCATTGAGCACAAAATCTCTTGTTCATGCTGTGCACTTTGACTTATCCTGGAGAGATGACCACTCTCTGCCCAAACAACAGCTTTGCAGGTCATAGAGCCCCCTTTGCCCACGATGCTTGGTTGTTCATGGGGAGCTTGGTGCTATACCTTTTTAAGAACTATTCCTGCCCTGACCACTTGGCAGTACAGATGGCTTTCGTTTGGTTTTGTTCATTTGGAAACTAGGATTTCGGGCCATTTTCACACAACACTTGTTCTCCTACAAATAGCCCCTGAATGGTACTGATATCCCGAGGCTGCACATACTCATGTTCACCCTCTTGTTCTGGGACAGTTGAATGAGTTCCATGAGGCCTTCTCTTAAGAAGATAACAATCTGGCAGTGGCACAGTGGTAAACAGTGAAGTTGAACTGATCCCTGTGGCAGCACCCATAGCCATGCCCTCTTTATAAAGGATGATCCAAAAATGCAGGTCATGGGACCGATTCATAGCAAGTTTTCATTTCTACCTGGAGCCAGTTTTCTGTAAGGCTCATGGGCTACCTATAGGGGTAGACCATGTGAATATATTGCTGTTGGGGAAATCCACTCCCCCTCAAACCCCTCAGATGCTGCAAGGATTTTAGTTAAACTCAGAAGGTACAGAGAGACCTGAAGAGGGTGACTGCTGGTATCACCATCCCTGCTAGTCAAAAATATCCCTGCATTTAAACTCTATAAAACCCAGTGCTGCCTGGGGAATCTATTTTAAATTAATCTCAAACACAGCCTGAGATTACTCTATGGAGAGATCAAATCCATCTGGAATTTTGCATTAGGCTAGTTGGTCAGCTTTCTTTTCAAACCTGTGGAATTGTTTAGAGGTTGAATTTTTCATTCTTTTGGTTATTGCAAACATGTGGCGTGAATGGTTCCTCCAAATTTTGGAATGAAGAATCTGTGGAACCAGCAAATTATACTCCAATAAATCTAGGCTATGACCCTCCTTTGTTGGGAACAGTACATTTCCACTGAGGGAGACAACAGGCAAATTCTATGATATGGCCTCTCCTTAAAGGGCGTCTTCTATTTAGTGCATGGTGAGAGAGAGAGAGAATTCTCTTGTCCTGTGAACTCTGACCATTATGCTCATAAATATTTAGGCAATTCATTACCAAAGGCATTTTTATCCAATATTCCAGCTTCTACATTTTTGCATGTGGAAGTGCATCTTCTTTTCCCATTTTTTTCAGTAGTTGCATTGCCAGCCCAAACCACAATGTGAAGTACTACCCACAGAAATTGTTGCAATGGGTGGGTAGGTGATGGTGGGGGGAGGTTCTTTTTCAGGGTTCCAGCCAACCATGCTCATTTCCACGATACTTCATTCTATGCCATCCCATCCCGCTCTGTGCCACCACCACTGTCCCTGATTTTCTGACCTCCCCAGCTAAGTGCCAGCATGCCATGACTGTAATGTGTTCCGTATTCCCTAGGAAGGTCCTCCCACACTTATGGGAGCCATCGTTTTCTGGTGGTTGGGTTTTATTTTAGTAATTTTGAAAACTTGGGCATTCCCATAAGGCCTATTATAATCTTCTTCTGTCTGAACGGTGCCATGTTGGTGATAAAATCACTAATTTTTCAGATTCAGTGTGTTTGTGTGTGAGAGTGCATTGGAGGATATCTGTTTAATGTATATGTATGAATAAGATGACAAGAGCTGCATCCACATTGCATAAATAATCCGTTTAGAGGCCACTTTAACTGCCATGACTCCATGCTATGGAATTCTTGGAATGGTAATTCGTTGTGGTCCAGAGTGGAGCTCTGTGTGGATGCAGCCAAACTCTCCATGTAAGGATCTTATCCAAAAGCAGTTTCCAAAGAGACAGCCATGGAAAGGGTGGGATGGGAAACCCAGCAGCACCTTTGAGATGAACTGGTCCATTTTGGCATGAGCTATCAAGGGTACCAGCTCATTTTTTTTCCCAGATACACTGATGGAGGTAGAGGCATTACCATAGGATGTTGCAAGATGAGGGTGAGGCGAATGCTCAGAGAGACATAGCATTAGAAAGACACAAATTGTGACTCAGGCACTAAAGAGGTGTGGGACCACACTGGGTGACACCTCAGAGGGTTGTGGCAGTCGCTCACCAGCATCCCAGGACCGCCCTGGCTGTGCCCTCTGCCAGCCAGAGCACCCCTGCCTGCTGGTTAGAGTGCTGCTATATGGCAGGGTTATTGCCTGAGATAGGAAAGGGAGGTGGGCAGTGAATAGGAATTATGGTGGTCCACTGCAGCTGCTAGTGAAATGAAGTGAAGCGGCAGCCATGGACTGCTCTTCTCCCTCTGCCACCATCATCTCCCTTTCCTACCTGGCCAGCTGCCCCATTTAGACCATTTAAAAGTCTCTCATGACAGTTTAAATGAGCAAACAAAAGCAAAGTAAAAGAAAACAGAGGCCTAGCAGCAGCAGCAATTAGTAGGTTGCTTTACTGTAGTGGGGATTATTACATCATAACGCCTATGGTAAAATCTCTCTCTAGAGGCTGTGGTGGTTCATCTTTTTTTTTTCCTTTTAGAACATTTATAATCAAACAAAAATAATTCTCTACAAAAAAAGTATCCGAACCGTAAACTCTACGGCAAAGCCTGGATTAGCACGTTACACTTTGGCGCAGTACAAAGCGGCCTTCTTCGGTCCTGATCTTGAGTGCGAGAAAAGGAAAAACTGAAGACTCACAACCAAAGAATAAAAACGGAGAAAAAAGTACAAAAACTTAATAAATTCAGCAACTTGATTTGTAGGCAACAGTATAACGTCAGGGCTGGGCTGGAGCAGGCCGTTGCCACCACCGTCGGCAGGGTGGACCCGGGTGCACAAGTCATTTGCCTCCCTCCCCAAGGCCACCCCCCAATATCCCGAGCTCCATAGCTGCCAGTATCTGTGAGGAGTGCTACTCCTGAAACAAACAGACGTAAGGAGAACGGAAAAGAGACTCAAACAAACAGCTGCGCAACTAAATGCCGGAGATTAGTGGCATGTTTTTGGCAGACTCCTCTGTGCAATAGCGAAGGGCTCTTGAAAAGACATGAGGAAGCCATTGCAAGTTCTTTGCATGCCCTTCCCTCCCCTCCCCTTCCCAGTCCCCCAAGTGTGGTAGGTTGCTCCTCCTTTGCTCCGTTAATATAGTCAGCTCAGTCTCAGCAAGTTTGCAGCCACATCCACACAAGAGCCAGAACCGCTCTGGGGAGAAGGATACCCAGCTCCCTGAATCCTCCTGGTGCTTCTGTCACCTAGAGAGAAGAAAGGCCAGCAGTGGGGTGATAACCCTTCCCACCCGTCCATCCACCCATCCACCCCACTCTGAGTGTGTCCTCTCCCTCCCTTTCCCTCCAGTCCTCTCATTCCAGGTGTTTGCGCTCAGCTTGCCTTTGCTTGGGTTTCAGAGGTCAAGAAACTGTCTCAGCTGGACAGCCAGGGTGCTCAGCAGCAAGGCTGAGGTGCTGAGGAAGGCGCTGGGGTCCGCGGCGGTGTCGCAGTCCTGGTTCTCTCCCTCACATTTGGTTTGCTCACAGAGGACACCCTTGAAGCTGGGGGGGCAGAGGCAGCGCTGGTTTTCATAGCAGGTGCCCCCATTCTGGCAAATCAGGAACTCATCGTCACAGACATTAGCTGCAGAGAAACATACAAAAAGTCAGAGCGGTCAGGAGGAAACGGAACACAAATTGTGGAATTATCTTTTTGCTGGGGAAACCAAAAAGGCACTAAACTATATGCAAGCTTTTGAGATCTTCAGATCTCTTCATCAGACAAAATATTATAGCATTATATATCCTGGAATTTTTCTTATGCTCAACATGGTTTCTATAGGAACAGACTGTATAAAGCAGTGATGGCGAACCTATGGCACATGTGCCAGAGGTGGCACTCAGAGCCCTCTCTGTGGGCACATGTACCGTCGCTCTACCATAGAGTTTGCCAGGGTTTGTTACTAGAAAGCCAGAAGGATATTGCACTTTGCAGTAAATAAGTGGGTTTTGGGTTGCAGTTTGGGCACTCAGTCTGTAAAAGGTTCACCATCACTGGTATAAAGTATGAAAACGAATAGCAGAACCATATGAAGATGAACCCCAAATTCAAAAAAGTGAAGTGGAAGCTGCAATAAGAGGAATTAGGAAGAATAAATCACTAGAAACAGATAATATTCCAGCTACAATCCACACATACAAAATTAACTCTAATGTTAACTAATATATGTCAACAAATATGGGGGGGGGGGAACTGATGGCCACCAGACAGGAAACGATTAATATACATCCTCATTCACAAAAAAGGAAACACAAAAGACTTCTATAGCCTAGAGCAGTGCCATTTGGGGACAGATGGATTGACTGAAGCAGGAGTTAAAGCAAGCAGCAGTGGGGAAGAAGAGGTAGCAAATAAAGGAGCTTTCAAATTTGGAACACTGCTTAATCTTAGTGTGCTTTACTGGGACTTGGCTAGCAAGTTGGAGCTGCATTGCTGATCCTGCTTTCTTTCATCAGACAGGCTGAGAGAAGTAAGCAGAAGAAACAATGTTGGTATATGTAACAGGTGTGGGTGGAGGGGGGGGCATTTCAAGCTATGTGGGGAAGGCATGTCTTTGGGGAACTAGTACCTGGGGTTGATTCTTGGAAAGAGTCTTTCACTTTGGAGTGGTTCCTATAGTTAAAATCTCTCCCTTTCCCCATATATGTCAGTCCAGAGCATGTAGCTTTTGCAAAACCCCTACCCACCGATCAGCTGTGCCTTTCTCCTCCCCAACGAAGAATGATTGAGCGTCCTTCCTTGCCAGGAAGAAGCTTCTCCCTTTGCACCCAGGCATCCTGGGAACAACTGAGCAGCTGGCTAAGAAGTGACCAAGAGACCTCTGCCCGCACTGGTCTTCTGGAAGGGCAGCATGGGTCAGAGGCTTCTTTGTCACTACTTAGCCAGCTGCTCAGTGGCTGCTCCTAAGGGGCAAAGGGAGCAGTGACCTAGATTGATTGTTTTGAATTTGCTGTAGAACAGTAGATCTAATATCAAGAAATATGTATGGATTGCACTAGGGTTGTCAAGAGGAAAAGCAGCAGTAGCTGGAAACGTTTTGGGACCACTGATCTAGACTATTCTGTAATTTGTAACTTCTCTAAGTATACCTAAAGGGAAGGTGCCTTTGCAAAACAATTTGGACAAAGACTGCCTACACTTTTGTTCCCTATCTCAGCTCCTAAAAGGGCTAAAAAATCGCTTTATTAAAAACAACCCGTACACTTGGAATGTGGGCCAAATGATGGTCCAAACATGTACTGGGTGGCATGGCTAGAATCTGGCTAAAACCCAGCCATACCAGAAGTACAGCAACCCTACTTTCACATCTCTGGCTACCAGAGCCTACAAGCAAAAGACTGAACTGGGACCCTCTGTATGCGAAAGAGATACTATACTCTTCCACTCAGCTGTGTCCCCTCTTGCTACTCCATGGAAGGAGCAGCCCCTCACCCTGTGTTGAGCACCAATACTTACGGAAGCAGCCTTGTCTCCAGTAGTAGCCAGACATGCATTCATCACATTTTGGCCCGGTGACAAAATCCTTGCAGTCACAGTAGCCGGTCTCATTGCAGCGGTTGGCCACTGAGCCTATCCGGTTGCAGTTACAGTCTGTCCAAAACAACAAAATATGCAAACGTGAAGGAAGCCACACAGTGCAGCTCCATACAAACTGCAAGGAGCATTCTAGATTGGTGAGCATTTTATGAAGGAGGCCCTGTGCCATTCCCTTCCTTGGATTCCATTCTGCCTGGTTCCCCTTCCAAAGTAGCAGAAAGTCCTGGATCCCAGCATGCAAGAGATAGGGCCATGGACACACTATCAGTTTCTGCACTGAGCAATTTCCCACAGGTGTCTCAGTTTGCAAAACTCTAAACTGTGGAAGATAGTTGTGTTTTGGCTCATACAATAATTTGAAAGTGCAAAGTTAAGGAAGTTCACAGTATTAAAACACAAACTGAAGAAATGATCCACTGCAAGCAAGAAGATGAATGAAAGCTCAGGGCCTGTCCCATCCCTCCCCGCAATTTGAAAATATTATTCTTCTTTTTTTACACTACAGCTCCCAGAATCCCCAGCCAGTATAGTTTGGGTACTATAGGCCAAAAAGGTAACTCCTTCAACTTCAGCCTCTACCTCTTCAAAACAGTGAAACATGATACAGTATTGAAACACAGGATGACTGCAGGTCAGGAGTGTAGCTACGGCTACGGTTTGCCCCCTCAATAAGAATTCTGCCCTCCAAAATGAAATTTTCCTTCAATCCTCAAACTTCTAGCATTGCAAAAATGGTAGAAGTTTCCTCAACTTCAGTTGAGCCTTTACAAAGGGATTTTAGGCCCCCTGTAACTGCATTCCTGCTGCAGGCAGGTCAAAGGTAGCACAGTAGTAGTTGGGGATTTCTACTCACAGAATGCCCTAGAGGTCTAACTATGCTGAATGGAAGCTCCTGGGAGTTGCAGTTCAAAAAAGCAACTCTTCCAAGTTCTGATTTTTTTTTTTACAAAGCCTTTTTAATTTCCCTTTTATTCTGGGAAGCATTTGCTAAACTCAGCCCCCTGAAATTAAAGTTTACATTATTCCAGACATAACATTTGCTGCACTGGACACCTTGCCTTGCCTCCTAGTTTGCTGCTCTGCACTGGCTGGCATTACTGCCCAGTTTCTTTACCACCTTGTTTCTGGCATGGCTGCTGTGTCCTCTGGCACTGCTAGCCCCAGCAGTCAAGCAGGCTAGGAACACACCATGGTTGGAGGTTAAGGAGGTGCCCACTTTGTCCTTGACAGGGTATCTAGGTATTTGTGGCCCTCCGCCCTCCAAGGTTGTTGGACTGCAACTTCCAGCATCCCTCACCTGAGGCTATGCTGGCAAGGAGGTGATGGGAGCTGCAATTCAGCAACTTTGGGAAGGCTTCCACTTAACCATCCCAGTGCAAAGGCATTGAGAGAGGACCTTGAGGAATAAGGAAAACATGTGGGGAGAATGCCATCCCCATGTTCTCTCTCAGGAGTCCTAAGAGGCAGCAGGTGCTGGCTGGCGGAGGGCTCCCTGGCCCAGGCTTTGAAGACCAAAGGGAAATAGGAACAATAGAACCTGCCCCCCCCTTGAAGCCCCGGCTGCCCCCCCCCCCCCCAGCATGGCTCCCTAGCCCCCTTCGCCCTCCCTGCTCACCCAGACAGACGTTCTCGTCGTCCAGCTCTGCGGAGCTGTTCCGGTAGTAGCCCAGGCGGCAGTGCTGGCAGTGCTGGCCCCGGGTGTTGTGCTTGCAGCTGATGCAAGTCACCAAGTTCAGGAAGTCAATGAAGCTGCACCGATTGGAGTGGCCATAACATTCACAATCTGCAAGAGAAGAGAGGCCAGGAGGAGAGTGAGGCCTTTGGTGCCCTAGTCCTGGCAGCAACAATGTAGGGAGACAGTCCCTGGCGCAGTGCAGAGGAGTGGTGCGCTTAGTATGGGACACCTAGTGCAGATCATTTTTAAAAACCACCCTTCTCTCGTCAACAGCCTTTTCTGGATTTGGTAAAGATATTGGCCAGGCGGAAATGGAAGGTGAGCTGCTTCCTGCCTGGAGAGCAAACCCATCAGGCCTGGAAGACAGTGGCTGCTGGCGGGTGTGGACTACTGCTGATACCCTACAGCCTCTCTTGGTCTGGTAGAGTGGCTGACTGGGCTGGTAAGGGAGGTGACTTGCTTTCCCACTCGGCCAGCAGGACCACCAGACCTGGAAGGAGGTGTCAACTGGGAGTGGCACCCCACACTCACCAGCAGCCACAGCTGATGGATGGCAGAGGCACCCTGGTTGGTGGAGGTGGTGGCCAGGGCAATCTTG
Organism: Sceloporus undulatus; assembly: GCF_019175285.1. Classification (NCBI taxonomy): domain Eukaryota; kingdom Metazoa; phylum Chordata; class Lepidosauria; order Squamata; family Phrynosomatidae; genus Sceloporus; species Sceloporus undulatus. The sequence continues at coordinate 22,337,997 of NC_056528.1, read as the reverse complement.
GGATGGATGGGAGCCACTGCCCCAATGGCTGTTCATCCCCCTCTGAGGGGTCACCCAGTGTTGTCACACCCACCAGTGATGCCCCTCATGCAGAATACTGTATGCTGGTGGGGCATCTGGGAGGGAAAGTATGGCCTGGGGCCATCTCCCAGGGTTTTTTCTGTAGTCTCCAGTCTCTCTGGACCTAGTTTTAAAAAGAACTAGTTTTAAGTTTTAAAGTTTTAAAAGCTGTATTGTTTTAACACTGAACTGTTTTAAACAGTGTTTTAAGGCTTTTAATTGGATTTCTTTTACCAGAGGTTGAATTATTTTAATACTATAAATAGTTTAATTCTATTTTAATGTTCACTTTTGGTATGTTTTCAATTGTATTGTTCATTTAAAACCAAGAACCACTTTGGGGTCAAGTTTTTTGGGGAAAAGTGGGATATAAATAAATGCTGCAACAACAACAACAACAACAAAGACAAAAACAACATGCTCCAGGAATGGTACTTCATCTTATTTAAATAAGTTTCAGAGTCTTCTGCAGTGTTTAACACATTGGTTTTTTTTAAACCCAGAAGTGTACTTGCATATTTATGGTATTCTGTCTTTGTTTTGTTTGTTTTGTGCATTTTAGAGAGTCCACATGATCCCAGAGGGAAGCAAGGGGCATAAAATGAGCTGCCAGATCTAACAAAGTCACATTACACCTCCAGTTCTTGAAAAAGCAGATGGCAATACCCATTGGACTGTTGATTTGCTTTTATTATGGTGCCTCTTCTGGTGTCCGAAGGGAAGCCCAGCTTTCACTCTTGGGGCCCAAAACCAAGTCAGAATCGATCTGGGGGGTGTCTTTCTCCATACTGAACCAAAGCTCCACTTCTGTGCCCTGGGCTTATCATGCTGAATAGCAGAAAAGGAAGCTCTCCGCAGGTGTGGGGCAACCTGGGGTTCTGGAGACAACATCAGGCCTTGAGTTGGCATTGAGGGAGTATAGAAACTCTGAGGGAAATGTAAGTTCAATGGGGACTTAAGTGAGAAGCGAGATTCCCATGGACCTTGGAAGATCTGCCCCTGGCGACGACCAGCCTGCAAGTGGTCTCTCACACAGTATATTTTGCCAAATATCTCTGGACAGAAAAAGAGGCTCACTTGGACTGTAACAGTCCTCATACAAAGGGAAACTCAAACTTTGTTTTGTGGCAAGGCATTACTTTTGCAATACCCCTGTCTGAGAGTTGCCAGCTCCCCACCCCAAACCTTGGCTGCACATAGGGCTACTAAGATCCGTTTTCAGCTAGGGAACTGAGAAGATGCTCCCTTCTCTCAGAGCAGCAAGAACAGTGAGGTTTTGGTTACTTCATCCCTTCAGAAGGAAAGCACAAGAAGACATTTTCTCAGGGTGAGGGTTTTTCTTCCAAGCTTCTCTACTGTGAAGAGAACAGAAGGCACAAAAGGGGGGAGCCACAAAGACAGACATGCAGGAGTAGCAATGGGCACCATGGGATGAACAGTCCCACGAGGTTGGGAAGGGCGGCTTCTCCTTCCCATGCTTTGAGCATTTGTTGAAGGAAATGTGCTACCTGCCCAAACATACAGGTACTTTCTTCCATGGCTTCCCATGGATGTCAGTCAGACTATGCTGGCACAAAAATTGCTTAGAGTAGAGGCTTAAATTAGAGGGTTCCCAACTTCCCTTTTTTAAAAGGAGCTCCATCTGAAAGGACAAAGGCACATTCTTTTACAGCAGTGGTCTTTTTCAGGTGACTGCTCCCTTTCCTCTTGCATGACAACCTTAGAGCCCCTAACACAAGGTCACTGCTTCCTTTGCTCCTGGTCACAATGGGAGCAGCAACCGAGCAGCCTGTGCCAGTCTTGTAGCAAAGACTTGCTCAGGCGAGAGGCTTCTCGGTCACTGTTCAGCCAGCTGCTCAGCTGCTGCTCCCAAGGTGATTGGGTGCAAAGGGAGAAGCTTCTCTCTAGTAAGGAAGGTCTCTCAATCCAAGAGAGGTGAAGGACTCTTCTCAAGAATTGACCCCAGACACTGATCCCTCTCCTTCCCCAGAGACGTGCCTTCCCCATAGTTTAAGTTGTCCCTGCACCACAAACTTTGCTTCTTCTGCTCCCTCTTTTCTCAGCATGTCTGACAAAAGGAAGCAAGAGCAGCAGTGCAGCTCCAACCTATCAGCCATGTCCTGGAAAAACCCAGAAAGCTTCAGCAGAGTCCCAAATGTAAAAGCTCCTTTTTTTCATTGTTCCCTTCTTGCCACCAGATGCTCTAACACTTCATTTCCACCATGATCTTAAAGGCTGCTGGTTTCTCTTGTCTTTCCTGCATGCCAATAATTTTACTGAAGCCCTGCCCCCCATTCACCACCTTTTCTCTTACCATCCCTCTGTTGCCTCCCCCCCCCCATCACCAACCCACTGGATCTTTGCACCATCCCCAAAGAGGCAATAATACCCATCATTTTACAGAATGTTATTAACAGAACCTAGTTCCAAGAGCACAGTTGAGTAGTTTGCACTCAGTCAGTTTGAGAGGGGAGACGATGAGGGGATATGAAACTTTCCCAGTCATTCGGACAAAAGCAAATTGCTGCAGTCTCTCCCAGCTTGCATGTTCTACCTCATTCATATTCTTTTCCAGCAGATGTTGCTTGATCACACATAACCATAGCCAGATGTTGTTTGGTCACACATGTCCAGTTCTGATTTGTAAAATGTTGGAGGGCATGAGACCCCATCTAGGATTCCCCCACTCAGAGACACTAAACAAAAATGACTCAAAAATGTTGACCTGAAAGCTTCTAGGAACTGTTACTGTCCTCTAAAGAAAAAAATGTTAGTGTGAGTTTATGCATATTTTCTTGTGTGTGTGCATGCACCAGGGAAGTGAATGTCTAGCCACAACCAGTTTGGGGGGGGGGAATAGCAACCCCTCCCCAAATGCCTCAGCAGCTTCCAACCCACTGAAGATGCCCTCTCCTGATGGAGACAAATAGCAGGTCAGGGTGAATGCTGGGGAAGAATCCTCTCCCCTAACAAACTACTTTTTCTATGTGCAGGGCATTTGTATGTAGAAAGGGGGGTTCTCAAGATGCTTCTCCCCACATTTTGTTACTTGAGCCTCTGTCCAGTGCAGTCCAAAGGGAGACAGCCAAATGTCATAAAGCAAGGATGATCAAAGCCTTCAAAAGGCAACATCAATCCAAAATGTTGCATGCTTCTGATTCTTTTGGAATTCATGAAATCATCCTGTCTAACAATCCTCTTGTTCCTTGTTTCTCAACCCTGTGTCTTCTCTTACCTTTAAACGTCTCAATAGGTGCCACTGGAACGGAGCCAGATTTGAGCCGGATGAGTTTGGACATCTTGGGAGAGGCTTGGGAAGATTAAAAGACACCATTTTCTCCCTTGTCCTTTGCACACTAGGCACACCTCCTACGGCACACACTACAAGGAGACAGTGCTAGCTTTACACCAACCACACCACAAGTGGCACACTGGCACACTATTGTCTGAGGAAACCGGCTAAGACCACATGAAACATGATTACGTCCAAGTGTGCCTAAAATTATCAGCATGTGCTACTGTTGCCCATTGATTTTGCTGAGCCTACTCTAGACACTCAACACCAGCAAGAACTAGCAGGCCAAGACACAACTAGGAGCCACATAGGCTACTATTTTAACCAGCTCAGCAGACACCAACAGCCCAGCGGTTACCTGGTTTCTTGCCATGTTTCTTGGTAGCACCATGTGCTGGCTTGGTCTTGGAAGGGGCTGTATTTGAGACAAAAGGTAAGTAAGCAAAGCAGGATGCAACCAACACCTGAGGAGCCTGGCAGGGTTGTTGAATGCCTAGCTTCTCACACAGCTTGGCTGGTCAGGCCAGAGCCTGGGAAAGCTGCTGGCTGGAAGACTCTGGGATTTTTAGTCATTTTTTCAAGCTCTGCACCAGGAAATTCCTTGAGCAATCAGCTGCGACCGACCGGGAGAAAACCTGACTCTGAACAGTTTCGTTCTAACAGCCAAAACATGCAAGGTCTGGATGGGAGAAGACAGGAACGGAAAGGGACTCCTATGCATTTTAATTGGAATAGTAGGAGTGGCACCTGCTAAATTTCCCCAGATTTGGAGGTACAGGGACATTTGGGGGGAGTGAATCCATCAGCTTTCTGTTGGAAGTACAAACAGACAAATCTAGCAAGCCTGGCTTGGCTTTTAATTTTTCCAGTCATAGAATCATAGAGTTGGAAGAGACCACAAGGGCCATCCAGTCCAACCCCCTGCCATGCAGGAACTCTCAATCAAAGCATCCCCGACGGATGGCCATCCAGCCTCTGTTTAAAGACCAAGTCTTAAGTTCTCATGGCCCTACCTAAACATACATATATATTGCAATTTTCTAAAAAGAGCACAGGACTTTTCACTGCCATTTCTCCTAATATATGCAGTTTTGTAGAACTGAGAATTTTGTAGAGTATACACATGTATATTTTGATAATATTTTCTCCTAACCTAACACATTATTCGAGTTTTGAAAATGAAAATATGTATTTCCCTCCAGTATACATGTTTTCTGATTGGAAAATTACTCTGTTACATTTGGAGAGGTGTGATTATTGAAGGATAACTCCTTTCCTGTTTGCATATTGTTCTGAAAACTAGGTAGGGCCACAACTCATGCCTCCAAAGGGGGAGAAGAGCCAGCCCAAAGTGCTCTGTTTGTTAGGGCTATCAGTCAGGATTTAGAGTGTGTTGACTATTGTTCTCCTAAAGATGGGCATAACATGTATCAGAGGAAGTTGACAGCAATCCTTGAAAGCTTCACAAAATCATAACTTCACAGAGTTGGTACCTTGAATGCCATCTGGCTCAACCTCTTGTCATGCAGGAATCCATCACTAAAACAATTCCTAGAGATGGTGCTCCAACTTGTTTAAAGACCTCTAAAGAAGGAGAGTCCACCACCCTCTCAGACATTATACTGTCAAAAAGCTCTTATAGTAGAGAAGTTCTTCTTAATGTTTAGGTGGAATATCTGGATTATGTTGGAATAAACTGATTAACCTGAAAGTACTGCAAGGCTCCCTCTTTCATACTGAAATAGACAAGCGCTTCTCTCTTTTTGGAAATTTACTATGACATGGTATATGGATGTACACTTTTCAGATGGATGAGGAACACCAAAGGAGGGTATGTGTCCATCATACCCTGTGCATGAGGTGTAATGTCACACATGCACACACACAATTATACACATCTTACAGGTAGCAGCTCTATAAAATAGCCAGGTTCTAGGTCTGTCCTAAGTGTGCAGCTGGATTTAGGTTGATCAAAAAGATGGGAAGATGTGGGTCATCAAAAGGCCAATATACCCAAACACACAGAAGGTATCTAAACTGAGTGAGAAAAAAGACTAACCAGGGAAGTATGGTGCTTGTGAATACTTACTTAACAATAATGCAAAAGCTTATAAAACTCATAAATTACATGTTTACATTAAATTACATATGTGTGGATCATGCCCCTTTTGAGTTATGAAGAAGATGGAATTGTGGCACCCACCATACAGGCAGTAAGAAGAGATGAATCAGCCAAATTTTCCTCTGTGTGTATGTGTGTGTGCCCACAGGTTACCTGTCAGCTTATGGCGACCCCATGAATTTCATAGGGTTTTCTTAGGCAAGGTATGCTCTTGAGGTGGTCATGCCAGTTCCTTCCTCTGAAATGTAGCTTACAGAACCTGGTATTTGTTGGTGGCCTTCCACCCAGGCACTAACCAGGGTTGACCCTGCTTAGCTTCCAAGATCAGACAGGATCTGATGATGCATTGAGAGTATTAGGCAAGTTGAGAATCTTGCCATGCTACACTACAATTTGGGCAGCCTGACTGTCCTCATTTGCCTCCAGTTACCTAATGCCAGCTCACATCGGAGAAATACTTTTTTTTCAATTACTGCAGCAATTGCATTAGAGTGCTTGAGTGCAAATGAAGAAGTGTAGAAGGGAGTGCATGCTCCGCCACACCTGGAGGCAGCCAGGTTATCCAAGGGGCTGCTGGGCAGCCAGTGTGGCACAAACAGTCCAGTCTTCTTGTACTCTGATTCCACGTCCTGCCACTTGCCACCTTCAGTGACTGCCTCACTCTCCCAAAGGAGGGTCTGCCTGTCCATGGCAAAATTAAAATTAAATCTGACTGCCACAACCTCTAGGATCCTGGAAAAGGGCATATTTGCTTCGCTGTCCGACAACCTGATGAAGGGCACTTCAAACTGCATCGTTTTGTTGGGGGTCCCACTTGGAATAATAATAAACACCATTCCTGTACAGGTTTGGGACCAGATGCCAACATAAGACCCTCCAGGGAATTGCCTAAATTGGCCACTTAACCCAGGGCCAGTCCTGAGGAGTATGCCCCAGACTGACCTCTGACTGACCATGATGGTGACCATATACACCAAGCTAAATTTAGTACAATGCCATGTCATTGTGCACACAGGCCAGCCAGGCTGGCACCACATCTCTATGCTGATGCTGCTGTGCCAACCAAGCAGCTCCCTGCAAGAATTTAGCCCTCACCACTGCTACTGCTGAGGCCAGAATGGAGTGCCCCACTGTATGATCCACAAGAAGGGGTCTCTTTATCCCCTCCTCATTGATCACGTGGGCACCTTTTTTTTGACTCCGGCAGAAGCAATCGCAATGGCCAGGCTCTCTCAGGGAGCTGTGTGGCTGGTAAGGTGGCAGTGCCAGTGGCTCTGAAGAGTATCCATTCCCTCCAGAGTGAGGGAGCTGGCACTGCATTTGATCTCTGGACAACTGGATTCGGCCAAACTGGACCCGTTCCTACTGTCCCGGTAGACAAGAGAACCACAGAACCCTGAAGTTTCCTGTAAACTATGGAGTAAACTGTGGACTCTATTAAACTGGTCTAAAACCAGCATTTTTGCTGCATACGCGGCCATATGTCATCTGGACAGATCGCACCAGGACCAGGGTTTGTCCGGTGTATATCCTTAGTGTGACAAGCCTCAGGTGAAGATATTCAGGGCTTCTTCTGTGGCTACCTTTTAGCAGAGTTCAGGAAAGCTTGGGAAGAGCTTGGTCCTTCTTTGCGGTGCTGCGTTTCCTTCTTTTCACCACAGAGCTGTCACTCAGTCATGAAGATCTAGGGCAAAATTTACTGCAAGGCACAGTTTTGGGAGCATACGCACAGTGCGCAGAAGACAGAATATAACTCAAAAATTCAGAGATCTGGTTTCCAGAGGGACCAGAAAGGAAATACTGTAGGATGTGTACATATATAATCCCCCCACCACCTCTTGCCTCTTTGCCAAATAGTGAGCAACCTGGGATTATTGGAATAAGTACTTCAAGACAGGGGTTTGAGTGGAGCTTCTCTGTGGGGTGACCCACTGAATAGCAGACGCCGGCCACGTTCAGACCCTTGACTGACTCTGCCCAGGAAGGAACATACAACAGCATCTCACTTTAGCCCAGCCTTAGCCATGTGGCAGCAGTTCTTTCCTGGGTTCTGGGGGTTTCTTCCTACATCCTGGATGTTTCTCAGCCTTGCCTCTTGGCTTCCCATTAGTTCCTTGCTGATGCCTGTGGCCAGCCTTTAATGAATGCTCTCCTTTCACTTCCCATCTTATTTTCCTTCTATTTTCCTCCCAGGACACGGTCACTTTATGGAAGCATCCCCTCCTTTGAGGGTCTCATCCCCCATTCCAGAGTTGCTTTGCCAGCTCTCCCTACTGCCTTCTGTCCTGTGACCAAGCCTGGCACTGAAATTGAGCATCAACAGGCACCTGATGGGCCCCCCAGTTCTGCAGGTTCCTCCCATTGCTATTCCCTGGTAGTGAAGGGGGTGATGGAGCCACTGTTCCTCTTTCTCACAGCTGTCCTAGCATGAAGCTTTGGGGCAACAGCAAGAACTCAGGTAAGGTGGGGCAGCCTCCATTCTCTGTGGATTCTCCTCCTGGGCAGTGATAGCGACAGAAAGAAAACTTTAGCACTACCACTACCAGCCCCTCACAAAGACTACCCTGCCCTGCCTGAGCAAGCCCTGGCATCTGGCTGTGGCCAGATCCAGACAGAGTCATGCTGAGAATAGGCTGTCAAATGAGTCATTCCCTCTGGCTAAAACATGGATGGGCATGACCACTATTCTTACTTTAACAAGTTATAGCTAATGTCTCCCCACTACTGGGAAATTTAAAACAAATAAAGATTTTCTATCTTTATTTGTGTGTGTGCACGCGCGTGTGTGTATGATAAGTTTGCACCTTGTTTTTAAGCTTCTGGGAGCTCAGTTTATTTAAAGAGGTCCTACCCTCCTTGTGTCTTGCTTACACACAAAAAAGCAGAGCTGCTGTCACTGCATCTTTACATGCAAACCAGGTGCACGTAGGAAAGGGGGGATGTCTTGTTCTTTAGGAGAACAATGCTTCCTGGAGAGCTTGATTCACCTTGAAAGCAAAATGCATGAAGCATATCTGGAGATTTCCCCATATTGGAAAATGGAGATGGACTGCAGCTTCCCAATTCCCTAGCAGCCCACCCCTGGTTTAAAATATGTGAAGGGTGTTGTTTGGCTCCGTTTGACAACCTTGTGATTGTAAATGCCTCTCCCATACATGCAGGCACAGACCTGGGCCTGGATGAGACTCCCTGCCTCAGCTCTTTCAGGGAGTGAAGCAGCTGGCAGAGAGGCCCCCGGGAGCACCACTTTGCAACCTAAAAAGGACTCTGCAGAACTGCACACCTGCTCCACTCTGGCACCCATCAACTAAAAGGACTGCATTTCCTCCCTTTGTCTCAGCCAGTCTCCTCTTCTCTGCAGGGGTCCCATTTTGACAGCTGAACTGGGTGCCTGTCAAGATGCTCAGGGCTGAAGGGGTTTCCCTCTGATGCTTCTCCCTGTTAACTGCTGTGAGCACTGGGGAAGAAGTCTCTCAAGTTGTGCCAAAGGCTAACTACAAAGGATAAGAGAAAAGGAATCCCAGGCATGTTTTTACAGGTGTGTGTGTGTGTGTGTGTGTGTGTGTGTGTGTGTGTTAGCAGGTATTATCGGTATTAGCAGGTAGTTCATTTTTAATTGTGATTACTAGCAAGTATGGTTTTGCAAAACAAAACAGGATACATTACATTCAAAGCATACTCTTCTTCCGCCAACAAAAGATGGTAACAATCTGAGTTCTATGAAGGCAGTGGTAATATAATGATCATTTAGTATCCTTCCGGCTGATCATCCCTGCGGGGGTTCAGCTGTGCAGGACTCTTGGGGGTCCAATTTGGCCTAATTGTTTCAGTCTTGGGGTGGCCCCTATTCCAGGGTCTATGGATGGGAGTTCATCCCTATTCCCAAAACATTGTTCATTTCTAAACAGGAAACAAGAAAGAGGGAAACCAGGATCCAAGCCCTTTAGGCTTTATAGGTCAAAACCAGAACTGTGCCTAGAACAGTGGCAGCCAGAGAATTTTCTGCAACAATTGAGTTGTGTGTTCCCTGCAGCCAGTTAACAATCTGCCAATATAAGTGATATTTCAGGCATGGCACCAGTAGTTGTCCAGGGCTTCCTTGTGCATTGCCTTTATCTTGACTGAGCACCAGCATCTCCAGCATCTACTGATCAGCCCCAGAAGTACATTTAGCTGCCCTCTAGATGCTCCTATGATGCCAGGGAAGGAGAGGCTTTCAAAATTTTGCGGGATGGTGCGTGAGAACACCCCTGTGGCCATTCAGTAGCTGCCAGTTTGTCTGGCTCCTGACCAATAGCTGCTACTGCACAACTGAAAGAGGAGGAGCAGGCTGTGTCTTATGCTCTACTAGCAGTTGAACAGGATCTTGCCATTGGAATGATAACGGGAATATGTGCTTTCCACGCTCTGGGAAGTAACTTTCAAGCTCTGGGAAAGCTCAGGGAAGTGAGATGTTAGGAATAAACATTGTACCGTAAGTATGAATGAGAAAAGTACTGACCCATCTTGCTCTTTACTGGTTGTTAGGTAGCTGTTGAAGGCCTGGAAGGCCAAGTTGCCATTTGCTGTTGAAATTGCTCTGGCTTGGCTTTTGTTAATCACTGTTTCACCAGGAACTGAGGGTGTATCTATACTGTGTAAATAATGCAGTTTGACACAACTTTAAGTGCTGTAGATCCATCCCATGGAATCCTAGGACTTGCAGTTTTGCAAGGTCTTTAACCTTTTCTGCCAAAGAGTGCCTCACGAAACCACAAACCCCAGGATTTTGTAGGATGGAACCATGGCAGTTAGAGTGGTGCATTAAACTGCATTATTTCTACAGTGTGGATTCACCCTCAAATTGAAATTCATTTGAGATGTGGTGCTGAAGATGACTGAGGAGGATACTGTGGACAGCCAAAAAGACAAACAATTGGGTCCTTCAACATCAAGCCTGAAATCTCCCTGGAAGCCAAGATGATCAAAATGAGATTGTTGTACTTTGGGCACATCATGAGAAGGTATGACTCACTGGAAAAAAATAATGTTGGAAAAGGAGGAAGAATGCAGAAAGAGGAAGACCACATGCTAGATGGATGGACTCTATTAAGGAGGTCATGGGTATGAATTTACAGTACCCAAGTAGAGCAGTGGGGGATAGGGAATCTTGGAGATATCTCATCCACAGGGTTGCAATGTGTTGAGGTTGACTTGAAGGCAGTTTACAACAAGAAAGATGCACTCTGAGTTGGTAGCTTTCCCCCTTTCATTTCTTGCATCGTTTTCCTAAGATTTCACTGCATATGTAAAAGCTTGCCTGTCTACTAAAAGAAGATGCCCAATAACATGTAAATGAATGTGTGTGACTTGGAATGGCTCAAAATGACTAACAGAGCCTTCTCTGCACAAGGCTGTTGCATAGTACAGGCCCCAGCCCTCTGGGCTCCAGTCCTTTTTTTCTACTGCCCTCCCATACCTTCAAAGCTTTGAGCCAAGTGGTAAGTGAACAAGATGAAACAGTGACTGTCTGCTTTCCTATTTCTGAGTGCAAAACCTTTAGCAGCCATGGCTTGCATGGTCCAGGTGCCGTGACTTTGGCTACTGCATGCTGTGAATGTGCCTGCAGCCCTTGTCCTGGTTTCATGCTGCCTCCCAGATCAGAGGAAATTAAAGCAGCAGGCAGCCATGGGTGGGCCTTGATACTCTTCTGCCACATGACAGTTCTGGAACAGGTGGGATGCGGGCCCCCTCTGAGCCAGATGGATTCGGTCCACACAGGAGAGGCAAAGAGAGCCTGGCTACGTGGAAACTGCCATGGCAATCGGCCCTGACAGTCCCTTGCCTTGCCTTCTCTTTGATGGCACAGTGATCAGAGCTTGGTAGCCCTTGGCTGTGGCTCCCACTGCTCTGCCACTGGGGTTGGCGCTTCCTGCATGGAAGAATCAGGGTGTGAGCACTCTCTGCACATGATGCTGGAATGAGTATCTTGGCACTTTCAGCCAAGCCAAATGGAGAGGGTCAGGAGCCAGACAAACTGGATTTCTCTGCAGTGCAAGGAATGTACAAGGGCTAGCAACATATCTTAGTAATGGTGCTAGATTAAGCAAAGTGATTTTGAGTCCCTTCCACATTTCTGCAAAATCAGGAAACATGGAGAGTCCTGGTTTTGCCCCTCTGCATTTTAGATGAGGTATTTTAGGGCACCACAATTCTGAAAGGATGTGGACAAAGTGGAGCGTATCCAGAGGAGGGTGACTAAAATGATGAAAAGTCTGGAAACCATGCCCTGTGAAGACAGATTTAGGGAGCTGGGTAAGTTTAGCCAGGAGAAGAGAAGGTTAAGAGGTGATATATTTGAAAGGATGTCATACTGAAGATAGAGCAAGTTTATGTTCTGCAGCTCCAGAGAATAGGATGCAGAACAAGAGATTCAAATTACAGCAAAAGAGATTCCACCTCAACATTAGCAAGAACTCTCTGACAGTAAGAGATGTTCGAGGGTGGAAGACATGCCTCAGAGAGTGGTGGAATCTCCTTCTCCGGAGGTTTTTAAACAGGCTTGATGGCCATCGGTGTGTGTGTGTGTGTGTGGAGGGGGTGCTTTGATTGTGAGTTTCTGCATGGCAGAGGGTTGGACTGGATGGCCTTTGTGGTCTCTTGCAACTCTATGATTACCCTTCTTGGCACTGATGACCCAATCACAGTGCATTAAAGAAGTAACAATTTGTAATGCTCTCACAAAAGTCAAAATCAACTGCCTAAGGCAGGCACTGCACTCTGCCAAACGGTAGGGCCAGCCCTGTCAAGTGGTCCAGGCCAGGGTCAGGCTTTGAGGGGGCCTAACTGGCCCTTGTCTCTGGCCTCACAGTGTGGGCATTAAGAGACTTGGGCATTAGAGACAATAGTGGGTGACACTACTCCTAGTTGTGCTTGCCCCCTATCCACTATTGGCAGGTGACATTAGCAGCTTGCTTTTTAAAATTCCCCCTTTTCTTTTGTTTTCTTTGCAAGTTCAGGGCCAGGGTAGTACAACACATAAAAGTCTGCCAAGGAGTTGGCTTAGCCCCCAAACGGAGATAGGAGAAGAACCGCAAAGGAGAAGAAAGAAGTTTAAGAACCAAAGGATCAACTAATTAGGTTTAAGTATGTCAAATGGGGATGGCCTATTAGCCTAATTGCTCTCGCCCTGCGATTGGCCCCTCTGGGGGGGTGTTCCCAGATGCCCCTGGTAGAGTCGCTTCTAATTAAGGGGCACTGGAGCAGCCAACTAACTGGCAGCTTTGCTCTCTTTTGCTGCTCCCACTGCTGAGCTGAAGAAAATGGATTTAGGAGAGGGGAACGCTGGCTAGCATTGGCATGGGGAAACGTCTCCCCCTGCGTGCGGCTGGGCTCTTACTTGTTGATGTTAGCATCTCTTGAGTTGACCTCAACTCATGACGACCCTGTGGATGAGACATCTCCAAGACCTCCTGTCTTCCACTGCTCTGCTCAGGTCTTGCAGACTCAGGCCTGTGACCTCCCTGATTGAGTTTTACCCATCTAGCATGTAGCCTTCCTCTCTTTCTACTGCCCTCCACTTTTACCAGCATCATTGCCTTTTCTAATGAATCATGCCATCTCACAATGTGGCCAAAGTATGACAGCCTCAATTTAATTATCTTGGCTCCCAAGGAGAGTTCTGGCTTGATCTGTTCAAGTTGAGCATTCAAGATGGGGCTCTTATCCTTCCCCACTATTGGCCATGTAAATGGAAGTGTCAGTCCAGCAATATGGGGAGGGCCAAATGAGTTCTGGCCATCCTGCTTTGCATGCAGGAAGTTTCAGCTTCAAACCCTGGCATGTCCCATTCAGAAAACAAAACAGAATGAATGAACAAGAAGGGAGGATGAGGCAGGAGACAATAGGGCAGACTCTTTCTCTGCCTGAGGCCTGGGAGAGCCATTACCCATCAGAAGCCATGACCTTGGGCTAAATGGACTACCAGCCTGTCCTGGCCTAGTAGGAGGCAGCTTTCTGTTTTCCTATGATGCCAGGCAATCTTGCCCACAATTTAGCCACTGGATGTTCTGTAGAGACAGCAGGAGAGCCTGTCCTTCTTCTGCTGTTGCAATGGAAAATGGAAGTTTTCTTCCCAGCAAGGAATGTGCACTGTGCCTCAGAGCAGAAATTACACTGGGATCTACTGGTAGATTTCCAGATGATTTTCAGTAAATCAGAAGGAGCGTCCTACTCCCAATGGTTTAATAATCGTAGTACCAAATTCTCCCTCCACTATGATCAAAAATGTTTTGGGGAAATAGCAGATTTGTGGCCAAAGAATTTGTTCAGTGCCCGTTGTGTATACGGTTCCACAGACTTAAGCAAATCACCTGCAGCTACTAGCAGTGAGAATCTCCCAAGGCCATCTGAAGCTGTGCTGTGTGCTTACAGTGGCTTGCAGTACAGCAGTGTGGAGAGGCACAAAGAGGAGCATAGAACACCATTTTGAGCAAGCGTGGAAAAAGTACAACCGCTGGTATAAACCAGCATAATCACCAAACCTTTATTCTCAAACAACTGTGCTCCTAAAATCACATTCACAGGCTGAGTAATTGTTTGAAAGTGACTTCACAAAAGAGACATACTTGTAACATCCCCAGTCCCACATCAAAATATGCTGCCTGGGCTTCTGTCCTTCCTCCCCACGCTCCAACATTTTACATATTTCTCTAGACTTTCTTCCAGCTGCTGTACGGATTTGTACTGAATGTTCACTGATCAAAAGGATGTTGGCTCATCAGTTAATAATATCCTAGAAACCCATATCTGTCCTGTAATCTGTGCCCAGGGAACAGCCATTTGCTCCAGAATGTAGTGTTGTTTCCAGATGTTTTAGCAGGTTAGATATTCAAGACTCTCCTGAGCAGGGCTTGGAAAGTGTTACTTTTTGGACTACAACTCCCAGAATCTAGTATTAGGAGTGTAAATCCTGGCTTGTCTCATTTTCACAGGGGAAAACAAAAACAAAACAAAGCATAGTTTTCTCAATAGCTGCAATATTTCCTGAAGTGACTTTAACTACTTTTAAAAGTGAAAGATAGCGCCTTTGATTACTGTGCAGAATAAAAGCAAGTTTCCCTGAAAAAAGCGAAGCCTTACTGCATCCCCAGACTTTCTTCTGCAACGGTTCCCAAAATATGGTGGGAAAATTCTGTACTGATGGTTTGGGTTGACCCTACAAAAATAGTAAAGCAAGGAAACCAGAAGTTAAAGTTTCACCAACACTGCAGGAAAGGAAAAAGTAAATAATAAAGGATCAATCATAGGAGGAAAGGTTGAAGTCAATGGGTATGTTTAGCCTGAAGGAAAGATGATATAGAGGTGAAAGGACAGGCATCTTGAAGTATTTAAAGGGTGTGACATAAAAAGATGAAGCATATTGGTTTTCTTTTGTTCCTGACAAGAGCATGTAAGAAAACTGTTTCAAGAGAGAGGAAATTTCAACTAGACTTTGGGAACAATGCCCAAATGGTACAAGAGTTCAGTGATGGAGCAGACTGCTCCAAAAAGTGTGGACTCCCATCCTGTGGAGTTTTCTAAGCATTGATAGCAAACAACGGCAGCAGATTTCCTACACTGCCAGCAGCAGGTTGAATGGGAGAATCTTTGAGCAAGACCAAGGCAGCGAGTCCTTGTCAACCCTCCTGGGTGGGTTCTAGGAATGCTAGGAAATGTGGCAGACCTCCACCAGAAAGAAGTGTCATGTGGCAGCTAAAAAAGCCAATGCAATTCTAGACTGTATTAGTAGAAGTATAGTGTCCAGATCGAGGGAGGTAATAGTACTACAGTACTCTATTCTCCTTTGGTCAGGCCTCACCTGGAATACTGTGTCCAGTTGTGAGCACCACAATCAAAAAAGGATATTGAGAAGCTGGAGTGTTTCCAGAGGAGGGCAACCAAAATGGTGAAGGGTTTGGAAACCATCTCCTTTGATTAGAGCTGGCAAGTTTAGCCTGGAGAAGAGAATGTGATATGATAGCAATATTAAATATTTGAAGGGATGTCATACTGATGATGAAGCAAGTTTGTTTGCTGCTGCTCCAGAGAATAGGACCCAGAGCAATGGTGTCAAATGACAGGAAAAACATATTCCACCTCAAATTTAGGAAGAACTTCATGACAGTGGCATGCACTGCTACACTGAATACAGAGTGTGGTGGAGTCTCCTTCTTTGAAGGTTTTTAAACATTTGTTGTGGCGACTTTGATTGTGTGTTCCTGCATGGCAGAAGGTGGTTGGACTAGGTAACCTTTGAATTCTCTTCCAAATCTATGATTCTGTGAATAACAGAAGAGCCCATGAAGTCCCTGCCTTGGGAGACACTGGAAGCCAGTAACATGATTTATATCACATTGCCTCCTTTTCCTTCCCTACACAGGTTTGTAGCCACCACTGTCTTCAATGGAAACAGGTTCCACAACTCAACTGCTTGACGAAGCACTTTGGTTTGTCTGCCCTTGGCCTCCTACTCTTTAGTTCCCTGCCCCATTGGCTCCTATTGTCCTATCCAAAACTCAAAGGATGTATATTGTTAGGGCAACCAAATGTTGCTGGCTTTTAAAGCCATCTACATCAAGAAGGAGAGGGAAACTGGAGCTGTTAAGAGTGACAACTTGTCTGCCTGAGAGTTCATGGGGAAGGGATGGTGGTATCAGGATCTATGCAACAGAAAGTCCAGGCACCACCCAAAAAAGCCTGTGCCCCTGTGGGGTAAACTGGGAACAAAAGCAGGAGAGGGCAGCAGGAAAATATCAGTTCTGCATTTGCAGCTACACATTTCCTATCCACTTTTGCCACCCACCATTTCAAACACCATTCTCATGCTCTCCCTTGCTTGACTTTTTTCCTAAAGAAAAATTGTCAAATATGATAAATGTTCACAGGGGAGTTGCACCAGCCCCCAGGATCACACCGAGCTGTCCTTTTCTAACTGCTTTCCTGCTCAACAAGAGCCCTCCCCCACAATGTGGCATCCAGAACTGCACATCACCTTCCAACCCATGGTGTCAAGCATTTGTTTGAATAAGGAATCCATTAGGAACATATTCCTATGGAGAAATGGCTACAGAGTCAAGTCTGGATATAGGATGTCTGAATACAGGAATATAGGCCAGGCAGTCTAGGCCTGGTAGCAAACAACCAAATAATCCTCAAATTCTAACTGGAATGGCTTGGAATAAGCTAAGAATAAAACACCTGGCTACTTCCTACCCATTGATTATTGCAAGAACATAGAAATAGCACTGCTGCATCAGACCTAATGCCTGTCAGATTGGGATTTCATTCCCACAGTGGTGAACCAAATGACTGAGACACCCACAAGTGGGACATGGGTGCAACAGCTCCTGCCAGCAACTGGCCTCTGCAGGGACCTTAAGTGTCTCCCTTACCTCTGATGTTCTCTGGAGACTCCTTTGGGACAGGCTTGGGTTTCTCCATAGATGAGCTTGGTGGGCTCTCAACAGCTTGATGTTCCAGCAGTTGGAAAGAATACTTCATTTTAAGGCCATATTTTCAGAATATCACAATAAAAGAAAACTATCAGAAGCCAGAACCAAACCCATGATGGGTCCAAAGAAAGGACACATTTCTCTCCCCACGCATGAAATTGTCAAAAAACAATGCAGGCAAGGCTCCCGTTCCTTTTTCACCAGATTCATCTAGTCCCTACCTGATGATAATTCCTGGACACACAGTGGACACCCCATTGGATTCTACACATTCCCACAATCCAGCAGCATAGTCATTCCTGAGAAATTGCC
The DNA here is from genome assembly GCF_019175285.1 of Sceloporus undulatus. Taxonomy (NCBI): domain Eukaryota; kingdom Metazoa; phylum Chordata; class Lepidosauria; order Squamata; family Phrynosomatidae; genus Sceloporus; species Sceloporus undulatus. The sequence goes on along the minus strand of NC_056528.1, from coordinate 22,320,737 downwards.
TTCTTCAATCTTAGCCACATTTGCCTGTAAGTCCCATCAGATCCAGTGGGGTTTATTAATGAGTAAATCTGTGGTACCTGCCCTGCATGTGTACATGATAAAACTCTGTGAACTCTGGTCCTTCCTTCCTTGAAGGATTGTGTTTTATATAAGCAGACCCTTGAAAGTCCCCCCCCTCCCGTTTTTGGTCTACAACTCCCAGCATGGACACTGCTGGCTAAGAGATTCCTGGAAATGCAGTCCAAAAGGGTTACTGTACCATGTTTTGATTAGAATTGGTGGCACCAAGTGATGCTACCCACCCACCCCTGTAGCAACATATTAAGGTCCCTTTAAACCATGAAATAATACCATTTGCACACACACCTAAAAACAAAAAACAGACTAGATATCAGGAAGGGAGTAATTCTGCATTCTAAACACCTCCTAATCTACACACCACACTGCCTTCTCTTTGTACAAACAAGATAAAGCTGCGGGAGGGGAGTGCTGTGGTTTCCATAGCCATCTCATCATCTCAGCAGCAAGCTAGGACAAGAATCTTACCCTCGACTTGCTCTTCCCATCTTTGAACCACAGTCTAATTCATAGCCTCTGTCCAGCTTTGCTAAACCATGCCCAGATAAAAGGATAAAGCCCATCCATTTGGGGACCAGTGGAAATGAGGCTGATGGCATGGAAATCAAAGGGAAATTCTACTGATAGCCACTAAAGCAACTCCTAAGCACCATGTGGATTCAGTGAATCTGTGGCACCTTTGCTTACCTTGAATCCCAACCTCAGCCTTGGGTGCAGAGGAGCTGACTTGCAATGGAGCCACACCGGAAGAGCTGGTAGCTCCTTGCAAAAGCAACACAAAAGTCCGATTATGCCAAAGATTCCTCACCCATGGAAGAGCCAGCCCCAATGATTCCACGGAGAGCTTTTGTCATCAGTGGTTTTACTCCCATTTTGTTGACTGTCAGTCTTTGCACAATGTCCATTCCCCCATTCAACAAGTGGGGAAGGAAAATTAATTTTAAAAACTCAGTCTGACCAACCTGGTGGGGAATGAGGATTGGGGGAAGTATTCAACCGAGAAATCTAAAATGATAGAAATGTCATTTTCCACCTGCTATGGCTGGGTCATAAACAATTTAGAGGGCCATCATTCCTCCCCCCTCCCTTTTTTTTTCAAACTAGACTTTAAAGGTGGATAATAGACAGAGTCCTGTTGAACTGGGAGACAGGAGCCAATTGATATTAATTGGGCATTAAACTAGAATACCAAGAGGCCCCTGTGCAAATTGGCAAGGGCTTAATTAGAGTCACAATAAAAAGTTCCCCCGCAGGCAGTTCCCCTTTCTAGTCATTCGCACACACCTCCATCGGCTCAGCCTTTACAGAACAGGGGGAATTATTAATTCACTTTAGCCTGAAAAGCTTAGCCTTCTGCCTTGGTGACATTCATGTCTGTTTTTGCATTGCAGTCGGATGAGCAGAAGGGCTGGGGAGTAGTTGGATATGTCTGCTCAGAAGCAAAGACTGAGCTTGGGATGGGGGGCTTTAAGGGGCCAGCATGGACACTAGTCCCTGTGAGGGGCTGCCAGGGCCTAAACACCATAAGTGGCCATGTGTCCTGCACTATAGAAGGACAGTTCTCTTTTTGAAAGCATCCTCTTCGTCAGGGATGGGTAGTGTTGGCTCTCCAGATCTTTTTAGACTACACACTTAGAATCACAGAATCATAAGAGTTGGAAGTGACCACAAGGGCCATCCAGTCTAATCCCTTGCCATGCTCCCTTCATTCCCAGCTCCCATCATCCCCAGTAGTGAAAAGCTGAGGATGTCTAAGGTGGGAGAGCCCTGGCTCCATTAGCAGCCCCTGGACAATGAACATAGTGTCAGGTATGGCTCCTCACCCTACTCCACTTGGGGCTGAGAATTACTTTATTTTACCTGTAGTAGTGATTTCTAAATTGCCTTTGCTACATATAAATCAGCACATGCAAATGTTATGTAAATGTATAAATATAGAACAGGGGTGGCAACTGTGTGGAGCAAATGCTCATCCCATGGGCCATACTGGCACAGCCTGGAACACTGGAAGGGATGTCACATCACTTTCAGTTGCCATTTTCAGCCCCAAGTGGCCAAAAATAGCTTTTAGAGCTTGGTTTGTTCTTCAGGTAGAGGACTGTCTCTTGTCAACAAGAACACATGGCCAACCTATTCTCCTTAGGCTAAACTACACATGACACACACACACACACACACATATGTTTTTCAGCCCTGGGGGAAAGATGCAGTCCTTTCTTCCCAATAAAATACAACACAGCTGTGGGGAGAAGCTTCCCCCAACGTGCCACCAAATGTCTTAGAATACAATTCCTAACAATCCCAGTCATCATCCTTATGAGGATGATAGGAGCCACAACCAAAAACATCTGGAGCATGTTGGTTTGTGGAAGACAGCAATGGAAGAAAAATAACCCAACCCTCTCTCACCATCAGTCTTCCAACAGCGTCAGAAGGCTCTTTTGCTTTTAAAAAGAAAAGAACTACCGAAGGTACATGGTTCTGCACAGTCTGGGACTGCCTTGGCCAGTTTACATTTGGTGTGTGCTAAAAAAAACAGGCACAAACTGAGAGAACAGAAACATCCACCTTCTTTTACGGTACCTGTTTTGATCTGTGTCTCTTGGACAGACACAGAAGCAGGGAGATCAGCAGGCTGCCCAACAGTGGCTGCTCAGAGGGTACAAAAGAATCACACAGATACATGTGTTAAAAAGAGAAAGAGGAAGGCTCACAGTGGCCCTTGGCACAGTCTGAAACACCTTCCTAGGAAAAGCCTTACCTGTGAAATCCTGGAGAGCTTTAAAGCATAGAGTCTGAGGGTCCTTTCACACTATAGTGTGTTATAGTGTTATAATTCACTGAACTGCCATAGCTCCATCATACTGTGGGATCTTGGGCTTTGCAATTTGGAGGGGAAATAGGGAAGCTCCCTGCCTGGGAATTTCAAAAGACCCCTTCCTAAACTACAAATCCCAGGATTCCAAAGGATGGTTAAAGTGGAATCATAAAGTGCAATAACTGTGTTGTGTCTGAAATGGTCCTTAGAGTCCATTTCTGCCACAAATGGGGCTGCAGTCTTTTAAATGATTAATCAACTCAAGCTGCCCTATGACAATAGGCTGGTTGCAGAGGGCAGACCTTAACATGGGGACTAGTATTTGCTCTTTGCATATTCTTAAATCCCGTCATTTCATCAATGACCATTTCATTTGTCTTGCAGATAATGATGGAGTTAAAAGAGCTTAAACTGAGCTGAATCATGCCCACAGCTTGATTTTACACCTGTCTATGGGAAATTCCCATAGCATTCAATCTGACTTTCAGGTAATCTGCTACCCAGGTTATTAAGTTTGTAAGCCATCTCACATTGCCTTCATTTTATCAAAATGCATCTGTGAAGAAGTTTGCAGTTTGTCCATTTGCTTAATAGACTAAAATGCAACTGATACAAAAGCAAAATACTTAATTCTGGGATATCCTACTAAATTATAAAGTAAAGAAACTGTGGCTCAGTACCTTTCTTTCCACAGCAATGACCAAAGCCCTGCCCCAGACTTATCATTGAGATGTAGCAGTCCTCTCCCCTTGGCCATTTCATGGCTGGTGGATAGTGTGGAGAATCAGAACAGTGTCTGGCAACATTCGCATAGCCAGATGCAGAATGACAACATCATTTGCTGAAACCTCTGGAGGACCCAGTGGACGAGTCTGCATCTGTCTACAGGGTCATAACCAAAGGCTTTCCCAATCCCCTTGCTCTCCCCAAGCCATGAAACGTCCATGGTGGGGTGGGGTGGGGTGGAGGAGGGCTGCAGTGGATCAACAGCAAGTCTGGAAGTGCCAAATAACCAGATGTAGTACAGTTCTGCATGTGCAAATACTATGCTACACTGTGCTATACAGGACTCAGGCCACTATGTACTCAACCCAATCTGACAGTTATGCTCAATACAAGGAACTAACAAGAATTCTCTAGAGCTTGCAAAAAGTTGAACAGATATTACCTACAAAATGCTCAGATCCAGACACAGGAAGAAGAAAAATGAGATCTGAAGTTGTACTTTGTTTCCTAGCACAAATTCAAACATCTGACACCCCGACCTCTTCCAGTATTTAAAAAAGCAGTTCACTACCCGGAAGACATGGAAGCAAAGCATGCATAATCCGAAAGATCTTGGTCAGCAAAAATCCTTATGGTTTTTACCACTACTACGGTTATTATTTTGCAAGGTACAAACATGGATAAAAATCACATCAGCCTTGGAGTATATCCAAGGCACAGAATCCATGCTTCAGTGTCACAAAGGCTAAGGATAGAAGTACATTATGTAGAAACCATCAGTATACCAGCTGTTTATTAGAGCAGGGGTGGGCAAAGTGCAGTCCGTGAGCTGCATGCTGCCCCCAGAGCTACCAGGGATCAAAAATGGGGCTGGGGTTTGCCCAGCATGCTCCAAATACACTCTAAGGGATGTGGAGGGTGTTTTCACCATGTCTGGAGCCTCCCTCAGCCCACCAGGCCTTTTTTGAAACCCAAAACATGGTGAAAATGCCCCCATAAGTGTTGAGGAGCTTTTTCGTGGAAACAATACCTTCTGGGGCTAATGCACCCAGTTAACCTTCCCCAGTTGCCCTCCTCTTGTCAAGAGGGTGCAGGATTTAATAGTATCGAGGATGAAACACTTGTGGATGGGAAGCACTATACAAATGTTAGCAGCTATTATTAGAATTTTGGAACATAACTTTTTCAAAGGAACTTTACTCATGATTACTCCAATCACCCAACACACTTATTCCCTTTACTGCAGTGCAGAAACTAAGTTAGTCATTCCTTAGTTTTTCACTGCTTGCTCAGTTCATCATGATTCATTATGCAACCTTTGCAACAAGCATAAGAGAACGTTGTAATGGCGTACGTCCAACTTCACAATTCACTAACAGGATGCTAGCCTTCATTTCAATGATGCTTACTTTCAGTTATAATTGTGGAGCAGCCTCTCCTAATCTTGGTACCCTCCAGATATCTGGGGACTACGTCTTCCATCATCTCCATCAGTTTGCCCAATGGCAAGGGATTATGGGAACCACAGCTCCACAGGTCTGAATGATGCTATGTTGGGAAAGGACAGCCTATTTATCACGTGGATCTCTCAACTTCTTTCTGAAATGCTCAGGGCAGTGTTACTGTATTATCTCCACAATAATCTTGAGGTTGGGCAAGTCTAAACATTGACATTGACAGACTGAAGAGCACCCAATGAATTTGGAGGCCGGATTGGGGATTTGGACTCAGGCCATAGGTCTAGACTGCTAGGCATACATAACATTCAGTGGCATAGAGATATTCTTGGTACCCCTAAGAGACCCTGTCTGAGAATTAGAACTTGGGAAAGTTGTTTTTTGAACTCCCCAAATCAGCCTTGGGAACTGTTGTCCAAAAACGGAACTTGAGATTGCAAATGAGTGGGGGTATGGTGGGAGAAGGGCCTCTTTTTCTTCTGCCCCTTCCTTGGATGCCCTTCCATTAAAGCACCTGCACCTCCCAAGGGAGACTCTTCCTGGGATATTACTACAGCTGCTTCCCTGAGCGGGAGGTTATTGATGGGCACTCTCCCGCCAATGCCTTTTGCTGCATTAATTAGGTCTAAAAACAAACCACCTCTTCTGCTGACAAATGAAAATACCCGAGCCGATGAGCAATGTGATTTTTATCCATGCTCACTCCCATCTACAAGAGCAATGCTGCTACTTATACTACCTATCATACTGCAACACAAGACCAAGCTCTTGAAGGCAGGGCGAGGGACGGGGAAGTTTGTCTCTAGTGGATCTATCCAAGAAAGCACAGGGTGGGTGGGTCGGGGGATTGTGTCTTGCAATCTACAGCAGGGCACCCACCTGGCAGTGGAGTTGTAATGGGTGGCGTGGAGGCAGGGCTGGGGCTAGTGGTGGTAATGGGCGCAGCAGTGGTGGTCGTGGTGATGGTGGTGGTGGTAGTAGGAGCAGCAGTGGTAGTGGTGGTGATACTGGTGGTAGTGGTGGTACTGGTAGTAGTGGTGGTACTGGTGGTTGTGGTGGTACTGGTGGTCATGGTAGTGGTGGGGCTGGTGGTTGTGGTTGTGGTGGGCCTGGTGGTGGTTTGGGGAGTTGTAGTGGTGGTAGCTTTTGTGGTAGTAACTCTCTTTGGTCGCTCATTTGCTGACGAAAGAAAAATAAAGGTGGGGAGGGGAGAAAGAAAAAAAGAAAGCAAGACACCATGTTTCTCTCGAGACATTTTCTTCCGCAGTCACATTTCAGGCACTGATGTCAGGTCTGGCCATGCCTTGGAAGCAGGGATGGACACTTACTGGCAGGAAGGGGAGGCTGCGAGGTCCTTACTGGTCCCCTCAAGGGATGTGCCCTACCTTCCTATGCCAGGTGGTATATTCTGGTAACTGAATATGAATAGTTCCCTTTTTAGCCACTGCCAATTTTATAACCATACACAGCAACTCAACAAAAACCAATCTATATTGCCAGCAAAAGAGGATGGCACCACTAAGGGACACCTTCATAGTCATCAAAGCAGATTTCTACCACGAGACTTGAGTCATGTTGCTTAATTGTGCCATAGCTCTTTAACTCATTCTGGCCAGGAGGCCAGATTGAATTCAGGCCACTTGTCCTTCCAAAGACAGGCCTAAGCACCACCTGGATCTTCCCACATTTCTACTAATTACTGTGGTGGCATAACCGAAGGGCATGTTCTTTTGCACAAGCCTTCCTGGACTAGGCGGGAGCTCCGTCAAGAAACTATTCTCTGCTTGCCCGTCCATGGGGAACAGAGAAGAGCTTGTTGCAGTGCAAGGGCAGGGCAACATTTGCCACGACATATCTTTATTTCAGTGGAAACCTGTCTAAAGTGTGCCTTCTGACAGCAAGCACAGCCAAAGCCCAAATGAAGTATGGCACTGGCCACACCGGCTTGGGCATTGTGAAAGCTATAGTCTAAAACTATAACTTTTCCAAGCTCTAGTTTGGTCAAAGCTAAAAATGAGCAGAGTTATCAAAGTGACTTTTGTTCAGACCACAATAGAGAGCCCCCCCCCCCCCGCCCCATTAATATTTGCACCTGAGCCGCTTAATCTCAGCTGGGAAATGAGGGCAGGGAGGGGAACTTTTCTCTTGTTGTTCAATAAGATATTGCTGAAATTACTGAGATCACACATGGGATGCCCTGAGTGTGCCCATCACTGTCCAATGGTGCCTCTGTGAGGTGTGGGGAGGGACGTCTTCTGTGCAAGACAGAACTCAGTCTTTCTCTGCATGGAAAAGGTGAAAATGGATGGGGTAGAAAGAGGGGAGAGACAATGTCGAAGGAGGGGGGAGTCTTAGGCTGAACTTCAACTGATGCTACCTTCTCCCTGTTCCCAGGTTAGAAACTAACAGAGAACCTACCATTTTGCATTTCAGCCCATCGGGGCATTCTTGGTGAGGAGAGAAATTCTCTCACTTATAGTTCCACAGTGGTAGAATTCAAAGATATAGCCATGTCAGTCTGTAGAATCAGTATATAGAGAAATCTTGTAGCACCTATGGGACTAACTAAAAATGCATCTAATGAAGTAGACTTTAGGGCCCAGACAGACAAGCCAAAATAAAGCTGCTTCGGGACACTTTGGAGGTATGCTGTTTAAATGACACAAACATCTTAAGAGGCCAGAAGCTGCGCCAAAGCTGCATTCCAGTCCTTAGGACTGGAGTGTGGCTTTGGTGTGGCTTCCAGCCGCTTAGGATGCATGCAATATTTAAACAGCACACCTCCAAAATGACCAGAAGCAGCTTTATTTTGGCCTGTCATTTCGGGCCCTTTAGTCTACAAAAGCTCATGCTGCCAACTTCTTTCTTTCAGGTAGTCTCAAAGGTGCTACAAGATTTCTCTACATACTTATAGTTCCACCGTTCTGCTTTAAACAGAATGCCATTTTGCCAGCAAATGGCCTGATACAGTGCCTTCCCCTTCATATATTTTTAAAAACCATTGTTCACTCAAATCTAACGAAGGTGACAAGTGCTGGGCCCCTGTAGCTGAGAAGCTGAAAACAGTTTCTCGTTGTTATGACAAAAGTTTAATGTACTGCCTGTGATACTGTGATATGGATGAGAAGGGGGGATACGGGGGGAGAGGAGAAGTTCATGGCCTTCCTTCTTGTTTTTAAGAAACCTTTTATTTCCTTGCTTGCTGCCATTCTAACAAACCTCGTGGGGGTGAAAACACGCCAGAGTGACAGAGACAATGAGGTTACTGAAGGTTCAAAGAAGGTTCTTTGACAGAGCAGATGAGGCACAATTAGAGGAATGGGGTAATGTGCCCTGAAGAGGCTAACAGACACAGAAAAAGTGATCCATCTCCTTGCCAAGGGCTGGGCACAGGGGACCATGCACCAAACATGTCACATTTCACCATTTCAAGTTACATTTTTTACTTACTGCCAAAGTTTGGAGCGGCACCTGGAAAGGAAGAAGAAGAAGAGGTCAGTAAAGAGAAAGAAGGGCACAGGTGCTAATTAAAAGGAGCTTTTCTTCCCAGGTACATCGAGTGGCTGCAGGGTATCAAAACAGGCTGCAGAGGGCAAAGCAGAGAGAAGGCTCTCCTGCACCTGCAGCACCTGCAGTGACCTGTGGAGACCCACCAGCCGATGACTGGACTTATTAACAGTCTCTTTCTTTGCCCTTTGCCTGAGCAGGGTCATATGTCCCCATCAGCTTTAACACAACAGCTTATTATTGATAAAGTTACACTTTTAGTGTGTGAGGTTTACCAGAACTCAGCAGCAGACAGTTTTATGAAAGTCTTCATCAAAACAGAAGGGTCCTATGATGACCTTTCATGCATCCTTGCAAAAGAACCGAGAAACTTTTGGGTCATTAGAAGCCCCTTGACCGATTTAGGGTCACCCATGTGTTTCATACAGAAAGCGTCTCCTTCACTCCAAATAGGTTTCATTTGCTCTGAACATCAGCACAGAGCTGCTATCAAGTATGGCATCAGTACTTGATATCAGCACAATTGACTTCAGAACATTTTGATGGCATCACACCCAGTATGTGGGTCCCTGACTGGGTACCATCCGGGAAAAGAAAGAGGTGAGAAGGGGGCAATAGCCAATGAAACAGCTTCAGATGCAGAAAGCAGCCATTTAGACCACCCACCAGAATTAGCAGTTGGGAAGCAGACAGCCCTTGCTCTGTACAGAATCAGCCTTATCCTGGTGTTTTTTTAAATTATGAATTTTAAATTATGGATTTTAGATGTGGATTGGTTTATTGTGTGTGCATCTTATTTGTACTTTAAATTAATGTGAGTTTTAAACTGCTGTGTTTGAACTGATGTTGTTTGTTAATTGTTGTTTTCTCCCACCTTGATCTATGTGGAGAGGCGGGTAAGAAATAAGTATTATTATTATTTGCTACTACTAATTTTCAAGTGAAAATCAGAACCACAGATATTCTTCTAGGCACCCAGTCCTTCTTCCCTATAACCCTCACAGCAACACTATGAATGTGAGGTAGTTCATAGAAACGAAAGGTCACACAATGCTTTTTATGGCTCAGTGGAGTCTCCCACGTTCTATTCCTACACTCTGATCACTACCCCATGCTATATACACTTCTATATACATCATGCCACATTTAGGGTCCCCCCCCCCACTATACGGTTCTAGTAAAAAACAAAGTAGATCTGTTGGGTCTTCTCAACCTTCTAGTACAGAAGACGGCATTGTTTGCACATCCAATTTTCACATGCCAGGGTGCAAAGAAGTCAGACCTGCCACTGTTACTAAGATGGACCAATTTACTTATTATCTCTTGTCAGGTGTTTTTTTTTTTAATGTTTTCACATAAACCTTTGTTACACCCATTTTTTTACAAGTTTGCTTATTTTTTAAAGAAAGCTTAAAATCCATAATTTGACATTTATTTAAGTAGCCCTTTTTGCACTTGTTTTATCTCAAAGCACATTTATCGATTTGGATCTTTCCTTTTTTAAACAGAGAAGTCTGAAATACAGAGAAGTGCCAGTTGTGGTGGCACTCCTGCTTTTCATCTGGAGGGGCAGCTCAGCATAGCTTGTCCCAGAACTAACCAAGAGTGGAGCTTCCCAACACTTCTTATTTATTTGTTCAATTTATATCCTCCCTTGTTCCTGACATGAAACCCAAGGTGTGGGACCCCTTGGCTTAAAGACTCAGGCTGAGTCCAGGCCTTCCTGTCCCTGTAGTCTGAGTGTGAGAGGCAAGCTGGATATGGAGAGCGGGGGAGCCTGAGGGCTGCATGTCATACCCCATGGCTGTCATCCAGACAGGCTCTCTGTGGCTCCTTTGAAGAGCACCAGGCACGCAGCGGTAGCTGACAAGTGTGCTCCCTTTCAAAGCTCCCCGTCTCCCATGCCTGGCAAACACAATGCATTTCTGTCATGGCCTTTGGAGCCCAGGTTTCAGCTTTGATCACCCTAAAGCCCAAACATTTTTTTTTTCAAAGAGAGGAGAGAAATGACAGGACAGAGTGGCATCTTCGGAAACACTGATGGCTTCTACAGCTCATTCAAAGGCCAGGGGCAAAGCACTTTATATTCTGCCGGGGCTTTACTAGCCATCTCTTCCTCAGCCTAGCAGCTGCCATTCTGGCAGGCTGCTTCCTCCCTGCCAGCCAGCCAAGATGAGAACTACTACCTAACTTGCTCTTTTCCTTCTCCCTTCCTGTCTTTTATTCCTTGTATGTCATGTATTAAAGTCAGATTGCAAGTCTGAAGGCAAGGCGCTCTGGGAGGCTTTATGGATACAAGTTTTTGTTGCTTGTTTATGAAGCCCTGAACAACCTGAAACCAAATTTCCTGACAGACTACCTTCTACTTTATAGGGTTCAGCCCTTGAGGTCATTCTCCTACTGGTTTTCCAGGGTCCTGAGGTTTGTGGTCCAGTTATTCAAAGCAAGGAGATAACTGAGATAGCACTTTTATTTCTAAAATTCAGAAGCTTCGGCCACTTGTAGATTTAGACACATGCTGAAAATGCTCCTGGTTTGTCAAGCCTTCCCTGTATACTCCAGCCTATCCAGAATCCATGTAAAAATGTGCTTTCATTTTGTGCACTGTGTGTATTGTTGCTTTTTTTATTCTTGTATATCACTGTGGTGTACTCTATGCTCTTAACAGCCCTGTCAGGTCAGTTGACCTGAGAGAGAGTGTAGCATCTGGCGAGTTTTCATGGCTCAGCAGACCTCTCAAGTCCCAGTCGCTCTGGTCAGCAGCCCATCCTGGCAGTTTTTCCTTATCTGATGATACCAACATTTCAGACCCTGGTGGAGGCACCCAAAGAGTAAGCACACCTGCGTGTATCTTCCCATGGGATTGCTCTCAGGCAGCCTCTTCTCCAGGTGTCTTGAGTCTGTGGATTCCTGGAGCCCTTTCCCTTCGTGTAGATTGAAATGGCCCAGGACATGAACAGTCCCATTGGGCACCTCCTGCTCATGACCACCCAGCCCCCCGATCCTGCAATTATTGCAGTGCCATCATAGCCGATAGTCAAGAAGCATAACACAATCCTCTAAGCGATCACAACTCCTTTATGTGACAACAGAAAAGACACAAGCAAATGACTCACTTCCCTGTGCCCTCAACTGGACCTGAAGCTTTGCTGACTGTCCTTTGAGCTGTCCATGGTCCTGCCTCCCTGCTAGACTCCCAGTAACCTCCTGCCCATAGCTGGCCTGGAGCTGGCAAGCGGATGTGCTCCCAAACTCCTGACCACTGGCCATGCAGGGTAGAGCAGATGAGGACTGTCCAAAACACCTAGCAGGCACTGGAGGAGCCTACTGCTAGGATGGGTTCACAATGACACATTAGATACAAATGTATGAATGGATCTCTCTTGGATGACTACTTACACACATTGGGAGAGCCGTTGGGGCGGGGCAGGTAGGATCCAGCCCTCCATGACTTGCTACGGAAGTTCTTCTTGCACCTGCCACAGTCCTGCCCAGTGGTGTTGTGCTCACATTCACATTGGAGGCTTCCCTCTCTGAAGGTGCATTGATTGGCGTGGAGATTGCACTTGCACCTACAAGAGGGACATGAGACAGAGAACACGCTGTGATCATCATCCTTTTTTCCACTCAATGATGTGTTGAAAAATGTATAATGTTTTGTCAACAGCTCATCCTCAAAGTCATTTACAGCACCATCATAAAGCTGCCACAGTGCAACAGCTTTAGAAATTCATTAAATCACAACAATCACAACACCATACCAAAACCAGGAGGTGTTTTCAAAGCAGTCACTTTTCCCAAATTACAGCCAAAGATGAGCCTGAAGATTAAAGTGCTTAAAGCTTGATGGTTAATATCTAACTTGCCATTTCACTGAATCCTTATGGTATCATGGATCTCGAAAGCTTCCTTAGAGGTCACACAATCTAACCCCTGCTCTGTGTCATCTCTGTACTTCAGGATGCAGTGACAGTAACCCTGACAGGCAGCTGTGCAGAGAAGCCCAAATGCCTCCAGTGAAGGGGAGCAGAGCATGGAAGCTGGCCTTTTTTCTTCCACAACAGCCCAACCTACTTGTGTGGGATCACTGGCCTAGCTGGGGGGGGGGAGGATTCGCCAGGCAACCGGGGCACAGCATGAGTTACCACACTGGAGTAACAGTGACTAGTGAGACTACTGTATGGCACCCATCCCAACAGCTAAATTTCACTCTCCTTCCTCCACTGTTGGGTTTTATCTGGCTCAGGAGCAGCCTTGCAATGGCACTGCCAACTCACAGCTCAACCCACCCGCCTAGTTTTGACTCACTGTGTGCTTTGATCTCCTGCTCTGGCAGGGTTCCCTTGCCTGCATCTCTCTCTTGTCTTGTTTCCAGGCACAGCCAAATATATATACAGAAGGGGCATAATGGATCCAGGGCTTGGAGGATCAAAGTGCCAGGATTATTTGATCACACAGGAAAGATGATGTCACATCCCAACCCACTCAGGCTTCCCCGGTCCTTCTGGGTTTAGCAATAATATGCAGTGTAGCTGCGGAGAGGTGTGTGGATTTTTTCCAAACAGTACTGTAATCTATCTTTGTTGTAAGGGATTATTGTAATGTGTGGTGGGACGGCTTGGTTTGGGATGGGCAGTTAAGAGCCATTAGTTCTACCAAAGGCTTCCTCCTAGTGGAGGTGAAAACTACTAGATCTGTTAATAACACACCAAACACAGATGCCATTTGCACTTAAGGGGTCTCCTTGTGGGTGTGTGGCTTCAGGGAATTTATTTCCTTTACCATTTATCACAAAATATCACTGCTGTGCATTGACCTCTTAAGAACAGCTCAGTTGCCAGTCTACCTTGCCCAGCTTTGATTTTGTCAGTTTTAAGATCTTCCCCGACCTTCTTATGTTAGATATACTGATATCTTAGAGAGTCAAACCCTTTACACAGATTATTGATGTGTCAAATCGTTTAATCAATGGATACATGAGTAACTATTGAATAATTCCTCTTCTGATAGTTTAGTGCCTATGTGCAATCGGTTCTCTATTTCTGAGGCCAAAGTAGGTAACAATCAATCACATTGTCCACATGGCACTTGGGCGTCTAAAGCTTTTCACATGTTCCTGACCACAGAATATCACCAAATGCTGCTCCAGTGACTCAGGATTTGTTTAATGGTAACAGAAAGAGGACAGGATTGTGGGTTGGTGGGGGACTGCAAAAGACAGAATGAGAGAGACAAACAAGGAAAGCAAAATATCTTCCCAGTGTATATAAAAAACGAAATAGCAAATGGGTCTCTTTTCTCTGCCCAGAGCTCCTACAGCACTCTTAATGAGATTTAGGATTTTGATCAATTTAGCTGCCTCCCAACACCTGAGCATCATTCATTCTTCTTCACAGACCGCATCTGGATTACTAGGTGCTTCACATTTAAGGAGGATGTATACAGACTGAACCAGATTCAACAACAATGGCCACGGCTGTGGAAAACAAGTTCTGCAAGGAAAGTTTCAAGGACACACTGATACATTAAGCTTGGACAGCGCTTGGAAACATTATATTTTGGATGACAACTAGCCAGCATGGTCCCACATCATCCAAAATGTGACTTTTCCCTGTTCTGAGCTAGAGGTTCTTCAAAGATCTTAAGAGCTGTCACATAAAAGTCTGTTTAATCTTCTGCCTTAGTGAGCAGGACTTGATTTAATGTGCATAAATTACAGGAAGGGAGATTCTGGTTGAACACTGAGAGAGGCTTCTCAGTGGCAAGGACAGTCGGCAGCTGCAACCCATTATCTGGAAGTGTAACATGCCCTCGCTCATGGAAGGTCTTCGAACAGAGGCCTTGCACACACACATGGATGCTCTAGCTATGAATCTTCCGGATTCAGTAGCAGACTGGTGGGATGGCCTACAGAAAACGTGGGCAACTTTTGTGGGGCTGCGGGCCAAATGTTTATCATGAGTAGCTCCCATGGGTCACACCTTGAAGAAACGGCAGAAGAAAGTGGTTGGATGGGCTATGTTCTATGTTCAGCCAAAAAGCAACTTGCACACAGACTAACTTTTAAGTAAACAATCAGACTGCCCTGGTTAGGCTGTTTCAGACACACCACTGGGCAAGTGTTCATCCCTTTGCTAGGGAGCTGGATTAAATACAACTCTTAAGACGTCAAATCCCACTATTAAAAAAGAAAACATGATATAGGTCAGCTGCTGTAAGAGGATTGGGAGCTGAGGCAATTGAGTCTCTCTCTCATTGTTCTGGCTGTCAGGAGGAGCAACTCAGCCCTTTCTCTTTGTGAAGAAGAGAAAAGCAGGGAGAGCAGGTGTGGAGTCCCCACTTGGCCATGGAGACCCTGGGTGACCTGGATCCCTACAGTTGAGCGGCCATCTCTAAAGACACCATGAAGGCTGGGATTAAAGTTCTCCACAGGATTCCTCCCCTTCCCAGGATCTGCTCAACTCCTTAGCTCAGCAGAAGGGAGAGAAGCTGGGGAGAGGATGGGTCTTCTGGAAGACCAGATGGGGATACCTAGTGGGCCACCAGTGGGCCACTGCCCAAAGCTGTCCCAATCCTGCAGTCTGAAGCCTGTGTAGACCTCAATGCAATTAGGATGGCTTTGGGGGAAAAACTAGCTGGAGATAATTGTAATCCTTGCTTTAGTTTTAGAACTCACTGTTTGCTCCCAGGTTAGGATAAGTGCCCCCTTCCTCTTCACAAAACAGAGGGCCCTTTGCACCACTCCCAGACCTACACAGAGACAAAGAGACCAGCCACTGAAAGGGGGACTGAAAGGAAGACTGCAAAAAGGCTGATTATGGAAAAAGTGGCTTTAGAAATCCCAGGCTAAAAGAGTTGGGGGAAAATCACACTTAAATGCTTGAGGAGTGAAGTCTAAGAGCTGATGGACTGGTGGCGAGGGAGATGTGTGTCTCTCCCCCGCCGCTTCTCCTAGGTTATACAAAACCAAGGCTGCCCATGCTTTGCCTCTGCTGGCATTTTCCATCTGCTCCCATGGAGAAGCATTTACTGCATGACCGTCCACACCCCTTGGAATAGGCAATGACCAGCGTTCAGGTGCCAAGGAGCCTGACTCTCTGAATTATTGAACACCTCAGAACGCTGGCTTCCTCTCCTGTTTTGCTATTTCTTTTTTTAAACAGGGAGAGCAAGCTAGTGCAGGGTCGTGGCAGGTTGTTGCCTCATCACTACATTGTGGTACCCAGGAGAGGAAGTGTAAGGGAAGAAGAGGGCCCAGGGATCAAAGTCTTACACTCAGAAATTTAAAAAAAGGAGGCAGCATGGAAAAGGCCCAGAAAGGCTAAAGAATTGCCAAGGAGGAAGGAATGTTTCTACTGGTGCACCCAGCCCTGTACAATCTTTTGGACCCTCCTAAGATCTATACCAGAAGATGCCCAGACCATCATCATCCAGATTGGATACTGGCCAATGTATCTGGAGAATACCAGGAGGCTGGCCTAATGGGTGCTGGTGTCCAAGGTATTTCTTAGTCTATGTTTAAGAAAGGATGGACTGATGGATTAAAACGCTACTTTTAATACCCTCCTTGATTAGTACCCCATTCCTCAGATGGAAAAGCCCCCTCCCTGGTGGCTTACAAATGAGTAGAAACAAAGACAGTCATTGCCATCTGTCTATGTTCTAGAAGATGTTACACAAAGAGAAGGGGGGAGGAAAAGAAGAAAATTCGCTTAATTGCTTTAACTGGAGACACTGGGACTGACTCCACAGGTTCTTCAGCCAGCCTGATGTGGGGAGCCTGTGGCCCTCCAGAGGTTAAACACCAACTCCTCTCCATTACCATTCACCACGATGACTGATGGGAGTTGGAGTCTAACAACATTTGACAGGAGCAGTCTCCATTCCTTGGCTTAACCTGAGTCAGACCATTTGCTTGTATAACTTTGCAATGGACAATACAGCAAGTTCAGAAAAAGCTGTGCATCATCCCTAAGCTATTGTGTTTCTTTCAAATACGGTTTATTTTGGGGAGGCCTGCACAACATAACATTTCAGTGTGCTGCTTAGCACACTGGGTCCTCAACAGTCTATTTTGGGGGAGAGGAATAGGCTGCTCCCAAATTTCTTTTAAAATATATATTTGCATTTCTGTAAATTCCAGGGTTCCTGCTGATATCTCTCTTGTGGCTTTCATTGGCACCGAGCATCTTCATGTACACCTAGAGGGAGTCTTTTGCAGTGTATCAGGATAGCATTTCTCTTCTACACAAAACAGAAAGAAAAAGAATCCCCAAACATTATATTCTATGACAGAGCAGAAGCTTTAATTCTATGCAGTCCCCTCTTTTTTATACAGTAAGTAGCAGCCAAGGTTTTGCAAAGCATATTTGGTTCAGGGAACTAAGGTCTTGCAAGGAACGCTGCCTTGACTAGTGAGCAGATTGATGTAGGTCCTTTATAGCATTTGTGAGATCCTTCAGGAACATGCCGCAAGTAACCTCCTGCTACACCCCTCCCATGGTTCCACAGGTCAGCCATTCCTCAACTGTCAGGCCCCATCTGCAGGGGAGAAAAATAAATTTCCCTCATCCAAGGATCAATCTTGCCAGAGAATTGCTTTCTGAATGCGACCTTTGAGAATCATCAATCTAATCAGAAAACGATAACCTGAGCAACCTGACCCAGCAACACAGCACTTTTCAGACCAATCAATCAGGATGCATTATTTAATAAGGAGCAGTGGTGCAGCAGCTCCAAATGGCCAGGGCTGACGACCCTCATGGCCGCCTCGCCCTCCAACAAGCCAACGCTTCCACATCTCCTGCATTCCCCTGGGAACTTTGGTTAAATGACTGTCTAGGATTTCTCTTAGCAAAAGAAGAACACACACGCAGAGCTAAGAACAGTTACATTTTGGAGTTACAATGACTCCCAGAATCACCCAACCAGCAGGAAACATTTCTGAGTTCTTTGCACATATCAGTTCAGAGGTAGAAACAGCAAAAAGATCAGAGTAAATAGCACATAGTTGCTCCCTTGGGCTTCTTCTGGTTTTGTCTTATTGGATCTCCAGCTGACTCTATGCAGGAGAAGTTTCGTATCTAACTCACAGGTGAACGTGCGGACAATATGATCGGCTACAGAGGCACAAGGCCCCAAATTTCCACTAGTGGTACATCTGCAAACTTTGCCAGTGATGGTGAACCTTTTAGAGGCCAAGTGCCCAAATTGCAACCCAAAACCCACTTATTTATTGCAAAGTGCCATGTCCCTCTGGCTTTCCAGTGACAAACACTGGCAAACTCTGTGCTGGGCTGAGTGCCACCTCTGGCATGCATGCCATAGGTTTGTCATCACTGCAAGTAACCATCTTCACTGTCCTCATGGCTGCTCTGCCCACAAGCAGAGTCCACGAGTGCAGAGTCCTGGGTTAACCCACATTAACAAACCAATTCTAGCAGGAGCAATTCATTTGTAATCCTAATATGTCTTTATTGCTCATTTAAAACGAGGCCTCCTCAAAATATGCATTGCATGTCTGTGTATCACAATGATATATATAATTTAGGCCTGGCTATCAGACAGGCTGGGTCTCCCTATCTGAGCCTCCCTCTGTTAGCAGGTGAAGGCATTTTTAAATTTAAAAATCCAACTATTTTTTGAGTACCAAGTGTTTTTCAAGGAGGGACTGGTGGACAGCATCAAGTGATCATGCTTCGTTGTCCCATGTGGCTATGTGAAAGAGACTATGGGAGAGGAAGAGAGTGAGTGCATGTGTATTTATGGCTTGGTGGGTGGGTAAGTATTGCTCTAGGCCAGACCTATTGCCAACTGAAGCTCCAGCTGCTGTCTTTTCTAAGCATACCCACTTTCCATAGGAAGGTACAGGTATGTGCCATAGGAATACCTGCAGATGCTCACAACTGCCCAGGACCCAGTGTGCCAAACCAAATCATTTGTCCATCTATGTCTACATCAGGATGGTCCAAAAGTCATTTCCAACTTGAACCTATCACAAGGTTTTCTTGGCAAGATTTGTTCTGAGGGGAGTTGCCTTTGTCTTCGTGAGAGGCTAAGAGACAGTGACTTGCTTGAGATCATCCCGGGAACTTCCATGACTGAGTGGGATTCAAACCCTGGTCTTCAGAGTCGTAGTCCAGTCCTCAAACCACTACCCCACTCCGGGTCTCAGTAATATGTTTCATTATAGCACGTTCTCAATGTCACCTTTTGGGCCAAGGATATAGTCATCACAAAGCCTACTTTAAACAGGAGAGTCCTCTAACTGACAATCTATTTGAGGATAGATGTTATCTGTAGCACTGAGCATGCAAAGGTCAGTTTAATGATACAAGTAAAGATAGAAAGGTGAGTCCTGGGGCAACAACACTTAATGGTTGTACTGGGCAGCAGACACATAAGCTATGAGCCACACACAGTCTTCCTCACTAGATGGAGATGCATTTCATTTCTAAATTTCTATCTGTGCTATATCTATAAACCAGCACTTACAGGTGTTATGCAAATCTATGTCCTATTTTGCCCTCTCTTTTTTGGTCATGCATTTTATGTTTTAGCTAGATGCTGAGGCCTAAAGTGTAGAGAGAAGAAGGCTTTGCATTGTTAAGTCTTCCCAGAAAAGAATAAAAATGGAAGAAGGTCAGGCTCTGAGCATTCATACAGCGCTCAGCCAACCCACCGGCTTTCTGCTATCTGCCAATCCTGGCTGACTCTACACACTACTATTCCTTTGTCCACTGATAGCAGGATCTAAGCTCACACCATCTGGGTTAGCGCACAAGGCCTTGAATCACAAAGTTCAGCTTTTTGGTTTCCAATTTCCCTCAGTTAGGAGCAGACAGGGTCAGAAGGTGGCAAGTCTTCCTTATCAGGACCAGAGAAAAATAGAGTCTTGGGAACATCTGTTCCCTTGAAAAGAGCTTTCTGCCAGGTGCCCAGGCTGTGAGAAAGGAGGTCCCCTCAAGCTCTACTGTCTGGTTCACAGAGTAATATAATCAAGTGGAATTTGCCAGTGTGTTTTCCCCTAACACAGTCAGGACTGAAGAGTGTGGTTTAAACAGAGAAAGCCAAAAGTGAAATGCCTGTTTATGCATTTTTAATGTGAAACCTTTTGCTTCCTCTTGTCCTCTTGAAATGATGCAGCAAGCTCTGAGATTGTCAGTTGGAGACATGCCCGTCCTTGGAGTAGGGGACCCAAGAAAAGGAGCCACAGTGGCATCTGCGGCGGCTGCAGCAGGGTGCCAAGGGAAGTTTGTAGGGATGAGATTACCCCCTCTCCGTCTTCCTCTTGAAGGTGCATACAATATCTGTTCCCAAAAGTCAGCATTTTGGAGGCTGGGCAGCTGCAAGAGAAATACCCTGATGCCAAGCCTAAGTAGGAAAATGGAGGCCTCATTCACACGTTGTTTTTTTACTGGAACACTGGAGTTTATTGCACGGCTTTAATCCTGCACTAGGCATGGGATATAAACACACAAGAACACATATTATCACACAGCTCCATCCCCAGGCAGTATTCATTGCATACATGACCCAGGCTTCCTGGGAGAAGCCAAGAGTGAAATAGTATCCATCCCAGTGCATTTATATCCCGCGTCTGGCTGGGATGAAAGCCCCATATGATAAACTCCTTTATCTCCTCTTCCCACTGCTGCTACAAAACCTCTGCCCATCCACCGGCAACTTCTACCCAAGGAATTCATTGTAAAACAACGTGCACTATAAGTGTGTACCTGTCACATTGAACAAGAGTTCAAGAGCTCAAAATGCCAGAGTCAGCAGCCATGGAAGCAGGAAGTATCCGGTATCAAACAGTCCAGGGTCAGAAAGCTGTGCATTAGGACACAGTCCAGGGGGCTGGGGTAGGAGGGTCTTTCAGAGAGTCCAATAGTCATAAATTAGTCATAAATCATACTTACACAAGCTGTCAACTGAATCCAGTGGTTTGACTGGAGAAAGTTCCCAGCTTATGAAGGCAAATAGTGAAACCTATGCTTTGGTTCCCTGCAGTGTTGAGAGTGTGCAGCTCATGGCTGTGTTCTCTATGATGCCTGGAATGCAGCCTTTCTCTGGTCTGAGCCATACACCAGAGCTTGGGCCTTTTTCAGGGTCAGGTGGCTTCTTCTCCAGCTCCTGAGCTGAAGAAGGACCCAGCTGGATATCCTGCATCTGCTCCACCTGCCCTTGTATGTCTGCTTTGTCTTTTGAGAAAGGCAAACTCTCAGCACCCTTCACTTCCAAGCTGAAAAGCACTCCAAGGATGCCTTCCAGCTGGAAAATAGGCATAAGTTCCCTTTCCCCTTTCTTTTTCAAGACAAAATGTTAAGCATTTTGCTGGCAGTCTAGAAATCCAACAAATGCAATAACTGGCCTTGGTGGGGCCAGAACTTTAAAAATGCCTTTTAAAACTGCCACAGTTTTAAAAGATGATTTTCTGGAGCCAGTGCACCTCACCCCTGGAAGTGGAGTATCCTTCCTTGGAGTATGTGATGTTGTTGTTGTATTGGAGGGCTTGGTTCTAAATAGATTTGGTAGTGTGTTCTGGGTGGAAGCTAGAGGCATGTAAGTATGTGTAGCAATCAGTGGGTATTTGATAGAGAATGCTGCCTAGAAGTCCACTGTGCACTTGTACAATGGTGTCAAGACTTTGTTGTGTGGATTATTCCATGTTCAGGGTGGGAGTTGCTGAAATCCTGGTGGAACTTCTCAAGTGATTGCTTTCCATGTGACCAAATTACAAAGATGTCATCAATATTCCATAGGTAAAGGGGAGATTTTTGGGTGCATGTGCTGAGGAAGGATTATTCCAGATCAGCCATGAAAATGTTTGCATACTGTGGTGCCACGTGGGTGCCCATAGCAGTGCCATTAACATGGGTGGAGGCACATATTATACCCCAAAGTGAAATAGTCATGAGTAAGTACAAAGTGGTGTGACTTGGCCGCTAGCTCTGCAGTAGCCTCATTCATGGCATTCCTGATGGCTTGTAATGCAACCTGGTGTGGGACAACGGTGTGTGGGGATTCTATATCCATAATGGCTAGGATTGGAGGTTGTGGGAGAACTGTATTTTTCACAGGGAATCAGTTTTATCTTTCATGTAACTTGATGGCAGAATATGGTTTGAAAATCGAGTCACCCCAACAGTGAGAATTCTAATTTAGTAAGTTTGCACTGCATTGTGAACAAATTTCTTCCCAATCCTAGTGTTGCTCACCCATAGAGCTGTTCCCCTTTACATCTCCTTTTCACTCTCCCTGTCATTAGGAAATTCACTGAAGGAAGTGGGCAGCTGCTAAAGCCCTCAATCCAAATGGCAGGGCTCTGATGGATGTGACGGAGCACAGCATGGCTTCCTCTCCATAGGACTGATGGGCCTTTAATAAGTCCCATGAGATGCTAGGTGGGAAGGAAGCTCTTTTGTCCCAGGCCCTGGAGAATGCCAGTTTTTCATCCTATCATTGCTCTTTGGGAAAAGCCAATAAATATTCACGTTACCATCGCCATCACCCCCCTGTGTCCTCCTGTTCTTCGCGACCGGTCATTAAAACATAGCCCCACCAGCAGCAGCTCTTTCTTCATGGTTAAATCTATTCTGACATGGTTCTCTGTAAAAGGTTTGGACAAAATTGGCAATCCATGACGTGAAAAAGGCCAGTAACTTTGTAAAGTGAAGTCTGTCAAGAAATGTTTTTAAAAAAAAGAATTTACATTTCGGTGTTCTGGACTATAGCTTTACTCTTTAAAAAAAAACTGCAAAAATAATTGCTGCTTTCATTGAAAGGGAGAAAAGGGGAAATCTAAAATCCATTTTCCATTTTTTTCCCTTTTATCTCTTTGAAAAGCAGGTACAAATAGGAATATCTGAAAATGTTACTCTCTTCTGCACTGAAACTTTTATAAACTCAAATTCTCTCAATCTCAGGCCTGAAACATTTGAAAAAATGTTGATAGTTTCTCCAAAAATGCACCAAAATGAAATGAAACATAGGGGCTATACAGACCGGCACTTTGTGAGGGCTGAGCGTCCGCACGCTCCAAGTCCTTACATCGCCACCTGGGCACCATTTTGGCACACACTCTTCTAGACAGCATGTGCCATGATGATGCACCTCTGGCGCAGCGCCCAAACAGCGCAGCATGGAAAGGGCATAAATATGCCACGGTGCTTCTGACACTCCTTCCAAGGAACCACTTGGGGCGGCTTCTTTTTGAGTCCTCCAAAGGGTGGAACAGGGCTGTAGCGTGCAGTTGCTGCGGCCCCAATCCAGCTTCATAGACTAGCAAAGCCAGACTTTTAAGAAGAAAGCACTCAGAGACCTCTTTATGTATATGAAGGATACTGTTTGGGGTTCTTTTGCCTTTCATTTTTCCATGAAAAATGTAAGGACATTTTTAATTTTGCTACATTTTTGTTATGAAATAAAACTGTCATACAATTAAACTGTTTGTATCCTGTGCATATGCACCTGGAATTGAACCTCCCTGCCCACACTGATATTTTTTTTCCTGAGTAACCATGCAGAGGCTTCTGCTGTTCCTGAACAAGAGTGCTCCAAATTAATAATGAAGTGAATTTTAAAAACCAAACAGTATTGAAAAACTGCAGATGGCATTTCCCTCTTCTATGACACACCTGACCCTTCAAAGAGTATTCCTGCTATGACACACCTGTGCATCACCCAGGAAGCAAAAACAACACAGCTCTTGTTTCAATATATGCTGATTTTATTCAGGGATTGGGAATGCTACTCTGGAATATAATTCTGAGATTTCCTCAGGGAGTATAGATATTGGTGGATACTGGGAGTTTAAGTAACTTTCCCAAACTTAAATTTTAGCCATGTGCAGACTAATGCAAATTTAGAATCACAAAGTGAGACGGAGGCGTTTAGGCCAACTTGCTCCCTACTCAATGGACAAAGTTCTACAGTGAGTTGAGCTAATATGAATAACAGGATCATAAAATTGTAGAATTGGAGACGATTCCAAGGGCCATCCAGGACAACTCTGCCACACGGGAATGAACAATCAAAGCACCCCTGACAGATGGCCATCCAGCCTCTGTTCAAAGACCTCCACAGAAGGAGATTCACTACACTCCAAGAGAGTGTTTTGCACTGTTGAACAGCTCTTACTTTCAGGCAGTTCTTCCTAATGTTGACGTGAAAGCTCTTTTCCTGTAGTTTGAATCCATTGCTCTGGGTCCTATTTGAAGCAGCAGAAAACACGCTTGCTCTAACATGGCATCCCTTCAAATATTTAAACAGGGCTATCATATCACCTCTTAACCTTCTCTTCTCCAGGCTAAACATCCCCAGCTCCCTAAGCCGCTCCTCATAGGGCATGGTCTCCAGGCCCTTCACCATTTTAGTCACTCTCCTTTGGACACGCTTCAATTTCTCAACATCCTTTTTAAAGTGTGGTGCCCAAAACTGGACACAATATTCCAGGTGAAGCAGAATAGAGTGGCACTATTACTTTCCTTGATCTAGACACTATACTTCTATTGATGCAGCCTAAAATCACATTTGATGTGCTCAAGAACCCATTTATTTGTCTTCTTGGCTGTCCATAGTATCCTAAGTATTCTTCTCCAGCACCACATTTCAAATGAGTTGGTTTTCTTTCTGTCTGCTTCCTTCATTGTCCATCTCTTGCATCCATACATGGCAACTGGGAACACACTGGCCTGAATGATTCTGACTTTAGTGCTCAGTTGTATGTCTTTGCTCTTCAGTCTCTTTTCATAGCTGCCCTTCCCATTCCTAGTCTTCTTATTTCTTGACTGCAGTCTCCATTCTGGTCAATGTTTGATCCTAGATATGGGAATTCTTTAACTGTTTCAATTTCCTCATTGTCTAGATTGAATTTGTGTATTTCTTCTGTGGTCATTATTTTTGTTTTCTTTAGGTTAAGCATCAGACCTGCCTTTGTACTTTCATCTTTGACCTTCCTTATTAACTGTTCCAATTCCCAAATGTCTTCTGCTAATATTATGGTGTCATCCACATATCTTAGGTTGCTAATGTTGCTTCCTCCTATCTTAACTCCTCTTTTTACTGATTCTAATTCTGCTTTCCTTATGATGTTTTCAGCACATAAGTTAAACAAGTAAGGTGATAGGATGCAGTCTTGCCTGACCCCTTTGCCTATTGGGAGCCACTCTGTTTTCCTGAATTCTGTTCTGATGGTGGCCTCTTGTGCTTGATATAGATTCCTCATCAAGACTATCAGATGTAGTGGCACCCGCCCCCAATGCGTTCCATAGTGTGTGTCATAGCTTTTTGTGATCTATACAATCAAATCACAGTAAGGGCTGTTCAACAATGGAACACACTCCCTCGGAGAGTGGTGGAGTCTCCTTCCTTGGAGGCCTTTAAACAGAGGCTGGATGGCCATCTGTCAGGTATGCTTTGATTGAGAGTTCTTGCATGGAAGGGGGTTGGACTGGATGGCCCTTGTGGTTTCTCCCAATTCTATGACTATGATTCTATGAAATGCTTTGCTGTAGTCTATGAAACACATACTGATTCTTTTTTGGAATTCTTTGGTGTGCTCCATTAGCCGTCATATGTTTGCAATGTGGTCCCTAGTGCCCCTTCCTTTTCTGAATACTGCTTGTATCTCTGGAATTTCCCTCTCCATGTATGGTTGGAGTCTATGCTGCAGATTTTTGAGCACCATTTCTGCTTGCATGTGAGATTAATGCTATTGTCCTACAGTTGCTGCAGTCTTTTGTATCTCCTTTCTTGTGGATTGGTATGTATATTGAGTGTTTCCAGTCTGTTGGCCACCTTTTTATTTTCCATATTTATTGGCATATTTCAGTTAGCACTAAAGTTGCATCTGTCTGTAGGCATTGTAGCAGTTCAACTGAGATATCCTCTGGTCCTGGGCTATTTATTTTTTTCCCCATTTCCTTTATTGCAGATTCCACTTCATTTCTTAGAATTTGGTGTTTGTCTTCATATGCCTCTTCCTTTCAAATGTCATTCATCCCTTCATTTCTTTTGTATAACTCTTCTGTTTATTCCCTCCAGTTATGTTCCTTTTTCTCCATAGAGCATCCCTGCCCTTGGTTTGAACTTGGCTTTAATTTCTCAGATTTTTTGGTAGAGATCTCTCATTCTTCACTTTTTATTGTTGTGTTCTATTTCTCTGCATTGGTCATTGTAGTATTTCTCCTTATCCCTGCAAGTCAGATGTTGCACAGTTGTATTCATACTTCTAGTTTTGTTCCTAGCTCCTTTGCTTTTGCTTTTCTTCTTTCTTTCATTGCACGAAGTGTTTCATCTTCTATTTCCCATTATGTAATCTGTTTAAAGATGGTGATATAACCATGTTTAAATAAATGAAGGGGTGTTATGTAGAACAGAACTTCTTAAGGTGGTGATCCATAGACCAGTGCTGGTCTGCAAGCCATTGGCTGCTGACCCTTGGAGAGTTTCCAGGTAAGAATGAAACAACTATATCCAAAGGGGATAAATATACTAGTCCTTGGCACACTGGAGGGAAAGTCGACCAGTCGACCATTTCTGCTCAGAAAGCATCAGTGGAGAAAGCTTGTCTTCTGTCGCTCCACTGACTGGTGCATGAACCCATAAACCCAAAGGTGGTGGATTCGTCTTCACTGGAGATTTTCAAGCAGCAGGGGGAGGTCAGGCAGAGTGTGGTACCCAGAGGTACCCAGAAATGCTGGTCCTTTCACCTGGTACCCAGCCTTAAGAAGAAAGAAGGCTGGGCTCTTATCAAATGAACTAGAGAAAGGAGGAAGAGGCCACATACCACAAGGCCTGGAACGGAAAATAAAACACTGAATAATTGTGTCTAATGCACGCATCCTCACTCTGACAAAAGCTTGGTTTATTGTGGTTGTTGTTGTTGTTACTGTGATTATTATTCCCGAAGGCTGCAGCTGCTGAAAGGTTTGTAATATTAATAAATTACGCTGCAATCCCTTTCCCAGGGATTAGTTAACTGTGAAGGATTTAAATATTTTTAATAAAAGAAAGGAAAGGAAAGGAAAGGAAAGGAGGCAGGAAGGGAGGAGAGATAAAGAGAATGCTGCAAGTAGGTTCAAGAAAAGCAGCGAAGAGAGGAGAGGAGATCTTCGTAAATTCCTCAGTAAATGGTTGGTGTTTCTCCAGCTGGATTTTTCATCATGACACTAGCCATGTGTCTGCATCCACCCCCATTAATTTCACTTACCCTGCATCTACCTGAGAGCCACCTGGGGTTAAAGGAGAGAGAAAGTGAGGTGGGTGGAGGAGCAAGATGTGATTATGAGGAAGGACACATTAACACTTGCCCTTAACACCTCACCTGCCAATTGAGCTCTATGTGAGCCAAAATGGAAAGGAGACCAGGAATCTTCCTTATCTTCATCACTCAAGATTAACAGTACAGAAACCTGGAGCGAATGAAAGAATGGAATGGACAGGGTTTGCCTGTTCCCTCCACCATGCCTTCCTTCTTCTGGCCTGATGTATTTGTGCCTGCTAGCCAAAGAAGGGCTTTCTCGTTTCTATTCCTGTCCCAGGTCCTCAGCATCTCCAGTTACCCAGCGGATCAATAGCAACAGGATGAAAGAAATGAAATCTAAGAACAAAAGGAGGGAGGGAGGCATGCATAAAAATAACACCATTCTCCTCCCCACCAGCACACAACAGAATGTGCCTGCTACCCTAATGCAGTTTGGCTAAGATGCTTCCTTTTGATATCCCAAGGGAACTGATCGGAAGCTCATATAATCGGAGTTGGAAGGAACCCCAAGGGCCATCTAGTCTAATTTGCTTCACATGCAGGACTCCACAGCTAAAGCATCCTTCAGAGGTGGCCATTCAGCCCCATGATGAATGGTGACTGAGTTTTCTTGTTTTCCTTTTCCTTCCCATCCTTCCCCCCCCCCTTTTGTGTCTTTTTTTTTCCTTTCCTTTTCAGAGAATGAAGTCTGAACCATCTTTTCTTTTTAAACTTTGATATGCAAGCTATTCTAGCAGGCTTTTCAGTTACAGAGAAAGAAATAAATGCTACAAACAAATAAATGCGCTTTGCTCTTAAAAATGTGCTGCAGTGAAGTAGTAGAAGTGATAGAGAGAAGCCACAGAAATGTCCTAGAGCAAGTGCTTACCATTTTAGCAATGCAACTCAACCATACATTCTCTATGGGTTGGATAATTGAACTACTTCCATGTTACAAGTTACCATCATCTCTTGCTAAGAGACACATCCTTGGAGTTCTCACCCCTGGAGATGTCAGCAGGTCTCTCTGCCAGGACAAGGTCTAAGTCTAGAGGAGTTTTTGTACTTTGGCAAACCTTGCAGAGCTCATCCCGCCAGCAAAGCATCACTGACCTTAGCTGACTTTGGTTGTTTAAACACAAACACTCCCAAAGCATTTCAGCTTAAAAACTGCAACAAGACTACTGCTATCAAGTGAACGATATTTTTATTGAGTTTACAAAAGCAATGGCTTCTTTCAGTGGGTATAAGGCTTCACAGCATAGGTTTGTAGACAACCTGGAGCCATGAGATGTCCAATCACCGCCTGCCCCCTGCAGATTGGGGTGGGGGGGGTAAAGTGGGTACCTGCGTCATCCCCACACCATGATCCCAGCCACTCCACTACTGTACTCCTACTTGCAACTGCTCAGCATTCTGGGGAAGCAGATGGACATTACGCCAGGCTTAGCCAGGTGGCAGGAAGCAAACACCAGATGATGGCATGCAGTTCTAGGTAAGAAGCAGGCAGTTCACCAGAGGGCAAAGCAGACAGGGTGTGGGCAGGTAAGCAAGTGCAATGAGGAAAGGAGGACAGAACTGAGAACGGCCTGGAAAGTCACTTTGAAAAAAAGTGCAATGCTTTCCTAAGAAAAGTTAATCTGAGTAGTCATTACAGTACATACATACACTCTCGAGTTGTACATGACAATTACTTCCCATTACATTTGGAGTGGGGAATAAGTAGTGATAAAACGTGGAGTTGTTATTGTTGTGTGAAACGTTAATGAGGGGAAAGCATGAAGAGCCAACAGTTTCCTTCTGTAAAGATCAACCAGCAGCCCAACTTACAGGACCTCACTAGTTTCAGATATGAAAAAGAGAAAGAGGCATACTTGCAGACACATTTCTCACTGCTGAGAATAAAACGGTCATTCCTTCCCAATGGTCACTTTGAGTTCAGCCAGGGATGTGAAAGAATCTCACTGCTCCTGAGATCTGTCCCAGTTCTGGTCATCCTAAGAGAAGGAGTCTGAACTGAAAGCCTTTGTCATTCTCCTCAAGAGATCTCCGCTCTGGTGCCAGACTGAGAGGCAAAAGGATTGCCTCCCTTTATGTTTGCCATAATTTGCAAGAGTTATAAACTTAAATTAGGACCACAAAGTATAACTATGATTTTTTTAAACAGATGATTAAAAGAAAGAGCCAAAATGGGTATGAAAATAACTGGCTTTGAGAATTCAAAGTCTGAGTTTGAAAAACTAGGGATGATATATAAAATGTATAAGACTTTATTTAAAATGGAAACTGAGGATGAAAAGATAAAAAAAAGTATGATTAAATGGGCACAAAATGTAGGCCACAGTATACATTTAGAGCAATGAGAGAATTTATTGGGGGGGGGGGAATGAAATTAATCTTGAATCATATAATCATCAAATCATCGAGTTGGAAGAGACCCTAAGGGACATCCAGTCCAACCCCTTTCTGCCATGCAAGGAGACACCTGCTAAGCCCTCATGACAGATGGCCATTGAGCCTCTGTTTAAAAACCTTCACAGAAGTATAATGTCTAGATCTAGGGAAGTAATAGTGCCACTCTATTCTGCTCTGGTCATGCCCCACCTGGAATATTATGTCCAGTTCTGGGCACCACAATTTTAAAAGGATGTTGAGAAACTGGAGTGTGTCCAAAGGAGGGCAACTAAAATGGTGAAGGGCCTGGAAACCATGTCCTATGAGGAATGACTTAGGGAGCTGGGTATGTTTAGTCTGGAGAAGAGGTTAAGAGGTGATATGATAGCCCTGTTTAAGTATTTGAAAGGATGTCACATTGAGGAGGGAGCAAGCTTCTTTTCTGCTGCTCCAGAGAACAGGACCCAGAACAATGGATGCAAGCTACAGGAAAAGAGATTCCAGCGCAACATTAGGAGGAACTCCCTGACAGGAAGGGCTGTTCGACAGTGGAACACGCTCCTTCCTCGGAGTGTAGTGGAGTCTCCTTTCTTGGAGGTCTTTAAACAGATGGCCATCTGTCAGGGATTGAGAGTTCCTGTGTGGCAGAATGGGGTTGGACTGGATGGCCCTTGTGGTCTCTTCCAACTCTATGATTCTATGATCCATTCCTGTCTTCCCCACTACCTTCCGACTTATCATTCACACAGAAATAGCATGAACACAAATCAAATGGGAAATCAGCCATCTTAGCTTTTTTTTCACCTTACAATGCTTTTTGCTATCCCCATCCTACGCAGACACAGACGCACACACAGAGTTGAGGTCACAACACAACATATGGTGCAGAACAGCAATGCAGAAAAATAAAACCAGCAATTGAGGGGAAGTGGGGGAAAGTTACCCAGGGGACAGAGCTTCACAAATGCTCTCATCATATGTCTGAACTCAGGTGGGCTCCATGTGGCAGACGGAGTTCTGGGGAAGGAGGAAACACAAATGGCATTTGCTGTTTAATCATGGATACTGGTACTTGCAGTCAGAAGCCTCATAGACCACCTTTGGACAAGCCAGATGAACCTGTGTGCCCATCACAGGTCCTAGTGCTGTATTGCTTTATTCCTTCCTAGGATCCTCAGGCCAGCCCTACCAGTCAGGACAGTGAGGTTCAAAACACACTGCAGAAATAATCCAGTTTGAGACCACTTTAACTGCCCCGGCTCAGTGGTAGGGAATACTGGGAATTGTAGCTTATTGTGGCACCAGAGCTCTCTGACAGAGAAGGCTAAGTGTCTCATAAAACTACAGTTCCCAGAATTCCCTAGCACTGAGCCAGGCAGTTAAAGTAGTTTCAAACTGGATTATTTCTGCAGTGTGTTTTGGATCTGAGGCATCAATTTAAAGCAGTGTATCTTAAATTACCTGATATGGTGCATTGGCAGGTTTCCTCCCACCCCAGTATGCCAGGGATTAGCACCATGTTCTGCAGCTACAAGTTTCCTGGAAACTTGTCATGGACTGGTATTGGTTTTAGTCCACAGACCATCCCTTTGAGGAGCCCTGATCCAAGGCATGGGTGAGCCATGTGGGGTCTTCACCCATTTTTGCAGCCAAGGTGCATTGCTCCTCATGTGCCTTGTTTGGGTATAATAAAATTTTAAACAAAGGGAGTTTGAAACTTGAGCTGAACCTCTGGCCTCTTCTTCATTGCCTTAGACCAGGGGTAGGCAACCTTTTTGAGCCGGGGGCCGGGTTGCTGTCCCTCAGACAACTGGGGGGCCGAAGCCAAAAAATAAATAATTAAATATTTTTTAGAAAATTAAATATATAAATAACCCAGGACAAATGTAGGACAAAATTTTCAAATGGAAGACACTTTTTTTAAAAAAATGGAGGACACGTGAAAAAAATTGCTGAATTTTTTTAAAATGTTAATATAAATGCATGTTTCTGAGGCTTCTATAGACAATTGCCCCCCAAAGGCCCCAGCGGCAATCGGTGGCAGGACCAGGCCGGGGGGCCGGTCCCAAGGCCTTGCCGGGCCGCATTCGGCCCGCGGGCCGCAGGTTGCCTACCCCTGCCTTAGACAATAAAATGCCTTGAGCTAGCCCTGCTGAAGTCAGCTTGCAAAGCAAACAGGACCTGGGGTTGGATTGGCAGCAACTGTAGTGCTAGTGGCAAAGGAGGGGAGGCCTCATGAAAACATATCTGCTTTACATCTTTAAAGAAACAGACTGCCTTTTAAATATCCACATCATTACCTCCAATTTGCAACATGCCAGCCTTTATGAGGCACAAAGAAAACAATGTCCAAATGTTCAGAGCTGTTCCAAAGGGAATTGCAGAGCACGTTTCATGTAATAGAATAAATTCCAAAGCAGTGTATACCATAGCTGTGCAACAAGAATGATTCATAGAAACACAGATCTGGAATGCTGGAAGTGACCCCAAGGATCATCTAGTCAAACCCCTGCCTATGCAGTGATCCATAATAAATCATCCCTGAAAGGTGACCATCCAAATCCTGTTTGAAAACACTAACATCTTCTCATTTAGCCCATTTCTTTGCCAAGCAGTTCTCTCGCTGTGTCTGCATGGGCCAGAATATTCTGAGAGCAGCCCGGAGTATTCTGGCCCCAAAGCTGCTTCAAAGGCTCCCCCACACACACACACATACACACTACCAGAGCATTCCAGACTAAGACCAGGGAGCTGTTTGCACATGTGTACCACTGTGCTACCCACTGCCGCTGGTGCGAGTCGTTCCCTCTGAGGCTGAAAACAAGGCACCCAGCATCAGTCACATGGCTGGGTGCCTCGTTCTGACCTCAGAGGGAGCGACTTGTACCAATGGCAGCAGCAATGGGTGGCACAATGGGGTGCATTGTGAACAGCTGTGTGGCACACCAGAGGGCTCTGGATTTTCTTGGACGATTCAGAGCAAAGGTTGAGTTTTTTTAATATATACTGAGGGTGGTATACAACAGATTTGGTGCTGAACTGACCTTACATCATCTGGACAGTCTGTACTAGAACCGGTGATTGAGCTCTGGACTGATTGCCATGAGGACAAAGGGAATCGTAGAGTTGGAAGAGACCACTGGGCCATGCAGGAACTCTCAATTAAAGCATCCCTAACAGATGGCCACCCAGCCTCTGTTTAAAGACCTCCAAGGAAGGAGCCTCTACAACATTCCAAGAGAGTGTGGTCCATTGTCAAACAGCTCTTACTGTCAGGAAGTTCCTCCTAATGTTGAGGTGGAATCTCTTTTCCTCTAACTTGCATCCATTGTTCCGGGTCCTGTTCTCTAGAGCAGCAGAAAACAAGCTTCCTCCATCCTCAATATGACATCCCTTGAAATATTTAAAGAAGGCTATCATATCACCCCTTAATACCCTGCTCCCTAAGTCGTTCCTCATAGGGAATGGTTTCCAGACCATTCACCATTTTAGTTGCCCTCCTTTGGACATGCTATGTGTCCCGTGAGGACATGGCCACAGTTAGAATTTCCTAATAATTCAGTAAAATTTCTTGTAACTGGAATCCATTGGCTTGGGCCTTAAACTGTGGAACAGCAGAAAGCAAAGTCATTCCATCTTCCAAATGATGAACAGACCTTCCAATATATGAAAATGGCATTATATCACCTCTCAATCTTCGCCAAGTGAAACTCACCCAGTTGCCTCAATCATTCTTCATAGGGATTGGTTTCCAGATCTTCTACCATCTTGGTCACCCTCTTCTAAAAATGTTCCAGCTTATCAATAGCTTTCTTAAACCATGATACCTAAAACTGGAGATGAGGGAGGTCTGGCCAAAGCTAAACAGAGTGGCTGTTTGCATTACTTGCCTTGACTGGGGTCCAATACTTCTGTTGATAGAGCTGGGAATCCCTGACTGCCTGCACACTGACAATCTGGGTATCTTTTGCTGCCTACATTCCGATTGCCAAATTCTGTTTTCTCCAGGACAAACCAAAGTACAGTTGTTGGGGCACATCCAGTAGTTGTTAGCTTCTAGCCAACAATAACCATCATGCTTATTTAAGCAAGTCTCATCCAGCCATCAGGGCCCATTAAAGAAACATGTTTAGCTACTCGCGCTATTCCAAAGCCAAGACAAAAGATCACTGAATCATTTAACAGTCAGGACACCACATCACAGGATGAGGCCTCTGCTTCCTCAGCTCAACATTGTGCAAATCAAATCACATATCCTGCTTTATCAGACAGAAATTGGACCGGTTCAAAAAGCTTTGTGTCCAAGACTCTGCTGAGCACAGATGGTCTCCTTCCTCCCCACTTCCTCCCCACTTCTGCACAAAAGAGAAACTGGAGAAGTGCAGACATGTTTGCAAATTTCAAAAAAGTGGTGAGTGCCTAATGTTCGACCCCTGTAGAAAAAAGCCTACAGCAGCAAAGAAGGAGGGTGAGGCTGGGCAAAAACAAGCCCCTACAAATTAGGTTTTAGGATAATTCACGCCAATGAAGGATGCCACTGTTTGACTTTCATGCAAGATTCTGACTTTGCATCCCAATTTGGAGGATGAAAAATGCAGGGGTAAAAATGAAACTATTTCCCCTGGGGCAGTAATTTGATTCAGTCACTGTCTCTTGTCAGGCTAGACTTCAGCAGCACGCCAAAAGAGCAGCCTTTCAGGGCATTATGGATGTGTGTGTATGTGTGCATGTGTATGTGTATCAGACTGGCAAGCACCAGAAGAAGGAAAGCATCACCTCCAGGAAAGGGACACTCTAATGGGGCCTAGCTGAAGTTAGCATAATGCAGTTATGCTGGTAGGGGAATGGGGGAGAAACTTCTAAGTTTAAAATGCAAATTTTAACCTCCTTCCCTCTCTCTATCCTCTTTCACATCAAATCTTTAAACGCTGCTTCCAGTTCTTACACTGCTGGGTGAGAGTAAGAAGAGTCCTATCCATGTACGTTCACAGTTTGCTTAAGGTCACAGGATCTGAAGTTCTATTGTGTCAGGTTCTGTTGTATCACCCTCCTCTCCTCTAGGTTCTGCTTTTCAGCAGTGAACAGGACCTTCCTGAATGACAATCAAACCCATTTGAACTATTTATGGATGAAATTTATAACCTGCCGTTCCTCCAAGTTGTTGAGAGAATATGTGGCACCACAAAAAAAGAGATGCAAAGGAGGGGGGTCAGAAAGAGAGGGGGAGGAAGTTGGAAGAAAGGAAAAGGTAGTAAAAAGAGAGAGAATGAAGGATAAAGGATCTACACTGCTCATCTTTGGTTCTGGCCTCACACACTGTTGGCTTCACCCCTGCCCCACACAAATCATTCTGTGCTCCTTGATAAACTAGTCCAAATATAACATCTAAATACAGACACAAACATAGTTATCTTCCTGCTGTGAATGTTTTTTATTTTGGGAGACCTCATCAGTTTAGCAGTATGACTAGGTCCTGGGCTTATATAGAAGATCATAGAATCATAGAATTGTAGAGTTGGAAGAGATGCCAAAGGCCATCCAGTCTAACTCCTGCCACACAGGGAGACCCAGTCAAAGCACGCTCGACAGATGGCCATTTGGCCTCTGTTTAAAAACCTCCAAAGAAAGAAATGCCACTACTCTCTGAGGCAGTGCGTTCCACTGTCGAACAGCAATTACTATCAGGAGGTTCCTCCTAATTTGGAGGTGGAATCCAGTGATTCATGTCCAAGTCCCTGGAGAACAGAAAACAAGCTTGCTCCATCCTCACTATGACATTCCTTCAAGTATTGAAACATGGCTATCATGTCTCCCCTTAACCTTCTCTTCTCCAGGCTAAACATACCCAGGTCCCTAAGCTGCTTCTCACAGGGCATAGTTTCTAGAAATTTCACTATATTGGTCACCTTCCTCTGGACACATTCTAGCTTGTCAACATCCCTTTTGAATTGCAGTATCTAAGACACAGTATTCCACGTGAGATCTGACCAAAGTACTATTACTTCCCTCGATCTAGTCACTACAGTCGTATTGATGCAGCCTAGAATCGTATTGGCTATTTAGCTGCTGCATCACAGAGTTGATTCATATTTACCTTGTGATCTGTCAACCAACTGTAGATCTACCTAACTAGCACTGTGTAGTCCACATTTTACTAGCTTGTTTGCAAGGATATCATGTGGGATCTTGTTGAAGGCCTTATTGAAATCAAGATATGCTACATTCACAACATTCATCTACTAAGCTTGTGACTGTCAAAAACAGGGATAAGATTAGTCTGGCATTACTTGTTTTTGAGAAACCCTATGCTGACTTTAAGTAATCATGGCATTCCTTTCTAAGTGCTTACACTTAGTCTGTTTCGTGATCTACTCTAGAATCTTTCCTGAAACCGATGTCAGGCTGATTGGCCAGTAATTATTTGCATCCAAAAAAGCCCCCCTTTTTATTGTTTTTTAACCTCTCTAACAATGAGCTTATTCTACACTTTAGCTTTTCTGATTATCTCCCTATACGAACTGCTATTTCTCTGAATCCCACTTTGTTGATTTCCCCCCTTTTCCATTGTACATGTCCCTTTTAAATCTTAGCTCAGTTGAAACCTCTTTAGACATCCATCCTGGTTTCTTTAGACGCCTCCCATTTTATTATGTCAAAGCCTACATGCCATTGCAGTTTTTCAGGGACATTTCATTTATATGCCACTTTGCTGTTTACATTCCCCTCCACACACACTCATGTGGATGTTTCTGCATGACAACTAGAGATAGCACTATGATGCACCCAAACAACCAGACCCTGGCCTGAAAATCCTCCCACTGGCCTTTTAAAGAGCAGAAGATTCCTTGTGGTTTTACACTGCGACATAAGTAGCTTGTTGGAGACCCCTCTGGAAATGTATTTTTGATTCCCATCATCACTCCCACTCTCACAAAAAACATGGACCCCACAAAAAGGAAATGGAAGATCAGGTTACCTGGCCGTGACTTCAATGTTGGAGACGGCATAGAAATACTTATACAAGTTCTCCCTCTGCACATAGGTGCCTCCTAGCGCCGGTCTCAAGAGCCTCAATCGCAAGTCTGTCAAGGTGAAGAAGTCCTTCAGGCCTTTGGCACTCTCCAGCCGCGTGTAAAGGTTGTCCATGTTTCTGAGCTCGGGCCCAGCAAAAATAGCAAAACGATCCCTCACCTCAAAGCGGACATTCTTCTCCTTTTTGGACCCCGCCCAGCGGGAGTAGTCCTCAGTGCAAATTACCCTGTTGGCGCTGGTGACAGAGAGGTCCCGGACCCTCCTGGCTTGCATGCCAAAGGCTTCATTGCAATCATCTGCGTAGTACTGGTATGGGTGCCAAGTCCTCCCATTGTCCAAGGACTTCTCTAGCAGCATCATAGTGGGACGCCCATATTCAAAGGTCACCACAATGTCATCGGTCAGCTCAATGCTCTTGTTCCAAGAGAGTGTGATGTTGGCCAGCAATGGCTCTGGATAGCGGCTCCATGTCATGCTCTGCCAGTAGGTCGCCAGGCCTTCATCCTCCTTGTCAAACATCAGCTTGGGTGGGTGAGCTAGGTCTGGGTTGGAAGCATCACATTCATCACTGCACATGTAAGGGTTTTCCTGAAAGAAGAACAAGAGTAACAAGAGAAGAAAGGGACAGTGGATAGCCAGAGCTAACAGGGCACTGAGCGAGGGTGGAGGGGTCAGCTTTGAAAGAGTCCCCATGTGCCCAAGGAGGGTACCAAAATGTAAGCAGTTGTGTTGATTCATTTTACATATTCCAAAGAGCGGAATAACTTCATACTGTCCTTTTCAGGACCAGCCAACAGTTGTGGAACAATAAGCTGGCACAGAATGGAGCAGCATAAGGGAGACCAGGCACTAGACCAGAATCAATTGGAAGGTCCCTCTGTGATGCACAGTACTTTTTCAAGGTGTTCCAAGTCCCGGCTCAGTAACATAATGTAGGATCTAAATTATGCAGCTGAGATGGAAAACCTTAGCAGGGAAACCAGGAATGGATTTGTATGGGTCAGTTCCCTGGGCTTAGCATGTGTCCAAAGCTTCCCTGTCTTACTTCCCTTCCACCCACCTGCCTCAGCACAGGGACATAGCCAAGGGGGGGTGGGGGGTCCAAACCGCACCTTCCGTTAGATACAATGAATGGTGTGTGCCACTGCACCGCCGCACCCAAGCCCCATTATAATGGTGTCACTTAGTCTGGAAACCCGTCCCCCCTTCCCAAAATCCTGGCTATGTCCCTGCCCAGCAACTGCTATTCAGGTTCTCTGTGGTCATTCCTAACAGCCATACGTAAACCTGCCCTAACTTCAGTTGGAAGTTGTGAAGAAGACCAGTGCCCCCTCCCACCCCGTGCACCCGTTTCAAGTAGTCCTGTCCACAAAGTCCTGGTCTTATTGCCTCATCACGACAGGGAAAGAACCCTTGGCTCTGGCAAGACAGCAGTTTGTAAGCTCTCGCGGGTTCTACCAGCTGCCATAGCTTCAGGTATTGCCCTGGTGACAGACTGTGTACCTGCCACCTGAGGACCAGCATAACTAAGAACCAAAAGGTTGGCCATCAGATGACAAACTGGCCATTTTTAAGTAAACAAGGATAGTGTGGAATAGTTGTGCTTGCCATCACTGGAGGAGCATCCAGGACTGATGGCATCACAAATCTCTGCGCTATTCAATCTCTC
Source organism: Sceloporus undulatus (assembly GCF_019175285.1). Classification (NCBI taxonomy): domain Eukaryota; kingdom Metazoa; phylum Chordata; class Lepidosauria; order Squamata; family Phrynosomatidae; genus Sceloporus; species Sceloporus undulatus. Next base: position 22,282,809 of record NC_056528.1, on the reverse strand, counting down.
CTTGCAACCCACAGATACAATGGAAGCTTCCCTAACTTTTACCAGGCCTGTGCTGTTAACAGCCAAGTGTTCTCTCTGTTTTTTCCTCCAAACTGATGAAAACATTTCTTTTGGCAGCTCAACCCTGCATCCTCACCCTACCAATATATTTTAAGAGAAATTATGTTATTAATGGCTAAGCTATAGAACATTTTCAATAAAGCTGGCATCTGTTCCAAACATCAAAGGTACTTTAAAACACACATACACACACACACAACTTAATTTATTATCCCTGCCAGGAAAAAAAGAACAAACAATATCAGCCTTATTTGAAAAACAATCATCACCACCAGAACTCTCTGTTGTGTGTGCTGCTGGCTTCTTATGGGGACAAGAAGAGAAAGATCAATACTGAAACAGGCAATGGCTGCAGAAGACCAAAGGCAGAACTTTTGAGTCGGGTGAGCTGATGCCTTCAACTGAGACCCCTGATCAGAAGAAGTTGCCAGGGACAGTCCTCTGTGTTTCCTCTTTTTGAGAGTGTCTGGGATGTTTCTAAAAAATGTGTCACTGCCTTCATGCATGTGCTGTAGAATTCCTCAGGAATAGGCAAGCAAGGGCGAAGATTATGTTTTACATGCAGAATGTCACATGGTTGATCCTACACATCTCCAGATCGGGTTAGGAGGACAGACCCCAAATTGGAGCTCACAATTGAATTTTAGCTTCTAATTTACAAATCTGATATTAGGGATATTGAGGTAGTGAATGCCACTTAGCTCCAGAGGCTGTTCAGGAACATCCCCCACATGTGGGCAGAAGGGCATCTCACACTGCCCCAATGAGCCATCTCTGGCAACAATCCCACCCCATCATGGGTAGGAAACATGCAGCCCTCCCTATGCTGTTGGACTGCCCCCCCCAGGATTCCTCCCCAGTGAGTATATTGGCAAGGGCTGCTGGGACTTGCAGTTCAAATGACATCTGGAGGGCCACATGATTCCCACCCCTGTACTAAATGCATGTCAATGTGCAAGGACTGGGGAAAGGATTTGTCTCATTCCACTGACCTGGAACCTGTGACTGGCACACTTATTCAGAATGGGTTGCGGGAAGGGAAGAGACCAGGAAGTCAAGGAAGCCAACCTGGCCTTGGCCTCAAATGGGTTCCATGCCCACACAAGAGGCATCGCCCCCACTCCTGTCTTCTTTTGCACTTCAGGAGTCTTAAGGACCTTGCTGTACCCTTGAGAGCAGCTTATGCATCAGCTTGGGTGTCCTAAGACCCCTCAGTTTCCCTCTGGCTTAAAGATTACCCGATTAGTTGGCAAAGTCCCTGTTTTGCTGAGGACACTGCAAATGCTTAAGAGAAGGCAGAGTTTCCTTCAGACCCACCAAGAGGCTGCAAAAGGGAACCACTCATTTTCCAATTCATTATTATTATTATTATTATTATTATTATTATTATTATTATTATTTGCTAGGAAGGGGAGAATTCCCAGTTGAGAGCTGTATTCGGAGTTGAGCGCAAGACGCTCTGATGAGCAACTGGTACAAGGTAGCATCTTCATCCTCCCACCCCCCCCCCCAGTACTCAAGAAAAACTGTCCCTCATAGCAGAGTCTGGCCCCCAAGCGAAACGGGAGATGTGTAAATTTCTAGCCTTCCTGCTTCTGCCCCCCCCCCCCCCCCCCCATCCCTCCGCCTGCTTCTGACCTGACCTGTGAAGCCCAAAGCTCAGCTCCAGCTCCGAGGAGGAGCAGATGGTCAGGAGCGCTAATGAATCGGCCTGGGTATTTACTGAGTCTGTTCCTGCTGGGGGAACGATCTTAATAAACAGCAGCCATCAGAAATAAACCCTACAACCCAACCAAATGCTCTGCATTTCTTGTTCGTGCATAAACTTGCCTACCCTGTAGGATCCTAAAATAATATTTGCAAAAGCCACTGTTTGCCAGAGTAATTTGCCTTTGCTTTTTAAGCAGTCTAGGGTGTGTGTGTACATGTGCACACACATACATATACACATGCACACACTCACATAAAGCTGGAATTGTCATTCGACAGCATCTAACTCCCTCTGACTCCCAAATTCTCCAGACTAATCTGAAGATTAGAGTGGGTCCCAGTGCCAATAATGTGTTGCTCCCTTTCTCAAATTCAGGGCACAACTGTGGATTAGAGGGCACATGTGGATTTATGGTCCCACCTAGAGTACTTTACACATATACACCTGGCATCCTGAGTAGACTAGTCAAATATTCTTTAAGGGCTCGGGACATTATTTTGGGAAAGTAACATTAGCCAAATGCAGAGCAATGACTCCCACTCATTTTGAGAGTAAAGTTGTCCATAGCTGCATGGTACAAGTCTACATAGGGACCACGAAACGCAGTGTACAAACACGAATCAAGGAACACAAGAGACACTGCAGACTGAGTCAGCCAGAAAAATCAGCAGTAGCAGAACACGCTATAAACCATCCTGGGCATAAAATACTGTTTGATAACACAGAAATTCTGGACCATGCCAACAACTATCAGGTCAGGATGCACAGGGAAGCCATTGAAATCCATAAACATTTGGATAATTTCAACCGGAAAGAAGAAACCCTTAAAGTGAACAAAGTTTGGCTACAAATCCTGAAAAATAGCAAAATCAGGACTCAGCAAATGCAAATGAGAAACAACCCAGGATCAGGGGCTTTCCCAGCAGACAATATGAATGCCAGCCATGAAAGCCTTCGGCTTCACGTCATGTAACTTGTCTGTACCTTTAAGCCCATTTAAAATTCTGGCTGTGGTATACATTTAGAAAGTAGGTTGCCCTAACACAATGTATTTTTCAGTGTACCCTGAAAAGAAAGGGACCAATGATTACATCAGGGTCCTTAGTAGTTCAGGGGTGTGAACTTGAGCTCTCCAGCAAAGAATTCCAATTAGTCACCCCAACTGAGAATCCCAGAAACAGAAGAAAGAAAGAAAGAAAGAAAGAAAGAAAGAAAGAAAGAAAGAAAGAGCAGTTTCTCTTCAGGTATTTCTTTTAATAGGTATAATGTGAGATGAGGTTGAAAGAAAGAAAAAAGCTGATTATAGTTTCATCCAACCATAACATCCATAACATCCTCTCAACTGAAATATATATTTACAGGCAGACATATAGCCTTTCATTTTCTGAGCCAAATTAGGTTGTCGAATTTGAGAAAGGACAGAATGATATCACTAGGAACCTAAAATAACATCTGTCAGTAATTACTTTTCATGCTCCAGGGCCTAAATTGATAACCTGACACAGCGATCAGGATGGAATTCCCATTGAACTGGAGATATTTGCCGACAATTAATTTTCACTCCATTTACAGATTTAGGGAAAGAGAGCCGCCATAATTAATTTAGAGTGATTACTGCTAATAGCTGGTAAGTGGTAAAACATGAGCACAGAGACTATCAAACAGCAGGGTGAAAAGAGAGGGAGGAAGTTTCTTTGTACTAAATATACACTTGCTTTTCTAATGCATACACACAAATCCTTCCATCCCACAGATCAGTCCCACATACTCTATCCCATGGACTCCATCTGATTGAATCCATGACCAGTTCAAGTACACATGATACAGACATTTATAAATTCCCTCTGAAGCACCTAAAATTGATTTTTGCTAGAGACAGAACAGAAGTAATGGTTTTCTGGTCCTATCTGGAGTGGCTTATCCAAAGACAGACACAGTCCCATCATCCGCACCCCAGGCCCCAGGGGCTGCAGAACATAAACCTAAGTGACCTGCCCTTTGGCGCAGCAGCTGATCTCAGTGGCAGAGCATGTGCATATAGCCAATGAAATCCCTGACATCTCTTTAAACCTGGATTGGAAAGTTCATTCCATGGGGTCCTCAGCATCATCCAGCTCTCTACATACTGAAGGCCTTTCTTTCTCTCTAGATCTCCCTTTCTGGGAACTGCTGTTCCTGTCTCTGTGTGCATGTATGCAGAAATGTAAAGAAACGACAGATTGATAGCACAGAGAGAACTATGCAATCCTCTTTGGGCTCTGTCTGGAATCACCCAAATGAGATTCTGGCTCAATCTACTGGTGCTGCTGGCTCCAGACTGATTTTTCTCACAGTTAGCAATGATTGATAGGAAAAAAGGTTATGTCGGAGAAAGTCTATTCCACTCCCCCAGTTTGGGCTCATGAATGGAGCCATTAGTGAACAGAAGACAACAGTTTATATAATGACATGCCGGTTCAGATGTCAGGGTTCATAGCACTGAAGCAAACATACACTTTATAGCTGTTTTGGAAAATCTTCCCAGCAACAGCATATAATAATATACAGTCGGCCCTTCTTATACACGGATTATTTTATACACGGATTCAAGCATCCACATTTTGAAAATGTTCCAAAAAAGTATACATTTCAAATATCAAACCTTGATTTTCCATTTTTTATAAGGGATACAATTTTGCTAGGCCATTATATTTAATGAGACTTAAGCATCCACGGATTTTGTTATCCATGGGGGATCTTGGAACCAAACCCCAGCGTAGAACAAGGGTCCACTGAATAGCAAATTACAGCTTAAAAACTGCTCTTTAATGACGGGAGAGGCTGAGAGAGAGTGATTTGCCCAGGGTTACCCAGTGAATTTCCATAGCCAAGCAGGGATTTAACTTTGGTCTCCAAAGTCATAGTCCTAACCATCATCAAATGCATTTAAACGAATGGGACTTATTAATCGCCACTTATATAAATTCCAGTGATTTCAAGGAGACTGTACTCATGGGGCCTTCATAGGATTTAGCCCCTTAAATCCTTCTGACTATACTGAATTTGCTGAACAACAAAAATGAAATCCATCGCATTGGACCATTCTGCATCAAGGGTAGTTTGACCAGCCGAGAGGACAAAGAGGAAGAATGCTATCTTCTTCTTGTTAGGATTTTAACCTTAGTGGATTTTTCCTGCCTTTATTATTTTGTTCTCCTCCTCCTCTTCTCTTCTTAAAAAAAAAGGAAAGAAAATGCAAATAGTATTCTTGCCAACAAGCCATTTCCTTTTAGTTGGTGAGAAGGGTCAGGCCTTGCAGTGAATACAAACCGCGGAAATGGTTACCCCCAACCAGTGGGGGGCTGAATTTGGAGTCTTTTTGCTTTTCCCTCACTTTGTGGTTTGGGGCTATTGATTACTTTATATTTACCTTTTCGTTTTTGCATGCTTTCTCTATTGCTAACAGGTCATTTGAGTCCAAGGACACTGTAACAACATGGTGGCAGGGAAAGGATTTGGTCTGGTTGCCACGAAACAGCAGAAAGAGACACCACTGTATGAGCAGAACAGCCCTTAGTGATCACAAGAAGCTGGGATCTGTTTAGTAAGCTCTCTTCCCATTCTTGCCTCTGTGTCGTCCTCTCGTTCACTTGCTTCAGTCAGGTTTACTTTATGAACATCATGTAGTGCAAGGACTCCCCCGGGTCTCTCTTAGCAGGAAAAGAACAAGAGACACACCAATACTTCTTTTCCCCTCCCCTGCATTTCTGTTTTCCAAAAACAACAAATCTAGGAAGATTTCTTATATTTCATTCTAGGTCATTATATTAGCAGTATGACTAAGAAGAACAGTGCTGTGGAAATAGGCTGAGACCTCAGTATCCCTAAGTAGGTGTGCATGTATGTTACTCTTTATGTTGGATAGCCCTTCATTTGAAGTGCTCTCCACTCCTAGCCTGGTTTAGAAATAAAGATTTAAAGGAATGCCTTGGACAATTGAGACTTGAAGTGGCCCACTGAGACATAGCTTCGCCTGGACAGCAGACTGACCAGCAGCCACACAGATCTCTTGGGGCCCTTTCACACTAGATAATGACTGTAGAACACTGTTACTGCCATGTCCCCACCATCACTGTGCTACAACTGTATATTTGATTGTGTATTCTTGCATGGCAGGACTCAATGGATCTTGAGGTCTCTTCCGACTCTACGATTGTATGAGTCTATGATTCTACAATCGTGTGGTGTGAATGGCCCCCTGGTTTCACTGCCTTCCGCACTGTGGCGGCATGCACCGTACTTCTATTTAAACAGCACTGAATATTTTTCAAGCCTGTGCTTATATTAATATATGCAAGATCTAAATTAGTATATGCAAGATTTTTCAAATGATTGTCAACTTAATTTTTATAGAAACATTTAATTGATAGCAAAATTATTTATCATATTACAAACAATGACAGTGCAGCAGAACACAGAGGTCTAATGAAATGAGTCTGGGGCATCTAAGCAGAGCTGTTGAGGACAGCAGGACTTGGAGGCGTTTGTTTCATTCACCGGTTTGCCATGAGCTGAAGTTGACTGGAAGGCAGTTAACAACAAACATTATTGACAGGGGATGTGGCTGAGCAAAGCTCTGATGCCCCACCAAACGACAGTTCCCAGAATTCCACAGCACTGAGCCATGGCCATTAAAGTGGTGTCAAACCGGATTATTTCTGCAGTGTGGCTGCAGACTAAGTAACATCCTCAAGCGTGCCTGATGTCATCCCTGCTGATGTATACAATGAGAGTGTATTTAAAAGAAGGGAATTACAGTTGATTAATGCTCTGGTATTTTTTCCCTTTCCTTTTAATGCTACCACAAAATTATCACAAACATGTCGGCTAGTTAACATTCTTTGAGATGACATTATTTTCTGCTGAACTCTCCTGAGCTTTTAAGCAACATGTTACTTTGTGTACTAAAATGCAAACTGTTTTAATATGCCAAGATGTGACTATCTTTAAAGTGTTTTAATTTTTAAAAAAATGCAGCAACAAACAATTCACCGAAATGATCTCTGAGCAAAGGCCCAGGAAAACTCCTCAGAACAAAATGAAATGAAACAAAATGATCCCAGCATTGTGGACTTTGGTTCCTGGTTGTAGCTGGAGCATAAAGAAGCACCGATGATTTACATGAGGGGGAAAATGTCAGAGTGATAAATGCTCAACCTTACTGGGCAATTTACATTTTAAATTTTATCTTTGCAATGAAAAAATGGCCAGACGTATCAAGACTGGCATTTCTCTTTGGCATCCAAACTCCCTGCAGAGATGCAGATTATACAGCAGATGGGGAGGGGTTAATGGCGTCCAGGGCTGAAAATTGTGTTTCCTAAGACGATTATCCTGCTCTTCGCACTGGGCTGGGCGTGTCTGCGCACTGTAATACAGTCTACCCGCTTCCCCAGAGTCATTTTTGAGAAGCTTCTTCCTACCAAAGTGGTAATCGTGTCACCATCTGATGCCGCTTCAGCTGCACGCACGGCCCTCCCCTCCCTTGGCTGACCTCATGCCACCTCTTTGCCCACCTTAGATGTGGCTGATCCTCTTAGGGAGAGGGGGGATGGCAAAGAAAGGACAGGAGGGGCCACAGCAACCACTGTCTGTAAATCCAATCATGGCCCAGTCCCACACATTGCATTGACTCCTTGTATCACCATGGAAAGGAACCAGGAGGGGCCAAACATGGTGTTTGGAGCCGACAGAGGAACTGACAGAACATTTTGACTTTCCACCTGATAAGTATTTAATTACAGAATCTAGTAAGTTCCAGTGCAACCAAAGACAGTTCTCTGCTTGCATTCTTTCTCACTTCTGGGCCTCCTGAAATACCAATAGCAACAGCAAGGACATTTCTTCACTGCTGATCAGTGCACTTAAGCACTTCCTAAGCGGTTTACAAAGTGTAAGCTAATGGTCCCCAACAATCTGGGTAGTCATTTTAGCGACCTCTTTGGAAGGATGCAAGCCTGAGTTGAGCTTGAGCCCTTTCGCTGGTATTGAACTTGCAAACTTATGGTTTGTGAGTGAGTGGCTGCAGTACAGGCATTGAACCACTGCGCCACCAGGGCTCTGGCCCAAGGACCCCCCAGATCCCAGAACTCAGCCCTGGCTGGGCCTGTGAGAGTAGTAGATCACAAGTTGAATATGAGTCACTATTGTGATGCGGCAGCTAAAAAGGTCAATGCAATTCTAGGCTGTATCGATAGATGCATAGTGTCTAGATCGAGGCTTGGCTTGGCCAAAACATCTTGCAAGTAATGTATGACTTGAACTGAGTTCCTTTTCCCTCTAGTAATCTGCAGGCTTCAACAACTTTCTGAGCATTTATTTATCCTACTTTTCTCCCAAAATAGGATCCAAGACTGCTTACAATAATTTTAAAAAGATCACACTAAAACATGAATTTATAGAAGTTAAAAAGGAATTAAACAGCAACATTATTTAAAACATGATTAAAACAGGTAAAACGCATAAAACATACACCCTCCTCTCTCTCGCTCTCTCTCTCTCTCTCACACACACACACACTCTCCACAGTTAAAATTCTCCAACTCCATAGTTAAAATTCAAAAACCTGCCCAAATAAAAATGTCTTCATCTGCAAGCAGAAAGACAGGAGGAAGGGAGCCAACTGGACCTCCGATGGGAAGGAGTTCCACAAGCTGGAAGCACATATCGAGAAGGCCATGCCTCCCAAATCTTCACCAACTGCGCCTGTGAAGGTCGTGGGACTATGAGAAAGCCTTCCCCCACAGATCTCAATGCATGCCAAGGTTTATAGGAGGAGTATCTCATATTTCTACTTAAGGCAGCTGTGTGTGTATGTATACATGTATGTTGTGCATGTGTTTGTTGTATGTTTGTATGTGTCTATGGAGGTTCCATTAATAAGCTACATGATTTCACGTCCATAACCCAAACAGGGACAGCTCCATTCCTTCTGCAGTGTGATTTCACTATTTTTTGACTTCTGTTGTTAAATCAGGCAGCCTCAAATAACAAGCGGAGGAAGGATATCCCACATTTCAAATTCTGGGTCATCAGTCTGCCTTGTACTGCTGAATGAAGAATATTCAGGGTTTTTTAAAGCAATTAAAACAAGTTGTAGTTACTTTTGAAAAACAAGGAAGAATTACTTTTTAAAAATCATTCTGGTAACAAACTCCTTTTGGTGCCTTGGAATGGTAACTCTAGCTACTTCATTTTAAAAGGTAACTTGCCACATTAAAGCTGCTAGATGGGCCAATGTCCTATGTTCCGCATCTCTTTCTTTTTCTAAATTGGTCTTTCCCTCCCTCCCTTTCTTTCTTTGGCTTGATGGAAAAGGAGGGAGTCCAAGAACTCCCCTGGCTGGCTCTTACACTCAGCAGGTCCTTGCTAGCTTAGCTTTTCCTACCGAAAATGATGATATATAACCCACATTATTCTGCATACTTACACATAAGCAGGCAGATCAGTTGAGAGAGGAACATAAGAACAGCACTGAGCTGGATGGAGCAAAGTGCATTATTGATTCAGAAAGTCAGAAAATGTGTAGGATGCTGGGAAAACGTCCTGCTCTCTAAAAGCTGGTGCAGCTCCGAGGCTTGATCACTGCAGCCCTTGCAGACAGGACTCACTAGGCTGCTGAGATAAATATTTTATGACGGGTTTTTTAAAGGGCCTGTATAATGTGAGCAGGAGGAGCAAAGGAGAAGGACGAGCGGCAGGGAGACCAGCAAAGAGCACACCAGTTCCTAAAAAATGGGAGCTCTGTCCCCCACCCTTCTTCCACAAAAAAAAATCTTGTTCCCAAGAAATTTGACTTTTGGCTGAAACAGACACGGCACACTTTAGTTCTCATCTATAGCTCTGATCAAAGGCCCCAAGGTTCAAGAAGAGCCTTCCTTATCCAGCTGTGGGAAAGTGTGTTGGACTGTAATTATGGGAGTTGTAATCCAGAACATCTGGGGGAGTGGACAGGTAGATAGTGGTCACAGAGGGGATGTTTTTGCTGCAAGTGTCCAACATTGCTGCATTTACATGGTTGTGCTGTGTGTATGGGCTCTTTAATACAGAGGAAGCAAGCGTCATTAAAACATGATTAAATTGTGGTAATAGCGCAATCGGGGAGAGGATTATCACACTCCCGTGTGCTTCTCCCGTTCGTGTCCTATGCGTAAACTGTGATTGCCCAATGATGCATCCATTACAATTTGTGCATGGAACATGAATGGGAGAAGCACGCAGAGGTGTGATAATCTTCCCCCTGATTTCACTATTACCATTATTTAATCATGTTTTAAGAACACTTGCCTCCAACGTGAAAAAGTCCTATATGTGTAGTGTACATGTGGGATGTGTTGTGCATGTGTTGTATGTGTCTATGGAGGTAAGAACAGTGTACGCCTGGGCCAGTGGTGGTTGGTGTGGTCCATGTCACTGGGGCAATAAACTCACTTTGGGGTTGAGCCCACACTTTAAAGAAGCTGTCCAGTCCTGAATCCCAAACCCTAAGGAGATTTGCCACCCTGGAGCACTCCAACCCAGTGCCATGGAAGCCACTGGCCACTACTAGTGTGTGTGGTCGTTGCTCTCTGTTCAGCCCTTCCAACACCAGCCGCTTTCTCCCAGAGAGAGGTGGGCAAAGAGGTCCTCAGAGTGGCCTGAAGGTGAGCTAGTAGCACTGGAACAAGGTGGAAAAGTAAAATGGAGCAGCAGCATGTGCATTGGTTAGAGCACCTGGCTAGGATTGGGAAGAGCCAGGTGGACGATGATGCCCCATCTATTTCTAAGGCTCCCTGGGTGACCTTGGGACAGTTACTATCTCTCAGTAAACACTACCTTGTAGGGTTGTTGTGAGTGTAAAATGATGTATGCACACAACACTATGTATTTAAAGTCCTGGGAGGAAAGGGGAGTTAGTGCAATCAATCCATGTGGCACTGGCATGTCTGGGAAATGCATACACATGCACACTATGCAGAAATGCACTACATAAGTAACAGGAGATTCTAGGCTTCGTGATGCCCCAAGGAGATGCTCAGGAGATTGTTGAAGCCTGCAGATTTTGACTCAGCAGATTTTTCTAGTGCTGCTGTATGTATTGAATTGAACAGGGCTAGTCCTACAGTTAGGCAGCAGCCAGCTGCAGATACAGGGTGGGGTGGAGTGGGAGGAGATTGCAGCAAGGTGAAGGGGGGGAGCTCTCTGCATGCTGTACATCTGGGTATGCACCCCTGTAGTGGCCCTGCTGGCTTCAGAAGTGGCAGATCATGCTGCCCCCTGGCCACTGCTGAACTCAGATATTAGCTGCCATTCCATTTGGCTTCTGTGACTGGAATTCAGGAGGAGGGGGGGTTGGGGAGCTCCATCACATCATTGGTCTCTGGCAGCAAAATGTTTTGGGCAATCCTCTGCATTCAAATAGCCCATGACAGTCAGCCCTTTGAATCCATGGATTCTTTATCCACGGATCCAAGCATCCATGGTGTGTGTGTGTGTGTGTGTGTGTGTGTGTATTCCAGATAGCAAAATTTGATTCTGCCATTATATAAGGAACACCACTTTACTCTGTCACCGTATTTTACAAGACTTGAGAATCCACAGATTTTGGTATCCACAAGGAGTCTTGGAACCAAACCCCAGTGGATAACAAGGGCCCACTGTACTCTGAAAACTTATTTCACCCTCAAATCCCAGAAAAGTAAATTATTCCAGTCAATGCCATTGCACCTAAGGTGTTATTTCCAAGGTTGGCGCAGCCCTGAGATGACTGCCAACCACTCCAACTTTACTCAGAGGAACCCTGGCTAAGGAGCAGAGCAGGAGGAACCAGAATTAGAGAAGCTTCATTTCAAACATGCCAGAGTTGGAAGAGACCCCAAAAAGGGCCATCCAGTCCAACCCCCTTCTGCCATGTAGGAACTCTCAGTCAAAGCATCCCCAACTGATGGCCATCCAGCCTCTGTTTAAAGACCTCCAAGGAGGGAGACTCCATGCTATGGTGATTTGCTTCCATAGATTTTCAGCAAGTTAAACCAACCACTTTATCTAATCTGATCTGGATACGTTTTTTATTGCTCCTAAGACTCTCATCCCCTCAAAAAACAACTTTCTGAACTGTATCTTCCTCCTTTATTCCACCTCTGAGCAGCCCCATGATTTCAACCTCAAGATCATTCTCAACCCCTTTGCTTTTCATAACATCTTGTCTGATGAAGAGATGAAGACATCTCCAATGTCTGCACACATTCTGTGCCCTTCAGCTGCCCTCGTGAAGATATTATATTACCATGAATTTTGGATTTCCTCTGGCCCACCTTTGGGTCAACATGTCTACCTTGGTTTCCTAAAATACTCCTCCTCCAGCCTTGGGAGTGGGTGGGATGAGTTCAACTGGTGCTTGAACTTTTTGACAAAGTGATTCATGACCTGGAAATGCATCCAAGAGATTGGTTCAATGAACCAAAGTTGACTGGAAATGTCAGTTGGTGGATTCGCCTCATTAAAACACATTACACAGCTGTGTGACTCTCAATCAGCCTCCCAGAGCTGAAAGAGATGATGGCCAGGGATCACCTCAGAGCCAACTGGCTGTGAAGCAACAAGCAACACTCAGCAGAGACTGAAGGAAAGGTGCTGTCACCGCCAGTAAAGGAGCCACTGACATTTGGGAACATTTTTAACTGATTCTTTTGTTGCTGGTGGTGGTTTTGTTGTAGCTGCACATATACTGTACTATGGGCTGCACAGGGAACAGATTACAACAGATTCAGAAAGGAGAGATGTAGTAGTAATGGGGGATTTCAACTATCCTGTTATTTGCTGGAAGTCAAACTCTGCCAAAAATTTAAGGTCCAACAAATTCCTCACTTGCTTGGCAAACAATTTCATTGTCCAGAAAGCAGATGAGGCAAAAGTGGAATCAGATATTTTAGCGAAGATCCTAGTCAACAGTGATGACCCGGTTAATGGGGTGGAAGTGGCAGGATCCTTAGGTGGGAGTGATCATGTTCTCCTGGAGTTTGTTATACAGTGGAAAGGAGAAGCTAGGCATGGTCAGACATGCATTCTACATTTTATGAAAGCTGATTTCAGTAAATACGGGAGGGGAGATCCCATGGTCAGGTATAGTAAAAAAGGAAAGAGTTCAGGATGGATGGAAGTTTTCAAAAGAGAGATTCTGAAGACACAATTTTGAACAGTTCTAATGAGCATATGAGTATATGTTAGTCTCCTCCTCATATCATCTTCACAACATCCATGTAAGGCTGGCCAAACTGAGAAAATGACTGTCCCAAGGTCACATGCATGTTCTTCCCTTTTTTTTGACAGCCATTCATGATCCTTCTTTAGGGAATGTTCTTTAATGTATTTTGGGTATTAGTTTGGATTTGAATTTAGGCCTACCAATATTTTAATAAATGGAGTACACTACTTTGCTGTAGCACGACTCCAGTGGCCAGGCAAAATGGAGAATTCTGGAAGTTATACTCCAAACAAGTCACTTTTCTGAACTTAGGATCAGTGGGGAGATGCACAGGAGCCCTTATCCTCCTTGAAGGCTACAGAACATCCAGTGGCTCCCTTCCAATCAACCAGAATGCTGGAGAAAGAAGAGTGTATATAGGCTAACAGATGTGCGGCCAGAGGACTCTCAGACTAATGACTTGGTATTCTGACCTGGATTCTGAACTCACTCATGCATATTCAAGAGCAACCTAGCCATTCTTTAACAGTGCAGAGCAAAAGATTTTCAATCTGATCAAACACATTATGTAGAGAGAGGAGAGAAAGAGAGAGCTGCTTTATCCCAAGATTGTTCGGCACATGCAGAATTGTAGAGTTGGAAGGGTTCTCGGAGGTCCTCAAGTCCATTCCCCTCTCTAATCCCTGTACAGATACAGCTGAACAGAAGCAATGAAGTCTTGGAGATTATCACACATGTTTTACTCCCGAGCTAGGCATGGGCTGAGTATGGGCATAAGCCAATTAAAATGGGATGTTATCACACACCGCCATGATCAGCTTGGAGGCATTGTGTACCCGATCCGGAGTTCGCAAAGAACGGGACTTTCCCATTCTTCCGGAAGAAGTCCAAATCAGGTACACAATGCCTCTGACCTGGGACCAGGTGTGTGTGATAACATTCATTTTTAAGGGGTTTATGGCCATGCCCAGCTTGTGCCCAGCTCAGGAGAAAAACATGTGCAATAATCTAAGTATCAAGTGTCATCAAAGGTGATTCACAGTCATGCATTTCAGACCAAAAACTACAGCTGAATTTGTTTGGATATCAAAAGTACTTGTCAGAATGAGTCCAAAATCTTACTACAGACTACATTATTGCCCCATTAAATAACATAAGACATTTGGTGTCGCCGTGATCAAGTATGTGGGTTTGTATAATGCACTATACATTATCTGTCGTAGAACAGCAGCTCCCAGCTATCCTTAGCACTGGGTATGCTGGCCAATGGGAGTTACAGTCCAGCACCTGGAGGGCCTCACAATTTTCAGCCTGGTAAAGTGTATCAGACAGAGAGACAAAACACGGTAAATCACAGTACAGAGTTTTAGTTAATTAACAAAAGTTAACCACCAGTGCTCTAATGCCTAAATCTAGCCTCTTTCTAGTGGTAGCCAACCTTATGATAATGCTTCTGTATAGTTTGTGTAATTGCTTTAAAATTCACCGTGCATTAACATGTAGTAAAGAAGCAATGCATTTATTGCAAATTTGCATCAAGATTTGGAGAGACTGTTAAAAAAATCTTGCTTAGAGTTACAGAATTAGCAAGATGCAGGGAACAGAATTATTCTTTGCATGGTTTGAAATTACCTGATTCAGCTTGTAATTTTTTTTATAGAGCACCACACTATCATTTATTGGTTAACCATAAAAAAAACCCCAAGAATTCATTTTTTTAAAAATGTTAATTTGCCTAGTTCTCTTAACTGCTCCTGGTCTCTAGAGCCCTTGTTTCTTCCTCCTTACAAATAATGCTGCATCACCAGCATAAAATGAGATGCCAAGAAGCTCTTGTTTCCATTTTTTAAGTGTACCATGCTACATCCTGCATTTCAGACATTTCCCATGTAATGCAAATATAAACACCATCGACCTTAGGAAGTCTCTTAAAGGTACAAGGTTAGCCTGCAAAGGGCAATAACATAGGGTTATTTTCCCCCCAATGTAAAAATGAAACACAAGGGTACAGTGATTATCCAAGATCCAGAAAGTACATGTACCCCATACCAGACACCCATACCACTGTCTCTGCATTTTAATTGACCCGTTTAAAACCCAAATCACCACCCACACCCTATAACGACATGGAAGACAATTTAAGGACCTTCCCCAACTATTTCAAGCCCATGACAGATCTTTTTAAAAGCAACCTGGAGGGAAGGGGAATCAAAGGTGAAATTGCCCCTAGCCGGCACAGGGAAATTTTGAGCATTTAAAAAAATACCTGTCCTATTGGAGAAGGTTGTGGGGCTTAAAATGGCCTTGGAGGTATGGGTGTGCTAGGTACCATACCCTTTGCACCTCTGAGGCAATCCTTCTCTTGGTTCTGGGGGGGATACATTCATCAAGGAGTGCAATGGGTTTGGTCCCATGAGATTCAATGCCAGGAAGATTAAATTGGGGCCCCGCATGCCAGAATGTGTCCAGATAGCCTATCATTGTCCAGAGGTGGGCAAGTGAGCTGGGGCCGCTTTTTCAGCCTGTGCCCTCCTGGTGGGCCATGCTGGCACAGTCCTGTGATG
This sequence comes from Sceloporus undulatus, assembly GCF_019175285.1. Classification (NCBI taxonomy): domain Eukaryota; kingdom Metazoa; phylum Chordata; class Lepidosauria; order Squamata; family Phrynosomatidae; genus Sceloporus; species Sceloporus undulatus. The sequence goes on along the minus strand of NC_056528.1, from coordinate 22,267,253 downwards.
GGAAGGGCAGGCATCCAGTTTTACTTTTGGCAAGCATCCATCCCCTTTCTTATGGGATTTTCAGAGGGTAACGGTTAGGGGAGCTAAACCACCATGGGCTGAGGGGGTTTCTGGAGGCATTACCACACAAGCCCCACTCTTGCAGCAATTGCATCAATGTTTTAAAAATGCAAACACATTGCTGCTCAATCATGCAACTGGGGCTGCTTTTGCCATCATGCTCTTTTTCTGACTGCTCCTTAACCCGCCTCCCTGTCCTATGCCGAATCCAGCATACCTTTTGATTTTGTCCCCACTGTTTCACACAATTTTGGAGCTCTGCTTCTGTGAGTTAAGGGTTTTTTTAAATAAATAGAAAAATAGTAATAAAAGGAATCAGGTTCCTTGGGCAAGGGGACAGGAGAGGACTTTTGACACCGCACGACTGCCAATTTCACAACTGTCCTGGCAACAACATTTTGCACCTGGGGACTTGAGCATTTGGGAGGTCATTGATGGGTTTCCCCTATCAATGAAAAGAGACACCCTAACTGCTCTTCAGGAACACAGCAGCTACTGGTCAGATGTGGCAGTATACCAAAGCTCCTTTTTTTTCCTGGCTGTAATCATGGTGTAAACCCTTCATGTTGTAATCTCCTGGGTATTTCTGGATGAAAAATCTGCTGTTAAAAATATCTTAGCACATTCTGGGATTCTGGGAGGGGAGGCAGCAAATTGGAACTGGGTTGTACTTTCCTCATCCCTTCAATACATCTTATATTCACATTCTGGAGAAAGGGAGGATACAAAGGAAGGGTTGGTGTGTGTTTTGTGTTGTTTGCTTGCTTGCTTGTTTTTAGCTTATGTTTATGCTAATGTCTGCATATGAATGCATGGTTGTTGTTGTTGTTTTAAATTTTGAAACCACTAATGAACATAAATTATTCTGATACAAACCAGATAAATACATACATACATAAAGCAAAGGCATTTTGCTTGTCCAAGAGGCATTTCCCAGCCCATTTGGATGGACCCTGGGCAAAATCAGCCTCTTCCTGGAAAACCGGCTTGTTTAAAAAAGAAGGGAGGGATGTCTGTTAAACAAAGCCTATGGAGAGAGGAAGGGAGAGATGGAAAGAAGGAAGAGTACTCCATGTGTGAAGCAATGTCGTATTGGGGATGGATCAAACTTGTTTTGTGGTGCTCTAGAGACTAGGCCATGGAGCAATGGATTCAAGTTACAGGAAAAAATCCTACTTCATCATTAGGAAGAACTTCCTGACAGAAAATATTGTTTAACAGTGGAATACACTGCGTTAGAGTGTGCCAGAGTCTGCTTCTATGGAGGTTTTTGTGCACAGCAGAGGTTTGGACTGGATGGCGCTTATCATCTCTTCCAACTCTATGATGCAATGATTTTATGTTTTAGAGCAATGGTTTTCTATCTCTGTCCCTCTGGATGTCTTAGACTTCATTCCTAGAACTCTTAACAACCAGCTGCATTTGGTGGAGCTTCTGGATGGTGAAATCCTCAACATTTGGAAGAGCAAAGGTGAGGAACCATGTTTGACGGAAGAACTGCACCCAGACGAAGCTTCGGGAGATGCAACTGTCCTTTTCGTTTTCCAAACTTTGAAGTGACTTCCAACCCAACGCGTCTCTCCTCAACGCCTCTCTGCCTTAATGATTCAGCTTAGTCCAGGATTGCCTAGGCAGACCACGGAGAGATCATAAGAACCTCATATAGAAGTCCTCTTTATCTCTGCTTGGAGATACAAGCATGCAATGTACTCGGAGGATCATTTCCCTGCAGTTAAGGTTTCCATGCCAGAGCCTGGTCCTAGGACACATAACATAATGCTAAAGCAGAGACAGTCTCTGGGTAGGAAGGATACTTTACTCACTTAATGACATTCAGCTCTTGCAGATCTAAAATTAGAAAGCAATTTCTAGGTTACCCATAGCCAGTATGGCCAGTGGTGAGGGAGGGTGGTAGTGCCACAAATTCTGAT